>NC_137454.1:248566300-248946187 GCF_964235325.1 Thermobia domestica
CTTATAGGATGTGTGAAAGATATAGGAACACACAACTATTTTACTAGAACTTACAATAGTTTCAAGCTGTTTTGATTGCGTGATATTCACTTTATTGGATGGAACAGCAAACTGATGTATGGATTATGCTCTGAAATTAGAATTTTTTTTATAGTGGGAAACTTTATATTTGTGATTACTTGGAAATCTTGTCACTGCGTCTGAACGGAATAAACGTTTATTTCATGATAATTATCGTTCTTGTATATGAAATAGATATTTGTACACTGAATAAAAATATGATTACAGAAATATTAGTTTTGCCGATAGTTTTATTAGGAATTGCACTAAGAATCCCATGCACTAGAGGTTACAGCTGAACACTTAATATTTTAAAGTTTAACGTCCTACGATTATGCCTGCTAGGGTAAAGGACATGTTGCTGATGAGAAATGAATGAAACGGTGGAATGAGAATGTGGGAGGAAAGGGAGAACTTTCAGAAAATATTTTATGCACGATGTTTGTTTATTACAAACATACATGGTTCAGAAGTATTAGCGCTACCAATTAGGCAGCGTGTTTCCTATAAGTAAGAATTGAAAAAATTGATGATAATTGCAGGGGTAAAAGTTATCCACTATATGCTATAGATGGTGTTGCAGAAGTATTTATATATTATGTGGACTTGAGACTTATATTTGATTACAGAATTAAGACTATTGATTTAGGCTATGATCTTAGCTGAAACCTTTTTATAGGGAGGTTTTAGTTTAAGCTTGTTGATGACTGTATTATTTATTACACTTTCAAATTAATATAGTGAGGATATTTAAACTTGCGCCCTCAAATGGAGTCGAATTGCAATCCTTTTGGTTGACACTTGGACGTGCTAGCTGATTATTTATTTCCTATGCTGCACAACAATATTTTAATACATAAGCTTTTATTTGAGTTGATTTATATACATTTAACCCTTTCCGGATTCCGGCTTTTTGGGCTATTTTTAGACTTTCAGTCAAGCAGCTACTGCATCGTCCCTATTTATGCTAGGATCATGGTTCATACCTCATTCTCTTCAGAATTGAGCTGGCTTTCAAATGGTACCACTTGCATGCTCATACCATATACCAGGAGCGGGAAAAATGATGTCAAAGAGAAAATTTTGGAGGGAATTTTTTCTCGCACTTTGGGCCCATCTGGAGCGGCCCTTTGTAAACGTAGCCATCTAAAAAAACAATCTGATAAATAGTACTTGGTATACTGAATGTGTGTGCCAAATTTCAAGTTTCTATCTTGAATACCAAGGGCGGGAGAAATTTTATCAGGAATTCCCACCATGCCCTAAATTACCGTAAAACACCATGATATACCGACAATGTCCCATATTCCCTATACAGAGGGAAATTTTTAAATATTCCCTGAGACATTCCTAATTACCCTACGGTTATGTTTCGCTCATCATTCTCTTCAGAATAGAACTGCCTTTCAGGCGGTACCATTCACTTGTCTCCATCATGCATCTAAGGCGGAAAAATCGCGAAGAAAGGGATTTTTTGTAAAAATATCCCTTTTTTCAACTTTTTGACCCTCTGGATCCCCCGTGTTTTAACGCAGAAATCTGAAAAACTGGTAAATACTACTCGGTGGACTGAATGTTTGTGCAAAATTTCAATCTTCTACGTGCAAAAATAAGCCCGCCAAAAATAATACCGAAAATGTCCAAAATTCCCCTATACAGAAGTATATTTTGATAAAAATTCCCTGACAATTCCCTAATTACCCTAGGGCCATGTGTCGCACATCATTCTCTTCAGAATAGAACTGCCTTTCAGGCGGAACCATTCACTTGTCTCCATCATGTATCTAAGGCGGAAAAATCGCGAAGAAAGGGATTTTTTGTAAAAATATCCCTTTTTCAACTTTTTGACCCTCTGGATCCCCCATGTTTTAACGCAGAAATCTGAAAAACTGGTAAATACTACTCGGTGGACTGAATGTTTGTGCAAAATTTCAATCTTCTACGTGCAAAAATGAGCCCGCCAAAAAAACTTTACATAAACCCCTCAAAAAATATTACACGAAAATATATATTTTAGAATTATGACGTCATCACCCCCTATGTCTCGACGCAGGAAGGTGTGAAACCATACGTAATGTCTTCTACAATGCCTCTGGACTTGAAAAACAAAAAAACCGGAAGAAAAAGCTCAAATAGCAGAGTTATAACGCAATATACCATGAAACACCCGTATGGTACAAATTGTACCATGAAATCCCCAAAGGGTTAAACCACTTTGTCAGAATCATGGTAGGTAAAAATTGTTTTTGTCTCGAAATTTTATGTTATGTGTTTTCGTTGTTTACCGTAAAATTATTTTCTCATGGAGAATATCCAATTTTACATGTCCTTTAGGGATTTCCGACATACTGTTTTTAGCACGTTTGATATATCGTGATCAAAGGTTTGGAGGGTCCGTTAATCACTCAAACGTTTTTTCCAGGAAAATAGGAAACACGTATTCCTATTTTACTTCTACAACATCTGTGCACAATTTCGTTCACTTCGGTCCACTTCTTTTTGCCTTTCGGGCGTTAAATTTCAAATTTTGGGTGCGGCTTTTTCCCCTAAAACAGTTTTTCCGCAGAAAATAAAAAACTCGTATTCGTTTGTCTTTTGCTTATTGTCCCTACACAAAGTTTTGCTCCAATTCTTCATGTCCTTTAGGCATTTCTGACATACTGTTATTCGCATTTTTGCTATTTCGTGATCAAAGATTTGGAGGAGTCCATGCCACACTCTACTGTTTCTTCCAGGAAAATACGAAACACATACTCCCTCAATTTACGTCTACAATATCTGTGCACAATTTCATTCACTTCGGTCCTCTTGTTTTCGCCTTTCGGGCGTCAACTTCCAAAACATTTGGTGGGGCTTTTGCTCCCTAAAACCGTTTTTCCGCAGAAAATAAAAAACACGTATTCGTTTATTTTATGTGTAGTATATATCTACCACTCGGATTTTATCAAAATCGGAGTGTTACACTTGAGAAATGTTACTTGTTAGTCACGCGTTACACAAAATGGGACAAATAGAGCATCCAAGATGTCAATGCGAAGAAATAGGCACACCCAAACATCACGTATTATGGTGTCCATTACTGGAAGAACGGTTTTAGGAGAAGATATCAAATAAAAAGAAAAGAAATAAACGAAATTATAGCTAATGAGGAGGACTATAGGATATTAAGCAAAATAACAAATAACTAGGAATGCAATGGATGTACCCGATTGCAATGAAATGAGCTGAGCGAGCTTAAACTACGTAATCATTCCTGGCCATTATGCAATAATAAATGCCATTTTTAATTATTGACAAAAAAATCGCGTGAAAACTTTTCCCCCATGTTAAGTCTATGCAAGCGTTTTTCGGTGATTATTCCTCGATGGTACATCGGATTTTTGATTTCGACCTATGTTGTCACTCAGCACGACATACTCTATCAGCGTGCTAAGTTTTCTTGAGATCGGCCAAACGGTCTAGGAGGAAGCGGTTTTCGGTCATTATTCCCCCATGGTACATCGGATTTTTGATTTCGACCTATGTTGTCACTCAGCACGACATACTCTATCAGCGTGCTAAGTTTGGTTGAGATCGGCCAAACGGTCTAGGAGGAGTTCGCGGACAACCAAACGGCTAACCCGAGTATAAGAGCTTCGCTTCGCTCAGCTCAACTAATCGGAAATATTAAGAGAACAATATACTAGGACAAATGATAAAATTGTAAACAAAAGGGAGAAACACCGAAATAGGAATGATGTTTATAATAGTGTAGCTGATTGAATGGAAGAGTGGCTGTGAACCTTTCTGGGCCCGAGGACTCCTCCAGGAACGTCGGCATTCCGCGTGTCTCAGAAAGAAACTGTATGCTTGCACTCGGGATATCCCCGGGAAAAACCGGATATGAACTCTGGTTATATGGAGTGAGTGTGTGTGTCTGTGTCGGAAACGGTGTGGAAAAGTGTGTTTTGTGTAAATAGTAAATTTATAAATATCTTTAATGAAAAAATGTGTCGGAACGGAAGCACAATCAAGTATCCGCATTGCCGTATTCAAATGACATGCGAATTTCACAAGGAACATACGTACATGAACGTGTCGTCCTGACATCCGAATCAAACCTAGTCCATTCGATAAATGTAACAAAAATATGCTCATGCACTAAAAGTTAGGTGCCATATACAATGGAATAAGTCCCTGGAACCCATTAATCCTGTTAGCATTAAAAAAATTGTAGACTCGTAGTGAAAAAGATATTGCATCCACACTGTTCATTGGAAAGTTATGCTTTATAATTTGTTCTCTTCAGCATGAAACAAGTTCTCTATAGGCGTGATATATTTGCGTCCATAACGTATTTGAAAATGGGAAATTGGGAAAAATTCCCTCCAAAAATACCTCCCATCAAATTTGGCCCACTCTGGAGTGGTCCCAGATAAAAGCAAAGAATCCAAATGTATCTTGAAAAATAATATACAGGTATTAAAAAATAAGTGTACCAAGTTTCGTTTTGATAGACAGAATAGATATGAAGGAAAAGGTTGTATAGCAGTACGGTATGTATATACAAAACCGAACCGATGACTTGACCTACTAGGAATGCAATGGATGTACCCGATTGCAATGAAATGAGCTGAGCGAGCTTAAACTACGTAATCATTCCTGGCCATTATGCAATAATAAATGCCATTTTTAATTATTGACAAAAAAAATCGCGTGAAAACTTTTTCCCCATGTTAAGTCTATGCAAGCGTTTTTCTGTGATTATTCCTCGATGGTACATCGGATTTTTGATTTCGACCTATGTTGTCACTCAGCACGACATACTCTATCAGCGTGCTAAGTTTGGTTGAGATCGGCCAAACGGTCTAGGAGGAGTTCGCGGACAACCAAACGGCTAACTCGAGTATAAGAGCTTCGCTTCGCTCAGCTCAATAAAGAGAACACAATATAAAAAGTATAAACGCAATACTATTTATTGAGATATCAGAAATTGCACAACGTTTGCTTTGGGAAAGGATGTGCATTGCTGGCCATGCATGCGCTGTTTTTGTCATGGGTGTCCAAACTCAAGAAATCGGGCTCGCGAGCCCACTCGTGCTAAGCTGGGCTCGGGCTCAATAATTGAGACTCAAGCCCGAGACTCAATTTTATAAGTGAGCGCGAGTCCAAGTGAGAGTAAGGCAAGTTAAGAGAAGTAAGGGCGAGCGCGAGCCCAGTTTGGGGAAGTGATTGTGAGCCTGAACGAGCGCGAGTCCAATTGAGAGAAGTGATCACTAGCGCGAGTTCAGTCGAGAGAAGTGAAAGCGAGTTCGAGTGAACGCGAGCCAACTTAGAATTAGTGAGCGGAAGCCCATTCGAGGGAATTAAGTGCGAGCCCGTGTGATCGCATGCCCAGTTTGGGGAAATAATCGCGAGTCTAGTTGGGAGTAGTGATCGCGACCTCGCGCCAGGTTGAAGGAAGTGAGCGCGAGCCCAAGTGAGTGCGAGCTCAGTTGTGAGAAGTGAGCGCGTGTCCGAGTGAACGCGAGCCCACTTAGGATTAGTGAGTGCAAGCCCAAGTGAGCGCGAGCCCGTTCGAGTGAATTGAGTGCGAGCCCGTATGAGAGCGAGTCCAGTTTGGGGAAGTGATCGCGAGCCCAGTTGAGAGAAGTGTACTCGAGCTCGAGCGCGGTTGAGGGAAGTGTGTGCAAGCTCCAGTGAGTGCCAGCCCAATTGAGGTAAGTGAGCGCGAGCCCAGTTGAAAGAAGTGTACTCCAGCGCAACGAGCCTAGTGCAAAATGTTCATCTATGATTTTTGTCCACGCTGTATTTGCATGCGCTATTTTTGTCCTGTAGCGGTTTTTGTCCATGCGTTGTTTTTGTCCTTGCGCGGTTTTTGTCCTTATATCTACCTAAGAAAGAGTCAATTATGCAACCTGAAACACAGTAAAGACATTGGAGTTGTCAAACTTAAGCTGACTTCTGCTTAACTGTGTTGACTTCTGCTTTAATTGTTCCTGACTCATATTTCCTAAGGATGTCTATAAAAATGGTAAACAGTCTGTGGAAGTTGACTTAAGACAGAGTAAGAGTAAGACAGAGTAAGACTTGTATAGATCATATATTTTTTAAAGCACCGAAGTCCACTGAATATCACATCAGCTGTGCTGCAAACAAGTATAACTGACCACTCTCTCACTAGTATAAATGTTCTCATTACCATGTAAAAGAGGGGAAAATGTCATATGAAACAACAATTATAGATTTTACTTTATTAAATTAAGAATTGAAAAAAATGTAACTGGAATCAGGTAATACAGAGTAATTGTGTTAATAGTGCCACTTCGAATTTCATCCAAATGTTGAAAAATTGTATAAGTAATTCACGTATTATCAATAAAAATAAAAAAGTAAGTAGTAAATATCTCAAAATAAAACCATGGATAACAAAAGGATTAGTCAACTCTATATGAGAAAGAGATAGATTAAGTCGTTTAGTAATGAGAAACCAAAACGATTTAGAATTTAAGGAATATTACAGAAGGTGTAGAAATAAACTTACACAATGAATAAAAGAAGTTAAAAATGACTACTATAGAGAACAAATTATATTATATAATAACAATGATAGTAAATTATGGAAGGTAATGACAGATATAGATAAAAATGGCAAAAAATATGTAGAAATAAATAAACTAAACACTAAAAATGGTATAGTAATGTATGAACGTGATCCAATGTTAATAGTTGAAAGTTTTAATGAGCATTTTTGCAGTGTTGGCAAAAAAATGTTAACAAAGAGATTGATGATAAAATAAATTTTACCTTGAATTAGCAAACTAAAGTAGTAAACTATATTTTTCACTCCAATCACTGAACACGAAATTGAACGCTTCATAAATGAGTTATCACCAAAAACATCTCGTATAGATAGATTGTGTATTGTAACATACGAAATCAAATATAATAAAACCTTTGCAGTGTATTTTTAACCTAAGTTTAGAAACATGTGTATTTCCTGATGATTTTAAGACTGCTGTAATAAAACCTATATATAAAAAAGGCTCAAAGGCTGATCCTAATAACTATAGATTTATATGAATCCTCAGTAACGGTGCTAAAATGAGAAAAAGTATCAAGAGAAGATAATTTCTTGAACAAAATAAATTATTTTCTTCAAATCAATATGGATTTCAATAAGGTAAAAGTACATCAGATGCGGTGTACAATTTAACAGAGATTATTTGTAAAAATATTGATAAAGCTCAAAAAGTAATTTCAGTTTTCCTAGACCTAGCTAAAGCATTCGACACAATATCACACAAAATTCTTTCAAATAAACTAGAAAGATGTGGGATAAGGGATATATCACTATCTTGGTTTATCAGTTATTTGAAAGACAGAAAACTTTCCGTCCAAATAGGTAATTTTCAAAGGAATTATTCATATGTAAAACAAGGAGTGCCACAAGGAACTGTATTAGTTCCAATATTATTTTTAAATTATATAAATGATTTGTGTAATTTAAAAATGAACGGGCAAATATAATCCTTTGCTGATGACACCTCTTTTATATTTACTGGTAAAACCTGGACAGATGTATTCAAGAAAACTGAAGCAGAAATAAAGAAAGTGAAACAATGGCTTGAAAATCATCAGTTAGTATTACCAAGGTAAATGGTGAAAAACAGGGATATAATTGGTTTTCGCCAACTTTAACAGGACGGCCGGAAAACATGTCACTAAAATTGCATTATTTTCAAAATACTGAAAAATGTAACTGTAGTCCTATTATTAGTGAAACTAAAGTAAAACACTTAGGTATATTTATTAACAGGCATCCAGGCACAGGTATATTTATTAACAGGCAGACGTAGTAAAACATATGTATATAATCAGAAATGTGACAAACAAAAATTTAGAAATTAAAGCAACGAGTAAATTTATAACTCAATATCAAACATATTACAGAGCTCCGAAGATCTATAACAAACTCCCACTCCGAATGAAAGAGAAAAGTAATTTCAAAGCATATAAAAGGTTAATTTTACAATGGTTAAAAGAATCAAAAAGTATTTAAAAAACTATTGTTAGATAAAAGTAAGAATTATAAACCCTCACGGTATATATGTTACGGTAAGAAAATAAATAAATAAAACATGAGAATCAGGCTCACACACAAGAATTTGCTTATGTGAGCCATTTTCTATCTTTTCTTTATTCTTTGCATAATAAACACAAACATTTCGCAATATAGAAATAAGTGCATTGTATTAATCTGCCCGACACCGGAAGATAGACATGACTTCTGGAAGTCCAAAGTCCTGTCATCTATAAATACCGGGTACGTTAAACTCTTGTTAATAAAGGGAATCTAGGAAGTCCGATTTCCTTTGGAGAAGTAATAGCACTTACAAGTAGGAAATTTGACTTGCCAATTTCAGTAGCAGTTAATTTTTCCTTATACTTTTATTTTATTTCATTAATATTTTGTATATTGTTATTGTATATTTATAATTTAGTATGTTTATGTATTTTTATGTATACTCTTTAATATATTAGATACATCCAATAGATACATTTTCTTCTTTCTTTAAATAAATAAAATAAAAGTGTTTCTCAACCTAATTTCTATCTTGACCCGCTCTTGTGAGTGCAAGCCGGAGTGACTACGAACCCAGTTGAGAGAGGTGAGTGCGAACCCAAGTGACCGCGAGCGCGAGTGATTGCGAGAACAGTCGAGGGAAGGGGTCGGAAACGCGAGCCCAAATGAGGTAAGTGTGCGCGAGCCCGAGTGAGCGCGAGCCCAGTTGAAAGAAGTGAGCTCGAGCGCGAGACAGCCTAGTGCAGAATGTTCATCTATGGTTTTTGTCCATGGGCTGTTTTGCTCATGCAGTATTTGCATGCGCTGCTTTTGTCCTTGCGCGGTTTTTGTTCATGCGCTATTTTTGTCCACGCGGTATTTGAATGCGCTGTGTTTGTCCACGCGGTATTTGAATGTGCTGTTTTTGTCCACGTGGTATTTGAATGCGCTGTTTTTGTCCTTGCGCGGTTTCTGTCCATGCGCTATATTTGTCCACGCTGTATTTGCATGCACTATTTTTGTCCTTGTGCGGTATTTGTTCATGCGCTGTTTTTGTCCACGCGGTATTTGCATGCGCTGTTTTTGTTCTTGCGCGGTTTTTGTCCATGTGTTGTTTTTTCCTTGCGCTGTTTTGACCGGATACCCATATAACCTCCTTGTGCCAAACGCAGATAATGAAGAAAGTTACTACCAGATTTGTCAAAGGGTTGTTATTCCATTTGTCCAATTAAATATAAAGAAACTTAAGTTATACGATTATGATTATAAAAGAAATGTTTGTCGGTAAAAATATTAGTTTGTTGTGAATGAAATGTCTAAGTGCATTATTCCAAAGGGGATAAAATAAACTACAATTCCTGGTTAATCACAATAATAGCCGTCAACAGAAATGAGTGGTTCAGTGGGGCATGGGTCAAAATTCATAAGTGGGTCAGTGAGTCGTGGGTCAACAGAAAGTTACCCAATGCGACCCGCCACCCACCGAGCTACCATGACCCACTCTGCTCAGTGCATTGTAGACAGCATCTTCTGAACACCGGGGAATTTGTCTACATTTTACTTTCAAGGCCTTTTTTTTCTTCCTTTTACATTTTTTTCTATTTACTTACCTGAGATGAGTATATCTAAGTAAAAAAAAAAAAAACTTCAGGCACTTTTGTATATCGATAATAGCAATAGGATTTACTACTTGGCTTTCGAGAGACAGTCGAATTTTACAGTTTTTTTCTATAGATTGGTCTACTTTAACTTGATTTTAGACGTCCGAATTTCATTCTATTTTCCACTGAAAAGTATCTGTAATTAAACAAGGAAATAATTATATATGATAATTAAATTGAAATCATCGTAATATGGCCTATTGCCCATTAATTTCTAGCGTAAAGGTCAGATCCACCGGTATTTTAACAGAACGGTGCTTGAGCGATTGACCGTAGAAATTCAAACTCCGATTAGTGAGAATTTCACAGCCTTGTTTTATTACAAGTGCAAACTCTTTAGTCAATGGAGAGTAGGGCGAAGATCATGGGTAAGAGCTGGTGACGATGGGTTTTAGTGGATCAGAGTGGATCATGGTGGGTCAGAACGGGTCACGGTGGGTGGTGGGTCATGGTGGGTCAGAATGGGTCATGGTGGGTTAGAATAAGTCTGGTGGGTCAGAATGTGTCATAGTGGGTCAGAGTGAGTCAAGTGGATGGTGGGTCAGTGGGTCATGGGTCAAGTTTTCATTGCTCCATGACATCTCTAACCATCAACAACCACATACTTTCCCCATTGGTCAGCCAACGATTGGATTCCGTGGGGGAAAAAGTCTGGAGGCTGTTGTGCAAAAGGTTTCAACCGCACGTTGCACCGCCTAATATCAGGAAAGATCGCGGCAGCACAGGAGCACACTTTCTTACATTAAAATACATATAAAGTAAGAACAAATTATGTCAGATTATTAATTGAATCATCCTTTCTCTGCTTTACTTTACAGACATGGTTTATTTATAAAATCTGAAGCAGAGATCAACGAATTTCATTTTAAAGGTTAGTCTTGTATTAGAGACCAATGAAAACCTTAAAATGCACGTTTCGTAGTTCTATTTTTCGGTCGAACTAAAAGATGTGCTGAACTTTCAGCAAAGACATTCGAATAGCAAAATAAATGCCGAAACGGTACTAATTCCCGAATACTAAATGATGATTTGAGAGCCGGAATTTTTGATGAAAGGAAAGTTCGATGTGCACGAAATTATCGTGATACGGAAAGTTTGATGTAAAGGTAAATTGGTGTATTCATTAACGAATGAAACTTACTAATAGTGTAATACTACCAAGTGTTGTAAAATTTCTGGAAATTTTGAACCTGTTGGTAAAAAACAGTTTTTTTCTTGGTTTCTTTCCGGAAAAATTGGGAAAATAGCAAAAATCTTTGTATTAGGTTAATTTTAATAGTAACGGAACTTTTTTCTTTCAACCACCTGAAAAATGTAAGTTAAGAAATTTCAATATTGCGAATATTAAAAAAAAAAAAAAAAAAAAGCACTCGAAAATAAAACCTTTGCAATTATTCTTGAAAATTAATAGTCAGCACTCATTTCCGTTATGTGCTTTTTAGTCGTTTATTCCTGATTGTACATTAATTACAGAACTTTTACAGTTACATACAAGCCTACCATCATGTAGCGTTTCTGTTGCAATAAATAGGGCACTTGAATGAAATGAATTCTTAATATGCTGTTTCATCTGGTAAAATTTTGCTAATTTTAACCAAATTACTTCTTAAAAGGGAGAGAGCAGGAGGCAAATTTCACTAATACTCATGCACTAGAACATATAATTACTGTTATTTAATATTCTAATATAGACTTTTATTTAAAGTTCATATACAAAATTTTGTATATAAACAAATAGGTCTACCTGTTTTCTAATGCGACAAATTATCTATAATTATATTTAAAAATGAAAGTGACTATATTTGTAACTTAACAACTCTTGAACCACCAGACTGATCTGTTTAAAATTTTCAACATAGATGAGGTTCGGGCCTGGAATGTTTATTTTTATTTATTTATTTATGTTTTTTTTATAATTTCACTCTGAAGATGCAACTTGGAGGAAGAAAGGGGGCAGATATATCGAAAATGACCGATATTAGTGTCGAATACGTAGTTTTCGGGCTTGCTGAGATGAACAGTGACACTTCCGATGTTGCTTAAATCTAAATTTAGCGCCGTACTTGGGGCGGGGGAGATATATAAAAATGATCGAAAATGACCGATATTAGTGTCGAATTTATAGTTTTCGAGGTTGCTGAGGCGAACAATGATACTTCCGATGCCTTATGAACTTTTTTCTCTTATTTTGATGTTAGGAATCACCTCTTACAGTTTGTCGGTATAGTTCATTAACACCTTATATATATCTATATATATATATATATATATATATATATATATATATATATATATATATATATATATATATATATATATATATATATATATATATATATATATATATATATATATATATATATATATATTTATATATATATATACAGTGGCGGATCTAGGATATGATCAAGGGAGGGGCTAAACCATAATTTGCCGTTTTATCAAGTGTAAAGCTGAATCGAAGCACATTTTATCCAGTGTAAACCTGAGCGTCAAGGGGGGGGGGCAATAGCCTCTTAGCTCCCCCTTAGATCCGCCCTTATATATATATAAGGTATTTTATATACAGCAAATCTGCCACATGTCAAATTTTACGTACCGAATTTTCTGTACGCCAAACTTTCCTACACCAGATTTTCCTTACTCCAAAATTTCCGAGACCCAACGACGTCTGACAAAGAAAGTATATTCACTTAGAAAGTATTCAGAAAATTTTGAGCTGCGGGTGTTGGAAAGGGGACGTACGTACTCATGCTGACAGTTCCAATTTCAATATATCGAATAATCTGTTATCTTGGTATCAATTTACGTAGTACTTCTTTTTAAAAATAAATAAATAAATTCTAACGAAGATATTTTGAATACAAATGTTTTCACGGAACAACATGGAGAGGCAGGTTCGAAACCAGCAACAAACATTACGAGAAGTTTAAGGAGAACACATTATTTTTACCGTTAAACAGCATAATTGAAAATGAAAACATTTTAAAGAAACCAGGTATTGACCTTTGGACTATGCGATATCCGGAATTAGATATCGAAAATGGATTTTGATAAGATATCGAAACTTGATCGATATATTGAAACGTCGTATCTGGAAATATCAAAAGATCGAAAAATATCAAATACCAAAATATCATCATCATAAGTATCATGTCATTGTTGGCAGGTCACTTGCCGTTTCTAAGAGCTTTCATGAACTGAAAGCTCCTTCTTCTACCGAAATATTGCACCAAAATATCGAAATACAGTGAAACCTGTTTTTAGCGGAATCGAGCGGGACTTGCAAAAATTTCCGTTAAAGTCAGGTTTCCGCTTAGTGGAGGTAGACCTTCCCTTTCTTTTTTAAAAAAATACATGCTTATAAAGGGGCATACTGAAAAAATATATTGCTGTACGTACATTGTTCGATTACAGTACTTCTTTCTTCTACGAATAGATACAAAAAAATAAAAAATAAAATAAAATAAAAAATAAATAAAAATAAAATGAATACAAAATATGCTATGCACATGTTTTCTTTATTTTTCTAATAGCCAAGCAGGGTTTTCTGTGTACACTGCTGCTTGGCTGCTTGACTTTCCGCATACACTTTAGCCTGAGAAATTATACTAAGTGAATCAGAATCATTTTTGCAGTTCCTTTAAACTTCTGAGAGAATCTTGATATGTATTTATTCTACACTCTTCTTGGAACTCGGTATCGTATTTCTCTTCTTCCTCTATCTCGTTTTTTACTTTTCTACATTCCGTATGATTCTTGATTAAGTTGCGGGGATTAAGGACAATTTGTGGGAGTCAATATGAGTAGTGGTTGAGGAAGGTCAACACTGTCCAGAAATATTTAACAAAAGAACGAACATTTTATCGCAGACAGTGTAATGTATATGTCTCACAGAATGTCTAAACATCTTTTAAACGCTGTAGTCCGGAACTCGGAATTTTCCGTTAAATGTTTATTTTTCTTTCCGTTGTCCGCGTAACACAGTTTCCGCTTAATGAAGGGAGTTTTACACGTTTTGTTCTCCAGAATTCATGGGACCGTGAAATATTTCCGTTTAAGACAGTTTTCCGTTTAATAAAGGGTCCGTTGAAGACAGGTTTTACTGTATATGGAAATATTGATTATCAAAATATGGAAAACATCAAATCAGCAAAAAATATGAAATACTGGGAAATATCAAACTATCAATATTTAAATGTAAAATATCAGAATATCGCATTATCGAAAGATATCGATAAACGAAAACTCAAAAGATATCGATCAGTAATATTTTTCGATTTCCATATTTGAAAATATTGACCCATCTATTCATGTATTGAAATAAATAATCCTAGCTAAGCTGTGGGCCTGATCAAGAATTACTTATTGACAACGTTTAATTACCACTAGACAAGTCATTCTCGCCGAGTCAAGACATACCAGCTGTGTTTTGTTCTTCATAAATTTGCCAAAGGGGTAAGTATGTGTTTATCCTTTCTTGTGAAAGACGTCAAAAATGCGTTATCTACTCAACCATAGACGACAAAAATAGAACAACAATTGGGTTTTTGCAACCAAGGTTATTTACCCCGATCTTTCCCCTTCTCTGTGCTATTTCAACTACTCATCTTCATTCGTCCTTGAAACCCTTGTTCCGTTCGTAAACATCATAAACGGACCCTTTTATCTGTTGGTCTTATTTGTTCCTCGATAGCCCTTTCCAAAGATTGTTCAGTTAAGTCACCAATAATAATACTGCGCAAGCAACAACTTTTACGGTTCATCACTTAACGAACCAATGTGTCCAACTTAAAATTCAAATAATGCCCTCTTAATTTTAGAATCAGTGAAAACACGATGCTATCTTTGCTTTATCAAAAAAAAATCTCATGGTTAGTTGTATAGTGTAGGCGCCTTCGTCGCGGGAAACCTAGTTCGATTTCCGATGCGAGTTCAGTCGGTTCGGATTGTACATCAAACTGTAGGTCTGCATCTCATATAGTCTCGGTGCTGAAAGAGACGCTATACTCTCATCCAACCAATCAAGCAACAGATACCGCTTACAAGAGTATGTCAACTTAATGACAAGAGACCATTAGAACTATTTTAGTAGTACATTAAAGAATTTTAACAACTACACTTTTATCATCTTAGAGAAAATATTAAACTGCAATTCGAGCTATTTTCCTATAACTAACTACCTGGTCTAATACCAAGAGGGAGCGGCTTTGGTGCAGAGGGTCCCAGGTTCGATTCCCTGTAGGAGAGCCTTGACGTCTGAATCCATTACAGTGGTTCGGATATCGTCTCAAACTGTAGCCTCACGTCTCATATAGTTCTGGTGCTGAAAATGGACGCTAAGCTCCTAATTCCAAAATTTAATTTCCTTGTAAAATTCTATCATGCTCTCCTAATTTATCTTGACGTGTCCCAACTAAACTCGTTGTCAATGGTTATGACTTCCACCTTCAAGACAATATTTACAAACAATTTCTGATTGCCTAGTTCAAATCTCAATCCACTCTTCTTCCTTAAAATTTCACTGTAGCAACGTGTGTGTCATAAACCTCATGAACTCACCATTGTGGGCATTTCCAACTTAAGAAACCGAATTTCATCGTCATAGACACAAAACTATTCTTTGTATTCTATCCAAACCAATCCGCTGTGGGTTCTTACTACCCACCTAACTAGTATGACTATACGGATTACGTTATACGTTGATTAATTAGTGGGGGACACGGTGGCTCAGTGGTAGAGCGCTTCTCTTTAGTGCTTGGGGCCCCTGGTTCGACCTCCGGACAATTAAGTTTATAGTGGACAACATCGTGTTCGTGTGTTTCTCGGGATATTCCCTTTCTCCCACATCCTCATTTCACCAATTCTTCCATCATCATTAATTTGCCTTAATCATCCGTCTCCTGTAGCCATAAACGTGGGACGTTAAACTGAAAGATGTCATTTCATTTTGAGTGATTGGTTGAGCTTTAATCGAGCGTCTGCAGTTAGGCTATTGTTGTCAGTTGTTGAATGCACACCTAATAGTTGCGAAGGAACGCTACTGACTATATATGATTATCAAATTCCAGCTTTAACAACTTTGCCTTTTAGGGTTGTGTGATATTTCAACATTTCGATAGATCGATCGACATTTTCAATTATTGAAATATTTGTATTAAGAATTGCTGATGCTATATCGATATACAGTGATGCTATATCGATATACGATGCTATATCGATACATCGCTTAGGATCAGTGGCGGATCTAGAAGGTAAAAACTGGAGGAACAGCCAGTACCCAGACTATGATAGGTATATATAAACCTTCAAAAATATATAAATAATAGCTTAAATTATTTTGTCACGGAAAAAACTGAGGGGCCTAGGCCCTCCGGCCCTTGCCTAAATCCACCACTGCTTAGAATAGTGAACCATTTGAATAAAACCGCATCTCGATACACCACTTCTTCTGCTCTGTGGAAATCAGTATTGAAACCGGAAGTAAAAGTGAATGTGAACCACTTCCGGTTTGGGAGAGCATTGTAGTTAGTCTTGTTACGTTGCCTTGTGACGCTAAATCGTTTGCAATAAATCGCTTCCTGCTATCTGTTCCCAGGGGTGTAGCCAGCAGGTTTGTGTAGGGGGGGCCCGTCGCTTTTTAGGGGGGGGCCAGCTACAATGTACAAAGCCAAAAAATGTGTTGCTGCTAGTGTTTTTGAGGCCTGAAAGAAAGGAAAATTTTGGTTTCCTTCTGGAAAACTAAAAACACTATTTTAGCTTATTATTATTATTATTATTATTATCCATAAATTATATTCAAGATAATTTTTATTATGCTTAATCAAGAACTACTGCCCGGGACCAAACGCTATACTTTTGTGCATAACTATAAAGGTAACCAAGAAAGTTCTGTCCCTTTTTCGTGGAGGTCTGTGTTCAATTGGACCTCACACCGTGAGTTGAATGCGAGTGGAGATAAGGCGAACGTCAGTTGTTGGTGTGGGTATATCCAACATAATACCTGGTTTTGGCAATTCAGACACACCGTGAACTTGCGTAAGACAGAGGGAACATGGGACATCCACAGAGCGTCATAAGAGCATGTATGCTGAACGAGTTCAAATGGAGGTCAAACGCCGCTGTAGCGGGACAGAAGATATGTCAGACCTTTGGTGAGGGTGTCGTGACGACGCGGACAGTGCAGCAATGGTTTAACAAGTTTAAGGACGATGACGAAACACCCGAAAACACCACGTGCCAGAAGACCAACACATGTACAAAGAGGAACTGGGACTACAATTCAGTGTGTGGAAAAACCATTCGACAGCACATCCATCAACTTGTGAAGCACTACAAGTTGGGTCGATGGGTCTCTCATATTTTGACTCCGGGCCAGAAGGCAACGCGGCAATCGCCTGTGTTAATTTACTATTTCGGAGCCATTTCTGGACAGGGCGTTGACATGTGGTAAAAAGTATGTCCTATACGAAGCTCCACCTTCCGGTTAGCATCCCATGAACCGATTTCAAAACAGCCGAAACCAGCACTGTACCAGAAGAAGGTCCTTATGTGTGTTTGCTGCATCGTGCATCGGGAACTGCTACCAGCTGGTCAGAGTATCATTGCAACTGTGAAATGTCAGCAGTTGAGCTGTGCTCAACAAAAACTCAAAACTCTGGAGCCATCACTTCTGAATTGCAAATGGTCCTCGTTTACGGGACAACGCTAAATCCCACGTGGCTAGGATGACTCAGGACACCATTTTTCGCCTTGGATGGGAAACAACATTGCAACCACTATATTCCCCGGGTATTGCACCGTCCGATCATCACCTGTTCTATTCTTTGGACAATCACCTTAGAGGACGCCAGTTCAAATCCCTAGTAAAAGTTCAAAATGCACCTGATACTTTCTTCGTTTCACGGCCCACCAAGTTATACCGCGATGGATTCCATGGCCTTCCAGAACGTTTTCAGAAGGTCGTCGGTGCTGATGGGGACTATTTTTGATCTTCCAGGTTAGGTGACATATCGATGTTCGAAGGTGGTGGATGAAAAAGCAACAAAATTTTTCTTGGTTACCTTTATATTTAAATTTAAGACCTTGTATACAGAACCTATCTACACAAGATTGATTTTCTTTGAAATTTCACTTAATTTCTTTACGGTTTCCTGACAAAAATATTTATTTATTATTCGTGACTAAAAAAACATAATTATTTTATTACACTGAGTAGAAATAAAAGAGAGAGCGAATGAAATCCAAATTGAATAAAAGCATTGTTTCTCACCAAATTTTCCATCCTCTATGTCTTTTAAAACACTTGTTAAAGCATATAAAATTTTCTGTACTTACAAATCAGTTTGGTACCTTTGTTTTATGGCTGTATTTGTAGTACCTTGTTAAAATGTTTGTCTTCAAACTGTCAAATATAAATCGCAGTAAATTGTGTAATCTGCTGTCACAAAAAAACATCCTATTTTTCGATCGGTATAAGGAAGAGATACTATACTATTTTTCGATCGGTATGGAAAAACAATATTTCTCCATACTATTTTACCATAAATTATTAATTGTCAATAAACTTTGTTACTTTTAAATGAATGAAGCGAGATAATTTTACTATGATGTTTTAAAAGCTGGTCATTTGGGGGGGCCAGGAAACCATTTGGGGGGGACAGGCCCCGATGGGCCCCCCCTTGGCTACACCCCTGTCTGTTCCCGTTTTCATTCTTTGGCGATAGATGTTGAAACAGGAAATGTCTAACTCAAAGCATTTCTTGTTTGAATAGAGAGCTAATGGAGAAGATGAAACCTACTCTACTCTTGGGACTGAATCGAAAAAAAAAAACTTCTCGATATATCGACCGTTTTTGCTCTGCCACCAGACGGACGGACGGACAGAGAAAGTCGTTCTATAAGACTTCCGACACTTACGCGTAGCATAGTTTGGAAGTATAATAACAATAATAACGTGATGCAATCTTATCATTATTACCCAGTCGATTCATATTTCGCTTTACATTATTATCCTTGTATCTCCATCTTGACCTACCTAAAGGTATCTTTCCAAAATTTCCTTGCCCTGTTAACAATACGAGCGACGTGCCCAGCCCATCTTAGAAATCTCGACTTCATTATCCGTAAAATATTCAGTGCCCTGTAGCTATTGTGATATTAAACGTTGCCTCGTCGTGTAGCTCTCTAAATTTATCTGTCTGTTAGTATCTTTTTGTTCCAAATATTGTTCTGAAATATTTTGTTTACGATAATCCTATGTCTCTGTTCTTTGGGAGTTAACGACTAGCTTTCATATCCATACAATACAATACGTAGAATAAACTTTTTTATATATTTTTATTTTCACTTTCTTCGATAGTAATCGCCATTAAGGTTGTCAACGAGATAAGGGTTGAGGTTGACTTGTCTCGAAAAAGTGTTGTGAAAGATATGTCTCGTCTCGGAAAAAAAGTATCTTTTCCTTTTATAAGAGCTCTGTTTCGTCATATATTTCTCGCCTCGTCTCAATTCTTGTCTCGAAAACGAGACGAGGGTTTGAACAAGAAATTCATTTTGAAATTCATGACGAGGTGAGAAATTACTCGACAACATTAGTGGGCAACATTAGTTCACGTAATAAGTCTTATATCTTAAACGCTGCTTTACTGTTATATGACTCATAGTAATACAATTATAAATGGATAAACTGATTGTACGAACACAGTGAAGAGCATTTATTAACGTTTCTAGATACGAAAGTCATTACACAATATACTTCAACAATATTGGCAATGGTTTAAACGTCACACTCTTCGTGGACCTCTCATGACGAGGAAGGATTCTAAATGAAAATAAGAAGAAAATCATATCATAAATTTACAATACGAGAAGATAAAAAATTTCGAGATGAAACTGTGTTGTTGCCATTAAAAAAGAAAAAAACGACACGTGATTACGAGGGACGTTCCGAAAGTAAGTTTCGTCATTTCTTTTGAACGATAAGATGGTGAAACAAATAATCTCCATAGGAAACCACACCTATTGCATGACAACACAAAACCACATACAGCAAGACTCACATAAGATCAGATTCGTCGCTTTGGATGGGAGAAATTCTATCACCCTTTTTACAGCCTCAATCTTACCCCATCGGACTTTCACCTGTTCCCTGCATTGAAAGCCGCACTCGCGGGACGTCACTTCAAGAACAATGCTGAGGTGGAGCAGACTGTGCGACAATTCCTTGCATCGCAAGGCATCGAATGTTATCAGAGTGGTTTCTTCAAACTGATTACATGCTACGACAAATGTCTCAATGTCGGTGGCGGTTATGTCGAAAAATAGTGCAAGATGTACGTTCCATAATACAATAGTATATTTATGTTTGACAATAGAGTTACCGTCTAAAAGAAAATGACGAAACTTACTTTCAGAACTTCCCTCGTACAAGTAATACTGTATTTTCATCCGGCTGATACAACTAATATGACATCTTAATTACTTCTTCAATAGTTATAACTTCTCTATGGAACCTGATAATCTCGAAAGAAGGAGATATTCCCAGTTTGTAATTAAATGAAGAGTTTCACAGTCATTATTAAAAAGCCAGCTATAACATCACCGCCCATCGAACTGTTCTACTGCTTTTGATTCTAAAAGTGAACTTCTTCTTACAGATTGTACGAATATTTTAGATGCTGAAAGCAAGTTCATTTAACCTTGAAATCTTTGTATTTTATCTCAGGATTGTCTGTTTTTTTCTTTCTTTTTTTTCATGTGTGTCTCAAGGACATATCGCGTGTTGTCTGCATATCTTCAATAAGCTTGATAATGACTGTCTGGTGATTGACTAGATAATACTATGTTCGATAGTAGTCATATTGTCATTTGTCTAATATAAAAATGTACTATTACAGTTTGTTAAATCTTTAAATATGATTATACCAGATAATAATATTAAACAAAGGTATTCTACTTTTTATCCTGAAGCAACTTGTTGCTTCAACAAAGCTAATATTCGTGAATCATTGAAATTATTTCAAATAAAATATCAGTACTTTAAGTTCAAGTTGTAAGTAGAAGTACAATCTCGAGATTGCAAAAATACAAAGACTACTTGTAAAAATTAGGAACAAGGAAACATAAACGGGAGAAAAGTTAATGTTGGAGATGGGCCCTACGTAAAGTAAAATAAAATCAAATCAACATTTGAAAATTTAGAAGGAACATCATATTCACGATAGGTTTGCGTGTTTTGTAGGTCATGACGAAATTAAAGTACTAAAGAAACTAACATCCATGTTAACGAACTGTAAAACAATTCTCTAAATAAAGTTAACTCCCTGATAAACAAAAAATTAGTAAGCACTAGTGCTTTTCTCTGGCGATACATAGCGGCACTTTAAACCGTCATTCCCTTTTAATTCTTTAATGCAATTTCTCTTTCCGTTTTATAGATTTATGCTTTTAAAGACTGGCACAAAACTACATTGCTCGCCGTTAAAAATGAAACACCACGAAGAAGACAAGACAGTAGCTCCAAAATTGGCTGATGGTTAGCAAATGATTAAACTTACGGCTCTGTGCAATGCATGACAATATCGCGATAGCAGAGAAGATGGCAATGATAGCAAACACTACTTTTGGAAGGGTGATTAATTCTATAATTGCAGTTTAAAGGTACCATCAATTGACAAAACAGATTCTTGATAGTTTTCTTAATTTTAGAGTATCGATATTGATCTATATATTAAAATGTTAGGTTTATATCTTTGTCCCCAAAGAAAAATTTATATGTTTGTCTCCAAAGAAAATTTTATATGTTTGTCACCAATTCTTTTGACAATGAGATCTTGAAAACCACAAGCGCTAGAAATGTGACGTTTTCACTCGTGGATTCGAAATTTTGTGTAGTTTGTCCAGTTCTAATTCAATATATATATATATATATATATATATATATATATATATAAAACATGGTCGTTATTACATTCTTAGGGGTACACTAGAAGTGTTGAAATTAAAAAACAAAGTAAAACATCATATCCTATGAGTTATACATTTCAACACCACACCGTAGGTCCTATATAGGGGTTGTGTATATCTCAGGCGTTTGTTTCATGCCCGAATGATAATGAAAAACGAAGGATAACCATTTCTCCAGGCTAATATGAATCTTCATTGTTTACAGTGATGGGGAGAGAGGGGTAGCCCCGGTCATGGCGATATAGCGTGAAAAACTTATAAAAGCAGATGATGGCGCCTTATTGACAGCTGTCAGGTAAACTAATTTTGAGCGCGACGCCATTGTAAGAGTGATACATATTAAATGAAGACGTGTTGTTTCTTTCACTGCGTTTGATGTAATGTTAGGCAAAATATTCGACACTGTAAATACTATTCCATTTGATAATTTTATGAAGGGACTTTTTAGGTAGACACTACGCTTACGTAGTTCTAAAGTAATCTATAAATTAATGCATTCATTTGTTTGTTTGTTGGTGTTGGGGTAATGGCAGTCAGTGACCGGGGATCTTTTTCATAAACTTTATCTTTTTAAAATTATTGTTCAAAGCCTTTGTATTTTAATAAACCTTTTCCAAAATCAATGCAAATGAATTGTGCTGCTATCTTTGGAGTTCTTTAAAACTATACATTTGTGGGCGTTTATATGTTTGTGGCCAATCCTTTCGACAATGAGATCTCGGAAACTACAGGCTCTAGAAAGATGACGTTTTCACTGACCGATTGCAAATTTTGCGTAGATTGTCCACTTCTAACTCAATAATTAAAAAAACATGACCATTATTTCTTTATTACACTTTTACGGGTACACTGGAAGTGTTGAAATTAAAAAAAAAAACATCATATCCTACGCAATATACATTCCAACACCACATGATTATATATAGGCGTTGCATATCTATCAGGCGTTTTCATGGCCAAATCATAATGAAATACGAAGGAACCATTTTTCCGGTCTAAGTTGAATCTTTATTGTCTGGAGTGTTTTGCCCAATGAACACCAAATATCACTGACATTATAATTACTTGTGTGTGTCATGTATTTGCTTGTTACATAGAGGAGAAGAGGGCAAAGTGGATATATGAGGCAAAGCGAATAACGCAATTTACAGTCAACTGAAAACAGAGGGCAGGAAATGTTTGCCCCAGTTTATGACGTCACTAGTGAAAGAAAAGAAGGGCGTTACTGTTTTATGTGTACGTGTTGTTGTTTCGACGAGAGAGGAGAAAGAAAAAAAAATACGCATTTTGCTAAAAAATTCAAGAGGTAAGGATTTTGAAATATTTTCTTACTATTCCGTAGAATGTTTGCGAACACACTATGCATGGACAGGGTGGGATCTTACCTTTGTTATCATGTTTGAGAATTATCGTAAATACGTCGTCCATATGCTGTAGACAGTCTTTTGTCTCACGTGGTAGTGTGGGGCAAAGTGAATAATTTTAGAAGGGGCAAAGCGAATAGCGATTCACTTTGCCCCAAGCATAATACACTACTGTTTTAGAACATCTGTTTGGCACTAAATGTGGTATAGACGGTACGTATACGTTGCAACACAGCTAATTTGAATATTGAAATTCATATTAAATTTGTTCCGTTAACACTCGCCGAACAAAAACATAGCAGTAGTAATAGTAGTAGTGGTGGTAGTCGTAGTAGAGTAACATCAGTAGTTGTTGTAGTAGTAAGTTGGGTTAAGATAAGAGTTCAGTTAAATAATCGCAGCGGCTATTAACGCAACTTATCCTATATTAAACTATCAAATTTTATACCACTGTTAAGAAACTATTAGTTTGATTTTACATCTTTTAAAATGATTTTAATTAACTTCAGATCTTTGTTTGTTTCTTCGTTTCTCTACTTTTTGCCTCGAATCAATTTACGTAAAATGTTCCATACATGTTCAGTACTAATGACTACAGTGGCGTACGGTGAAATTTTGTTCGGGGAGGGGGAAGCTTGAGGTCTCTACGTGCAGAGGAACTAACGAGTACCTCTATCAAGGAATGTTTAAAACAGAAGATTGCGAAGAAGTATAGCAAGTCTACTATGTCTACCGAACCAAGTACTGGTGCAACTTCCATAAAGGAAGTACCAGAGAAAAGAAGGAAATCTACCATTCAAGGTTCTCCTGCAAGAAGAAATGTTTTGCTGCGGGTATAGCTCTCCCAAGTACATCTGGAATTACAAATAAAAACATTCAAAATCACCAGAAGACGGTAGTTACCAATGCAAGTTCTGTCATGAATGTTATTCAGATCCACTGAATGAAGACTGGATTCAGTGTTCTATTTGTCTGTCATGGTTTCACGAAAACTGTACCGATTATTATAAGGAACAAGACATATATTATTATAAGGGACACATTTGATATCTGTGTAAACCAAGCGTGTGATGTGATGTTATTTTCAGCCTTAAGCCTTATTATTGTTTTTTTTAAATCTGTTTGCTACTACGTAAATTGTACTCATTAGAGTTACTATAGATTGAAAGATACTAGATGGCTACTTAATAAGAAAAAAGACTTCTATGGACTTGAGGTTTTTTAAACATATTTAGGGATCATGCGTATGCAAGCTTTGTCTAGACTTAATTCTATATTTAAATGTGTTAGGCTAATACTCACAAAATATTAAACATTTTAATCTTCTGGTAGGTACAGCAGTTCATTTAGGTGTCTTTTTTTATTGTCTTAGACTGTGTACACATATATTGTTCTTCTATACAATTTCTATTTTGCATATCTGTATTAAACACTGACTTTTAATGTATGAGTTTTGCTTATTCACTTTGCCCCACTATCATGATCCGCTTTGCCCTACCGGTGGGGCAAAGTGGATAAATTGCAGTAGTTCAGTAATTAAGCAATATCATTTATGTATATGCAATTCTCGTTACTATTGTATTGTTATTTGAAAGTTTAATAATCATAAAATATTTCCTCAAAACTTTGGTTTCCTGGTCTTAATTTTAGTTGCCGTTTGAGGCCCTTGAAGTTAAGTGATCCGCTTTGCCCTCCTTTCCTATACTGCATGCAAGAAGAAAGAAAACACTGATCATATATTAATTAAAAACTCCGACCGGAAGTAGGCTCAAATCTTGCAAACGGTGCGAGATATAGTAATGAGCAAATACAAGACCAAGACCAAGGCCCGGGTGGTCTTGGTCTTGGTCTTGAACATCCAGTCTTGTCTTGGTCTTGGTCTTGCTGCAAGAGTCTTGCAAGTCTTGCTTTTAAGAAATCTTATGCTTTTCATACGTAAATTTTACTCTGAATAAATTCTACAATGCGCCAATAGTAAAGGGAATACAATCTATGTTTCTAAATGAAATATAATTTACCTTCGTGAAAGTATGATGATAGTATACAACATAGGTGATAACCTTTATTTTTTTCAATCGGTCCCCCACGCTTCACTACTTATAAGATAAATTATAACGTTTCGTAATCTTTTTATGTTTTTTACCAGATTCAATACTCTACTGGTTCCCAAATTGGGGAGACGCATGAAAGAAAATCAAGACGGCACAGCTTACTGAAATACCATAAATTGTTAAATTATTTTTACACTCTAAAGGCGTCAGATATATATATATATATATATATATATATATATTATTTTCAACTAAGATTATAGGCTGTCTATCGGTCACGAAAGTTACGAAAGTCATGAAAAAGTCACGAAATCAGAAAACGGTAATGAAAGTCAAGAAAAAAGTTCCGAAATTTAGCTTTTGCGTCACGATTTTTTTATCTGTTCAAAATTTGTAAGTATAGACGAAACTTTTGTTCATTAAAACGACAAAATTCACCACCAAAAATGTCTAATACACAATAACACACTGAGCAAGGCTATGTGATAATATGTAAAAAAAAAAAAAAAAAAAAAAAAAAAAAAGACAGTATCACGTAACAGTTTCAACACAATAACTGTGTCTTCATCAGACTTCCACTCCTTCTCTCCAGCCTTGCTCAGTGTGTTATTGTGTATTAGTACAAAATGAAAACAAGACCTGATAGAATAGTCACAAAAATGTCTGTGGTCGGCTTTAGACGCTACCAAATTGCAAGCAAAGCTCACTTCTATTGCATGCATGAAAATTCGGCCCAATTCCCACCCAAATTCGCTCTTGAGAGTGTGACTAAATTATATGGTTTGGGAAAGAAAAGGTCACGAAAAAGTCACAAATTTCAGTTTGGAATTTTAGTATACACCGTGGATTAACTAATCTTTGTATCGAACAAACTTCTAATTAAATATTGAGATATTATTTTACTGATTCCAATATGTACTCTATGGAACAGAAACATGGACATTACGCAAAAACGGTGAAAAAAATATTGGAGGCTTTCGATAAAAGAAGAGAATTAGCTGGGTTGAACGGAAAACGAATGAGAAGGTGTTAGAAATAGTAGCAGTAGGGGAAAAAAGAAGAATTGTAGATGTAATTAAGAGGAGGAAAATGAACTGGTTGGGACATTGGCTGAGGAGGAACTTTATTATGAGGGACATGTTAGAGAATATAGTGGAAGGAAAGACAGGGAGGGGGCAAAGGAGACTGTAGTTGAAGGAAGGTATTAAAACAGAAAATTACTACATCAAGACGAAAAAACTAACTGAGGACCACTCATCGAAGCTTCTGAGTTGCAACAAGTGACCTGCCAATAATGGCAGAATAGCATCGATTATAATCAAACCTCTTAAGGTTAGTTTAAAGGGACAAGTTTCGCTGCTAGATGTCACTACAGTCTTCGTATCTCATGTATTTTTTACCTTTCACGAAAATTCACGTTTTCTCATATACATTTCAACCTAGAGACTTCAAACTTTTAGAGAAGGAACTTCATAACCTATTGAAGGTAACAATCTGTGCCGATTTTTTAATTTAGACTTTTCTTTATTGTTGAATTGCTTGATTGTTGAAATGGATATCCAAACCTTTAACAATGTAACTGTTTCAACAATGAAAAAAAATCTAAATAAAAAATCGGCACGGATTGTTCCCTTAGATAGGTTATGAAGCTCCTTCTCTAAAAATTTGAAATCTCTAGGTTGAAATTTGTAAGAGAAATCGTGAATTTTCGTGAAAGGTATAAAATACATAAGAGATATACGAAGACTGTAGTGACATCTAGCGGCAATACTTGTCCCTTTACACCAACCTTAATATTTTAGTATAACTTGAGTAAAAACTTAAAACGACTCAACTGTCCATGTCTTTTGTGTAAACTCAACTTATACAAATAATTTTGACCTATATTAGAAATACAAAACACAACACCAAACTCCAAGTTATTTGAAATAACTGTGCAAAATCACTCTCGCTTGTAAATATGGATGATTTATTGTTGTATAATGTTATATCGCTCAATCCTCGTGTGTCATATATCTGAGAAGGCTAAAAGTTTTATTGATAAAAAATTATTCAACGTATAAGCACCCGCCCATGAAATCAAACTTACGGTCACATACACAAGTTTTTGTCAATGTCATGAAAATGTTATTTCGGTATTAATTTTTTGAGCACACATGAAAAATTTCTAACGGATGCTTGATCCTTGGAGCCAAGGCTATATCCATTTAGCCGGCACCTATGGTGTACGGAATTACCGATGTTCAATACTAAATTTCTGTTTAGTTTTAGAAGAAAAACACCATTAATATTTTGAAATGATGTAATATCTAGTTTTACGTGCCGCGATTATGCACCGAGGCTAAGAGAGATAGTGATGATGAGAAATGAAAGAAATGGTGGAATGCAGAAAGTAGGAGGAAACGAGAAAACCCCGAGAAAACCTACGCACACGGTCTCTATCCACCGAAAAAGCACACATGGTGCAAGGTGGGATCGAACCAGGGACCCCAGCACCAAAGGTGAACGCTCTACCACTGAGCCGGTACCTGTGCAAGACTCTTGCGCAAGAGTCTTGGTCTTGGTCTTGCAACTATGGTCTTGGTCTTGGTCTTTGTCTTGGTCTTGCACCGGGATTCCTGGTCTTGGTCTTGGTCTTGCATACAAGGCTCTTGCAAAAACTGCAAGACCAAGACTCTTGCTCTCATCACTAACGAGATATTGAAAAAGTAATCGAAAAAATATCCCCTTTATGTTATATCTTGCCGATTTTTATCAAGACGTCTTTCACTTGTGTCTGTAAATGCACATGTACAGATGTGAGGAATTACAAAGAGATTTATGCTCATATGTGAATGATTCGCTGTGTGGGGAGCGCAGGTTCAGCTAGTCTATATATTAAAATGCTAGTCTATATATTAAAATGTCAATCCTTTCGACAATGACATCTCGAAAACTACAAATGCTAGAAACGTGCCGTTTTCGCTGGTCAATTCCAAATTTTGTGTAGATTGTCCAGTTCTCATTCAAATTTTTAAAAACTGTGTCGTTATGTTTCTATTCAACGTTTTAGGTGCCGTTTGGAGCCCATAAGATTAACATTGTTGCAGCCTAAACTGAGGTGTTAGGCAACCAGTTGAGAAGTTATGTATGGCGAATTGACGGACATTGCAGGTGCTTTGCTTAACCCTTTTACGATCTTATTGTATAATTTGTATATACCATACGGGTGTTTTCTGTTACTTTGCGTTATAACTCTCCTATTTGAACTTCGCCATCCGTTTTTTATGGTTTTATTGTAGAATGCGTTACGTATGGTTTCACGCCTTCCAGCGTCTAGAGACAGGAGGGGAAGACGTCATAACTTTAAAAAAATATTTTTTTCTTTTGTTAGGCATATTTTCATTATTTTTTTGGCAGGCTTACTTTTGCATCCAGAAGATTAAAATTATGCACAATTATTCAGTCCACAGAGTAGTACTTATTAGATTTTTCAGATCTCTGCGTTAGCAAGCGGGGTTCTGAGGGGCAAAAAGGTAAAAAAATAAATAAATAAATAAATAAAATAAACAAAAAACCTTTTTTCGCTATTTTGACGCCTCAGATACACGAGGGAGATATGTGAATGGTATTGTCTGAAAGGCACTTCTATTCTAAAGAAAATGGTGGGCAAGCCATGGTTCTAGGGTAATTAGGCATATCTCAGGAAATTTTTACACAAGATCCTTTTTTAGAGGGGAATCTTTGGTATTGTGGGCATATTTGTTTTTTGGCGGGCTTACTTTTGCATCTAGAAAATAGAAAATTTGCACAAACATTCATTCCACCGAGTTGTATTTATCAGATTTTCTTCAGATCTCTGCATTAAAACAGGGGGTCCAGAGGGGCAAAAAGTTTAAGAAAGGGATATTTTAACCAAAAAATATATTCTTTGTAATTTTCCCGCCTCAGATACACGATGGAGACATGTGAATGTACCGTTTGAAAGGCAGTTCTATTCTGAAGAGGGTGGTGAACGAACCATGATTCTAGGATGAATATGGATGTCTCAGGAAATTTTTTACCTGAGATCAGGGTCTTTTGCTGTAATCTGGGGCATTGTGGGGATTATTGATAAATATTTTCACGCCCTTAGTATTCAAGATAGAAGCTTGAAATTTGATACACGTATTCAGTCCTTCGGGTAGTATTTATCAGATTTTTTCAGATCTCTACGTTCACACAGGGCCGTTCCAGAGGTGCCCAAATTGTGACAAAAAAAAATCCCGGAAATTTCCCCCTTCCCCTCAATTTTTCCCTCTCCTAGTATATGTTATGGAAATGTAAGTGGTACCATTTCAAAGCGTGCTTTATTCTGAGAAGTATGAGGTATGAACCATGATCCTAGAATAAATAGTGACGATGGAGTAGCTGTTTGACTGAAAGTCTAAAAAGTACCTCAAAAACCCAAGCTCTTAAAGTCTGAATGGCAAAACCAATTGCATGCTGGCAACTTCAAAGGCTTCAAGAGATGAAATGAGGCGTACCGGACGGATATGGATTTATTAGAAAAAAATATTTCTACTTGATATCGTGTTACTTCTTCAAATTTGCTACAAACTCACTCCAACATCTATACATAGCAATTCACTTTCTTTGTAAGTCTCCTATCCTTTACTTGATCTCCTGTTCTGTTTACTTGTGTGAGTAAGGAGACGTGCATAGTGGGAAGGAGATTAATGGTAATAACAGAACGATCCGCTGAGTAGACAGCGCAGGTTCAGCTAGTCTATATATTAAAATGCTAGGTTTATATGTATGTCCCAATCCTTGAGACAATGAGATCTCGAAAACCATAAGTGCTAGAAACGTGCCGTTTTCGTTGGTCGATTCCAAATTTGATGTAGGTTGTCCAGTTCTCATTCAAATTTTTCAAAGACCGTGTCGTTATTGTTCTATTCAACATTTTAGAGCCCGGTTTCAGCACGTAAGATTAACATTGTTGCAGGCCGAAACTACGGTGTTAGGCAACCAGTAGAGAAGTTACGTATGGTGGGTTGACGGACAATGCAGGCGCTTTGCTTAAATCTGAATGGCAAAACCTATTGCATGTTAGCAACTTCAAAGGCTTCAAGAGACACAACGAGGCGTATCGGACGGATATGAATTTATTAGAAAAAATATTTCCCCTTGATATCGTGTTACTTCTACAAATTTGCTACAAACTCACTCCAACATCTATACAGAGTAATTCACTTGCTTTGTGAGTCTACTATCCTTTACTTGTGTGAGTAAGGAGACAAGCACAATGGGAAGGAAATGAAATGAAATGAAATCTTTGAGTTTTACGTCCCACGGTTATGCTGGTTAGGCTAAAGGAGACGGTGATGATGAATAATGAATGAAATGGTGGAATGAAGAAAGTGGGAGCAAACGGGAGAACCCCGAGTAAACCCACGCACACGGTGTTTGTCCACCACAAATTTCACTTGGGGGGGCTGGGATCAAACCCGGGACCCCAAGCACCAGAGGTGAACGCTCTACCACTGAGCCATCGCGGTCCCCAAACACAATGGGAAGGAGATTGATGTCATAACAGAACGATGCGCTGAGTAGACAGCGCAGGTTCAGCTAGTCTATATATTAAAATGCTAGATTTATATGTTTGTCTCCGAAGAAAAGTTTATATGTTTGTCTCCAATCATTTCAACAATGAGATCTCGAAAACCACAAGTGCTAGAAAGTCCTGTTTTCGCTGGTCGATTCCAAAATTTGTGTAGATTGTACAGTTATAATTGAATATTTAAAAGAAATGTGGCCGTTATTTCTTTATTACATTTTTAGGGGTACACTGGATGTGTTGAAATTATAAAAAAAGTATCATATCCTATGCGTCTTGATCCCTAGTCTTCCGTTGCAAGCACTGCTATCGGTTGAAGGAACTCCACTCACTTTCTCTCCCTTAACAACAGCTGAACCCTTATTGGCTCAACACGAGGGTGTGTGAGGGTGTGAGCTTTAGTTCGCATTTTTGCCACGGCTCAAGACATTTTGGCAGCACAATAACACAATATAGTTGTATATAGGGGTTGTATATCTCTCAGGCGTTTTTCATGGCTAAATGGTAATGAAAAACGAAGAATAACAATTTCTCAAGGCTATGATGAATCTTTATTGTTTGGAGGTTTTGCCCGGTAAACATCGTGTATCACTAACATTATGATCAATTGTGTGTGTAATGTATTTGCTTTTTACATACTGCATGCAAGAAGAAAGAAAACACTGATCATACATGAATTAGAAACTCCAACCGAAAGTAGGCTCAATCTTGCAAACGGTACGAGATATTGAAAAAGTAATCGAAAAATCTCACCTTTATGGAACACCCCTTCCCGATTTTTATCAAGACGTCTCTCAGTTTTGTTTCTAAAGGAAAATGTACAGATGTTGTGGGGAAGAAGATTTGTGCTCATATGTAATGATGCGCTGTGTACAGAGCGCAAGTTCAGCTAGTATATATTAATTCTAAAACGTAATTGGAGGAGTGATTCCAAAGATCTGTCTAGTCAAAGACTTGAACTTTTCAGCAAACAAACAAAAAGACTCTAATGGTAATCTTTCTTGGAGGAACATAAGCATTTCAAAATATGATTTTATCAGAATTGAGCAAGTTATAGAATTTAGTTAGTTATCTTTATAGACGAATTGTGCTTAAATTCATAGAAGTTGAAGAAATGTACTTTTTTTATCAAGTCTTTTTAGCCGTTTCTACTTTTATCATACACACACACTCTATTCTCTAGGCGTATTACTTTTTAAACACACTAATTTTTTTTAAATATATATATATATATATATATATATATATATATATATATATATATATATATATATATATATATATATATATATATATATATATATATATATACAGGTATATATATATTAAAAGCTTTTCAAACAAGTAACACCTTTATCTATACAAAAGTTTTTCAAAGCTAGTTTTTGAAATATAGATAATCATTAAATTGATAAAGTATTACAGTATTTTTACTTTGAGATCCCAATTTTCTCTATATACACCAAGAGCGCCGATCTTGGGGGGCCTTGGGTCCTCCAAAGCTCATGTGTGCCCCTTATTGTATTTATGAATATACAATATTTGGCATAATTTGAATGCAATTTGTCTTAAAAACCTCATATATATATATACCTTCTTCATCTAAATGGGTCCCCCAAAATTTACAGAGAAATTGGCACCCTTGATACACACGATCGATGAACGGAAAATTTTGAGGGGAAAATGTTTCTAATAACAAAATCTCGCAGATGGTAACACTTCCAGTAGAGCTATTGAGAAAAGAGAAATAGAAAGTGAAAAACATCTTTCAGCCCCGAAACGAGAGCTTCTTATCATTCTTCCGTCCATTTTCCAACAAATATCTAAAGGGAAGGTCCTGTGTTGGTTGTCCTCGCGTTGCAGGGGCTAATGACCTTCGATGACGTTGTGTAAAAGGGACGGATATTAACCCGGAAAGGATGTTGTTTGCAAGAGCGAAAACATTTTCCAACTTTTGTATTTTTTTTTTTCTAAGAGGAACAAGTGCACCTATTTTTCAGTCCCCCATTGTTATAAGCAGGGACGAAGGGGAAAAAAATCTCTTGGGAATTAGAATTATGTTTGAGTTTCTTCAAATGGTTGCGGAATTGAAAGCCACAGCAGGGGAGATTTTCATTAAAAAAAAAAAAGTTTTGACAAAGAAACAAAGTGAATTGATACAATGATCAATAGCTGATCTCGGAATATAAAAGTTATTGAGGAGTCCTATATTGTTACCCTGACTTCGTTTGCTAATAGTAACACAATGAGGTGACATAACTCTATTGATGAATTCAGTATTTCCACATGTTTGTGATGGAAGAAGGTTCATTGAATACGTGAGAATATGACAGGTCAATGGACTTTGTGATGTAGGATTATATTGATGATGCAGATTCAAAACTAAACTCTCTGGTGTTATGTACAACCTATCAAAGGCTGTGGCTGGCAAGATAGTTTTGAAACCCCAAACTGGAGAGACTGTGGGAAAGCCTCTTGGAATACATATACCAAATATTATCAAAATCATAGGATCTTTGCAAAAGCTATTATAGGACAATCTAAGCATAAGGGGTGACTCGAAAGCCTTATGTATCCTATATTCTACCAACAACGATTTTTCATTATTATTATTATTATTATTATTATTATTATTATTATTATTATTATTATTATTATTATTATTATTATTATTATTATTATTATTATTATTATTATCATTATTATTATTATTATTATTATTATTATTTTACAAAAGTATACCTAGAACATGTATTTTTGTTGCATGGGTAGATATATACACTCCCCTTACTCTTCACTAATTTTAACTCTATACAATGAGAATCATTGGAAAGACTCAAATAAAGTACACTCCATTTTTCTTCAAAATCAAGTACATTTTTTTTCCCAACGAAAATTATCGTAGAACTTTTTCTTTTAAAAAAGTTTGGAAGCAAAGAGTAATTACCTTTTTTTTTATTTTTGACAGAATCAAGAAAGAAATTTTTGTTGGCTTGCTGCTATGGTATTGAAGCCAGATTAGAAGAAATGAAATCCAAATACAGAAGTAAAATGGTGCCAGATCGCACGATTTTGGTGGCCAATTTTGGTCTCCACACAACTTGTTCACACGAAACGTGTCTTATATCATTAGTACTTTTTCATAATAATTACGAGTTTTCATTCATGAACAATTCATGAATACTGCAATATGCCCTGATGCTATGTGACAGCTAGAAAGTAACAGCAACAAATAAATAACACAAGAAGAATAATGTGCAATTAAAAGTTTGCATATTTATTGGTGCACTTTTTAAAGCCTTTGATTTTAACATGTTTCTTTGCATGCTCCTGGCCATTAAAATTGCAATATCAGGAAAGTGAAACACTAGCTAAATTTGATAGATAAGTACTTTACCGCTCTGTGCGACAGCGCCTTGAGAGAATTGTAGAACATAAGAGATCAGTATTGAATGGTGCGACCATGAACGTCAATTACTAGTACACAGATGCAGTTCGTGAGGGAAGTCAATTAAAGCTATATTACTTGAAACTAAGGGAATAAAGGTTATCTAATGTATTAATTGTTGTATACAAAAATTAATACATTAAGAGACTTTTCCTTCTGTTTAAAGCGAGAAAGCTTTTTTTTTTTTTTTTTTTTTTTTTACCGTTGTGACTTTCCTCACGAGTCGCCTCTGCTACTACGACCCGAGATTTAGGCCATGGTATTTCGACGCGTTGCTGAAGTTCATCTCAATCTAGGGGGTCTGTTGTGTATAAATCTAGTAGTCATGGATCAGACGCGTTCCCTCACCACTTTGGTACTCAGTGATCTGGGTTAGAATCCCGATGGGAGAGTCTAGAAATTTAAACGTATTATGGTGGTTCGGATTCCACCTTAAATTGTAAGTCCATGTGTAATATAGCCCAGGTGCTGAAAGGGACGCTATCACACTTCTCCAACAAACCAAGAAACAAGAGATCAAGTGTACGCGCGGAATGACAGGAGTATGGACACTCGAATATGCGTGCAACATATGAAGTTTCTCAATGCCGTTTGTCTTTATTCTCCATTTGCGTTAAATTAGGTAGAAAACAGTTTTGCTTTCGATTATTAACGGCATTTATAGATTGTCGTGAGCTTGCAAGCAAAGTTAAATGAATGATTATCATCTTGTCTCGTAATCAGCTGGTCCTCGATTCAAATCCTGTGACTGAGAGCTCCCTCGTGGCTAAGCGGTTAACTTACGCGCCTTTGGCGTGGGAGACCCGGGTTCGATTTCCGGCGGAGCTCATGTGGTTCGGATTCGACGTTAATCAGTAGGTCCACGTCTCATACAGACTCGCTCCTGAAAGGGACGCTAAACTAAAAATCAACTCAAATCAGCGTTGCCAACCCGATCAGAATATATTATCGTATGTAGCACTTAAAATTATCGTTTTTGCCATAAAATTATCGTATATTTTGTTTCAAGTCTAAATATCAAGCTGTATTATTATTATTATTATTATTATTATTATTATTATTATTATTATTATTATTATTATTATTATTATTATTATTATTATTATTATTATTAAGAGGAAACTAACGCGAAAGCTAACAGCTAAAACTATATACTTGAATCTCCTCAGAAAACAAGAATGAAGTTCTATTCTTTACTAGTCTATCGAAAAGAATTCTGCGGTTTTCCTTCAATATTTTATATGTTTACTTGTGAAAACTTATCTACATCACGTAACTAGTAATTCTTTCTTATTGATCGAATAAATAACGGGGGTTTCATGTGTATGTGTTCAGTGTATGTTAAATCCCAGTGATCCGATTAACCAATTACATAGTAATAATAAACATAAGTAAACAGGTGAATTGGTTCGCATTTGTAATGTTTTGAGTAATATTGTCACATTTGTTGCAAAATTCATACCTTTTTCAAGCAATGAATAATTTTTTTTCGAATTTCAAATACCCCCAGAACTATCTTTACATTTTACCTGAAGTTATTAAATTATCGTATACTTTCCTATTATCGTACATCGTACGGGGGTCAAAATTATCGTATGATTCGATAATTATCGTACATGTTGGCAACGCTGACAAAAATCCTGTGACTTGCCATTCTCACTAGGGATGGCCATTTCCGGAAAAAGAGTTTTCCGGTTTCCGGAAATCACATTTTCCGTTTTCCATTTTTCCGGAAAATTTTCCGTCTTCCGATTTTCCGGAAAATTTTCCGTTTTCCGATTTTCCGGAAAATTTTCCGTTTTCCGTTTTCAATTTTCCGGTTTCCGGAAAAAATATTTTCCGTTTTCCGTTTTTCCGGAAAATGTGGCCATCCCTAATTCTCACTGAGACTTTCACGATTCTTTTTCTCATAAGTGAACGCTAGGGTATGACCTGACCGACTTCCTTATTAAACAACATTGAGGCAAATATTATTTTTATAGTTTAGAATAGTCTAGACTACAGTGTAGTAGTATTTACTTCTGGTAAGTCACTTGACGTACACAAATTAGCATGGGTTCTCTATGCTCGTGGGGTCCCCGTGCAAGTTCCCATCGGGCCCACACGTTAAGACGGGCAAGCACCAGCTTTCAGTTAGACTATCTGGTACGATACTGCAAACCGTCGATGTTCATTGTGCGTTTAGTTTTGGACATAATATAGTGAAGAGAGGAAAACATTTTAAAATGTGTATCTTTTTCTTTCCCTTTAGTTGTTATTGTTTGACTAGCTAGTTTCAAACAATATATTTTTCGATAAGATAAATTTTTAGCCATGAAGTAAGGTTTGAGAATATAACAGCCAAGAAAAGCTTTCGGTAATGGCTTGTTTTTCAGAGCTTTACCAGAAAAACATAAAACCATTTTAGAGGGTTTTGAAAGAGGTCACTGGCCGTTTGATGCTTTCGTTTCTTCCGATCCTTTGACCGTCTACCCCCTTGATTCTCTCTTCCCTTCCGACGGGTAGAGAACTATTGGATGGAAGGAAATAGTTACACCGGACGACGTAACAGCGCACAACAGGGGACGCCGGGGCCGTGTGAGAATTTGGCTGTTTTTTGTGGTGAATCCGCTACGAGACCGGTCGGATGGCTGTTGTGTTGTAGCGTGTATCCTGTAGGGATGGGTGCCTGGTCTGTTCATTTTCGGGCAAACCTGCTCCACCCAGCGAACGGCAACCCTTTCTTAGACGAAGTAGTTTCTAGTGTGTGATCGCAAAGAAGATTAATTTGCGATGTAATCTGGTGCCCAGAGAGGGTGTTCTAATCATGGAGTCACTATACGATGAGTAAGTAAAGTACTTTCATCAGTTTATTTTATAACGAAAAATTATTGTGTTATTATTTTCATATTGAGAAATTTTAAACCATTAACAAATAAAAGGCTCTGGCATTTCTTTTTAACTGAGAACATACTACACGGAACCCACAGTTCAGGGGCGTCATTTAGGGGGAGCAAGGAGGGGCATTTGCTTCCCCCTGAGTTTGAGATGTATATAGATTTTATCAATAGAATAGTAGTAAATCAGTGAAACACGCGAAATTTTATCAAGGGGTCTTGCCCCCCCCAAGCAAAATCTGAAATGACGCTCCTGCCACAGTTTAACATACAATCCAAATTATGTATGTTCCCACGGAGAATCAAATCTAAGACAACACCCACAGAAACACACATAGTAGCCACGCTGTTATTGGTTTCTAAATAATTTCATAAACATTTTTTAATTTTATTTTAAAAATAAGGGGTTCATATGAAAACTTGATATATGATGGTAATTATATCTTTTTCGCCTTTTTTTTTTAAGTTGCAAAGAACAAGATTACTGTTATCGACAAAGTAACTTTATTACGTACATAGACATTTACTCATTTCCATTAAGGTACCTAAGAACTAATTAATTTGATCAATGAAGAAGTAGCGGTGTCACAGTACTACAACCAAACTCCTTAACAAGCTAAATTTTACCAAGCCTAGGCTTAAATATAGCATTTTACTTCACATTAAATGAAGTATATTTTGAAAATAGAAAATCTTAGAGTGTGTCGATTAGAAAATCATTTAGTTTCATTTTAGCTCTGTATTCCGCCCACGAATTAGTATATTTGCATCCTGAGCGTTATACTAACCCGCTAATCTCAGCAGCGTTGCGGGTAGTCAATCAAGCAAGGGTGATATGCATAATTATTACTCCCATAGGAATATATAGGGAACCAATGTTTGAATGACCATATGTTGGGCTCAACTAGATGGACCACGCCGATCAACGAGGTCGATTCCTTACTTTTGACTTTCCATCTCCTAGCCAAAATTGATGGTGATCCATCAACCAGATTTTGTGTCTCCCGGACGGCAACACGGACAGAGTAAATATATAAAGGAGTTTATGGTAAACCAAGCTGTTTAAGACTGAATCTTATTCAGCTTATTTTATAAATTTCTGTTTTGTTGCAAGTAGCTAGTAGAATGTGGGTCGCCGCTAGTAGTGTGTTGGGCTTGCGGCATGTATAGCTATATCAGTTCTTCACATATATGAGGAATGACGTCCCTCAGCGATCACACTACTCCGGGAATTGGAGGGGAAGGAGCGAATGAGAAAGGAAGGAAACGGCCTGGGACTTTTATATTAGGTACCATCTATCTCGGTATTTGCCTGGTGTAAATGAGGAAAACCCAGGAAAAACCTCACTCAGAATGTCTGGCCTGAAAAAGCTGTTACACCTTTTCGAACAAGTATCCCCTTTGGGAATCGAACTCGCGACCGCTACGCGGGGCTACTGTGTCGTTGTTAGGAGACAAACAACAATAATACAACCTGCTTATTAACAGTCTATTTTTTCACATACAGTGTACAAATAAAAATCTGGCGGCAAGGAAAAAAAATGTATGCTATCTGAGTTACTATTGGTACGTACAACGCACTTTTAGCGCCGTAATTTTTTGTTTCCCGAAAACTATGCATGATAATTTAGGTACTCTAAGCATCTCGCTTTCTTTAGCTCGACGTGATTTATCGATGAATATTATGTCTTACCTTTGGGCAATATTATAATTAGATACAATCAATGTATAAAGAGATCATGTTAATTTTGAGCTATATTTATTAATCATACAGTGTATCGCTATCTTGCTAACGTTATGATGAGAAGTTTAATAGGCGTATTACTATACTCAAGTGACACTTTCGTCTTAATAAGTATCGTAGTTATCGTACACCGACAATTTTTTATGTTTATAAACAAACAAACAAACAAACAAAAAAGGTTTTTGCCATCAACTACGTATGACAATTTACTCTCTGATCCATATCATTTCTTTATGGTGATATATTTCTCATCTTTGAACACCTCATTAAAAGTTGATTAGTGTAGAAATTTGTCTTTTTTTATAAAGCGGAATTACAAAATTCGGAATATATTTAGTTGTGTCCGAAATGCATTTACCCACTTAAGTTGCTGAGGTATTCTTGTAGCGTTGTTCGTGAGGTAGACAATCAGTGATGGTTTCAGGGGGTAAATTCACTCTTCTCGAGCTACGAAATTCCCCCTTCTCCGCGAGGCATATATTCGCTCGTGCTCAACATGGACTTCTACCAATATTTTCGTTGTACCGTACTACTTTCACTCTCTGACCAGGTTTCATATTACCATGTTTCTGTAACGAACTAATAATTTTCATATTACCAGGAATAAAGTTACCAAAGTCCCCCTCGAAACAAAATCGTATATACGCCACTGCATATATATAACTTATATAGTTTAACGTCCCACGGTAATGCACCGAGACTAACGAAAAGAATGCTGTGATGATGAGATGGATGATAATGGTGCAATGACGAAAGTGGAAGGAAACAGGGGAACCCAAAGAAAACTCACGCACACGGTGTTTGTAAACCACAAAGCTCATTTGGCGAGAGCTGCGATCGAACCAGGTACCCCACGCCCCAGAGGTAATTGCTTTACCACTGAATTACGGCCGTTCCTGACATTTTAATAGGTGGTGTGGTTAGAATACAGCTTCATTTTCTTTAGTTTACAAAAAAAAAGAAAAAAAGAAAAAAAAGAAAAAAGAAAAGAAAAAAGAAAAAAGTTTTTCTCAATTTTCAGTAAAACTATTTATGAGACTTCACACTCAACCTGTATCATTTTATTCAGTTTAATCCGATCTATCGATTAGTATAGGCCTGTATCCCATCTTTGGACCAAAAAACTTAAACGCTATTAACAAGTCAAATTGGCAAACTTAACTGTTAAATGCAAATTACTGACTTAGGGCATTATCATAGAAGAGCCCTTTATGGAAGTACATAAAAGATTTTAACTAAGGATAAATATCGAGACTTTTCTGAAAACACATAGGCTAACACGCCCAGCCATTGATATGCACCCACATAAATTTTAGAATGGAATGTCGGCGCCGTTGCATACAGTACAGTGAGTACTATCGTAATATTGGCATAATAAAGTCAAATATAACCGAACTGCAGAAATACTAACCTTTTACTCTACCTTACCTTAGTCTATCTTACCACTATGCTACCCTACTTATATTTATAGTCATTGTACAGGGTGTCCGAGAAGTTTCAGTACTCGTAGCCGTAAGTTTGAGAATCACAGAGAACAATGTGAGTGTGATTTTAGTTGTGATGTTGGTAACACTGCTTTCATGGTCACATACAGACAACACTGTTTGGTATCTCTATCTTCAAGCGCTGTGTAGTATTCTTACTTTCAAGATTACGTGAAATGTATCAATTTTGAAGCCATGGCTGAAATGAGTGGTTGCAGTTATACAGTTGAGGAACGATTTGGCAGGGCTGTGGTTGTACCACACAACAATATTCGTAGATTCACACTGACACAAAATTTTACCTTTTCTTATTAAATTTTCTGTAGTTTATTGAGTGTCCAATTTTGACAGAGGTTATATGATGAGATTAATTTAGCTATATTAAAGGAATTGACAACCCCATTAGTTTTATTCATTGCTTTTTGTTTCTATTTTTTTTTATGACTTTCTCCTTCGCCTTTTAAAAACAGAAATGTACACAAATACCCACAGCCAACAATGGGCTCACGTTATACAACTTTGAACAGACACACACACTCACACAAAGTTTTGCTATTGTATTGGTTCATTTCTGAAGAACAAAGAAAAATTTAAGAATTTGTATTGGTCAATCAGTCAACACGAGAATTTACCTTGATTTTCATGTTTTACTAAATTTACCTATGAATTTAGGTAAATTCATAGGTTTTCTCTTTTTACTAAATTTACCTATGAATTATCCCTAGATTAGGGAAATTTCCCTCAAACTACGAACACTGTCACACAGAGCAAACAATGACACAGAGGAGACAATGGCTTTGTAAAGGATCTATCTCATAAAACAATCCTGGTTGATTGGGAGAAACGTGTGTTTACTTCAGGACGTGTCAAAGACAAGCCGTACTGACGTAAGAACACGCGTGAGGAAACATGTGCTGCCATCGCTCGCTCAATTGCAATGTCTCCAATTAAATAACTTTGCAGAAGAACAGTTGAACTGAATATGCTGCGTTTCACAATATATGACCACATTGAAAAAAAAAAATGTCCTTCTGATTCTCAAACCTAGGGATGCGGGGACTTCTTGGACACCCTCTATGTGTGTCACTATATTCTACGTTTGTACGGAATTATCGATTGAATAAATATTTAACATGCAAGAAATACCACCGTACAAATTATTGTGTAGCTACGTTTGCAGCTAATTTACAATTCCAGCTTCATTTTCAGAAATTAACATGTTTAGTGGATTAGATACTACAGAAAGATCTATTGCAATCATCTTTTGAAAATACCTTCAGTACCATATTCAGGTACAAGTCTTTATGAGAAAGGTCTTCTTCTTTTTCTTTAAAAAAAAAAAAGTATACTTTATTTAGTCCTAGCAATGAGTTATTTATAATAGGAATAATAATTTAAAAATAACTCAAATAACTATGACTTCCGGTTCTACATGATTTCGTCAAAAGGCCATATCCAGACCGAGAAACGATATTGGAATAAGAATTTCAAACTCCATTTATCAATTAGATTGAATATAAATCGCAAACGCTCTACTTTTTTTTTTTTTTTTTTTTTTTTGCGCATTATCTCGACATTCAGTCAATAATTTGTAAATATCCGTATTTTTTGTTGGTTTGTTTAAGTACATGCGGGTAAACAAACGTTTCACAGGAAGAGAAATGCTCTAGTTACGATGTCACTTGCTATTTCAAAATGAATTTCTATTATATAAGATTTTAATATTACCGAAATTAAGTTTGATTATTACACGTTAAAATTATACAACGCAAAATATAAATGTCACTAACGAGGAAATCGATTTAAATGTGACACGAAATTGTGGATGAGTTTACGCGCAATCGAAGTGTTTGTGTGAACGATTAATTCCGTTAGAGGGGAAAACCTTCTATCTCAACCGTTCCGGAGATATAAAGGGGTAAGGGAAAAGCTGGTGCTCTGATATTTTATGGATTTTCGGCTCTGTTGCGAGTGAATATGTTTGAAAATTCACTTTAACCGTTAAGAAAGATGCACCGGATCGAATAAAAGTTATGTTTAATGTTGAGATGAGTAACGTAGCTTTTACCCGGGGCCGGTAAAAGGAAGGGGCTGTGAGAATTAACAAACGTCATTGACACGAAGAACAATATTGTATGGTATTACTTGCTAATAATTATATCATGTCTTTAGTTCGTAGAAAACGAGAAAACTGTATTTGTACATAAATAAGCATCAACTGATATCCCCCCTTTTTTCTCTTGTACACTAGGACCGACAATGTACTGTATCTGTTTGGTCATTCACGTGTTTTTGTCGACACTCCTTCCTGGAACATTTCTTTAAAACCAATATCTGAATAGCAGCTAGTTAGTAATTATCACAACAAAACTATATTAGTGTTCTTTTTGTTGATCATCAATGATTTCATTTAAATCAGCATCGCCAGACACATAGAAAATTACCAATTCTATTTCACGTTTTGAGACAAGGCTAAAAGAGACAAGTAGATCTTTTTAATTACAAACGGCCGACAGTTTGAAACTTTATTGTTGAATTAAGCTAATATTTCTAATCTCCTAAGGTATTACAATCACCCACTTTTGTTCCAACTTTGATTCGTATCGGTTGATAATTGCGGAAATTACAATTATCTGGAAAGTTTAAACGGCTGTCATTTTCATTTTTATTTTTTCGATTCCGATTTTCACCCTTGACTATTATAATAGCAAAATGCACTTTTGGGCCATTTTTCGCTCCGATCGTTTAATAATTGTAGAAATATTTGGAAAGTTCGCACGGCCACCATTTTTATTTTTATTTATTTATTTATTTATTTATTTTTACATTTTTTTTATCCTATTTGACCTGATGATGGTTTTATTCGTTTCAGTGTACCGAGAAACCTATACATAGACACCTTGCAAGCCTATTTCAGGTAACAATGGAACTCCGTTATTTTCGCCTTCCCCTTCAAAACATTCTCCCCCTAGAATTTTAATGGACTCTTCGGTTTTGTAACCCTCATGTCTAAGACGACGTATTACTAAAGTTTCGAGGATTTTTTCATTTTTAAAGACTCTTTTACACTTGTACTATCGCTACATATTCAAAAATTAACAAAATATCGGAGCACCAGCCTTTCCTTTACCTCTCTATATCTCCGGAACGGTTGAGATCAAGGGTTTTTCCCTCTAATGGGCTTAATTATGCATAAAAACACTTCGTTTGCGCATAAATTTGTCAACAATTTCGTGTCACACTTGAATCAGTTTCCTCGTAAGTAATAAGTAAGAAACATTTAAACAGCTCTTTGAAATAAACCGTTCGTCTTAAAGAAATAAACAAAATAAAAATAATAATCTTCATATAAATCAAAGGACTAAAAATTAAAGATGGCGCAAGTATTCAACATCATTAAGACTTTAATTTTCTAACTTCTTTTCAAGTTTTACTAACTTATTGTGAAAAATTAGAATATTATCATATTACAACTCGTATATCAGTATGTAAAGTTTAAGGAAGTTATTAAAATACTTACATGGAACAATGTTTGTGAATGATAGTGTTATGAAGTTGAAAAAATAAACCAATCAATTATATATATTTAAAGAAAACAAAAGAAGTACGGTATATGTATGTAAAGATGAGAATGATGTGTATCTTGGGGGGGGGGGGTTTCTATCTTCCAAATAATCTTTGAGTTTCAAGACATTGACTATTTTGCGAATGTGTAAATAAGTCTTGTATCCTTGTAATAATCGTTTTGAAACAAAGTGAAGCAACGAAGTATATTAATAATAATAGTAATCCGAATTAATAATAATATAAGTTTCTTAGCATTACAGCTCAAAAAAGAATATTAAGGAGATGATTTCCAATTGCGTGAGATGTCATCAGCTTATCAATCATCAAACATTTGCCCAATTATTATTCATTACAATCAAACTTTTTTTTTTTTTTTTGCAGATTTTGTAATGCTTAAATTTGACTGTTGCTACCAAATAATTATTTTATTAAGTAGAGAACTTTAGGATTAAAACAAAAACAGTTACCAAGCGTTATATTACTTCAAGACAACTGGTTTGTTCTTGGATAAACCAGTCGCTAAGAGACTGAAATAGAAATGATGTTATACAGGACGTATCTAATCGTCATAAGTACATGCAAAACATTTTTAATAAGTATTTTTTATTACTATGTTTGTGGTTTGGTATAGAACACGTGTTGTGGATGGTTGAGGTTGGAAGGTTAATGTAATAATATTAAAAAAAAAAAAAAAAAACTATGAGCGGATCATGTGGAACTTCGTTGCTCCAATGAAAGTGTCAGTTATTCGGTAAGCAGGCTGGTAGAACAATATTTCTCATATTAAGACACTTCAAACCTAATTGCATATGTAAAAGTAAAACATATTAATATTCATAAATTTACTAGATTTAGATGCTTTCATTTTTCTTATTGTTTCTATACATTCTTTAACAGAGACATCTTTTATATTGACAAATTACAGAATTGTTGTTCCAGACATGTTGCATCGATGTAGATTGTGCACACACACTTCTAAAGCAAATGCATTATTTATTTATTTATTTATTTATTTTTTGGTGCTTAAATTAGATTTTGAAAATTAAAAAAGAAAGAATTCTGCTACATACGTGTAAGAATGTATACCGGTAGGTCTTGTGTTTCTTTGAGCGAAATATTAAATTAATTCTTGTTTCCAGGAAACAATGAGAATATAACATTTTGTATGTAAATATACCCTAACATCACGTAATCTTGCACATATCTAACTAAACTGCTAAAAATCAATAATAATAATAATAATAATAATAATAATAATAATAATAATAATAATAATAATAATAATAATAATAATAATAATAATAATAATAGAGTTTACTGTAGTAAGCTTAATTTAATGTTAAGAGGATGCAGGAGTTGATATACCTGTTATCCGTTAAGAGTTTCGATGTAAGGTGTAAACATGTTTTGAGAAAATTAAGCTTTTTCTTTTCCGTCAACGTAAACAACGTGTACGTTAATGAAGCTGCAGCAATAATGAAAACTTCGTTGATATATTAATGCTGCATGTAATACCTATTATTATTATTATTATTATTATTATTATTATTATTATTATTATTATTATTAATAATAATAATAATAATAATAATAATAATAATAATAATAATAATGAAAACTTCATAAGGAAATCGATTATGAACATAATCAATTACATGTTTAAAATGTTCATGAATCTTCTGTCGGTACAGCTGCATTAACTTATGCATTGGTTATATTAAAAAAAGAAAAAAGAAAGAAAGAAAGAAAATTTCATAACTTTGAGATGTAGGGGAGAGCAGGATAAAATGATCCCTTTAAGACAAATTGACCTCCAGATTTTAGCTTTAATGATCTATATTGTGGTAATTGTATCGGTAGAATAAGGTGTTATCTCAAGTTTCTAACGTGTAAATTTGAATATTGTCAATAAACATATTTGAAATTATTTTGGCACAAATTTGAACCTATTGCGAAAGAATCATTTTGCCTTAGGGGTAGGTAAAATGATCCCGCCATTGAAAATAATAGAAAAATCTTTGTGAACTTACAAAAATAATTATATATATATATATATTTTAAATGGAATACAGGATGTGGTAATACTGTGTTAAGGTATGTTAGTAATAATAGTATTTATAGTTTGTTAAGGTAGGCTAATATATTGTTCAATATAGAAAACGTTTTTTGAACACTTAGTTCTGTTATGCTTTTTTGGGATCAGCTTTCTTGTAGGCTAAGTGGCAGAACTCATGTCACACACAAAGAAATCTTCATTTTCATCTTCATCAACACCAGCACACTGATCGTGGGTCCATTCTTGGAACTGCTGACACATTATCCAACCCTAACCTCCAGCAGACTTTGAATATACGTCATGACAATAGATACACTCGGTAACTGTCATGGATGTGTCGTCAAAAGGAGATGATACTTGATATTTCTTTTTCTGCGAATTGCAACTTCTTCGTTTTAAAAAACCATAGCCTCCCTTCTATATTCCTTTAATTTTGGAACAGCAGCCTCCAGAACAGCAGTCCTAGAATGGTTCGACAGGTTTTACTGGACATCACTTAAAGTAGGCATATCTCTAAGGATTTCATTAACATGCTCATATGGATTACCTTGAGTCAAATAAACAAAAACGACAAAATTATCCCTAAGAAAATGGAATAATAATAAGGTAAAATGATCCCGGGATCGTTTTGCCTTTTCATATGGCTTCCATTAAATATGTTCTTGTATGACAAAACATGGAGAAGACTTCCACCTGCATTTCTAAATATATAGCGTTAAGGACTAGTTTTTCAACAAATAGTGTCTCATTCATGCGTTAGTACAGATACAGCAAAAATAGTACTTATAAACAACGTTATGAAAATATTATTTTTTCGTCTGGAAGACTAACGAAACGTTTCTCATCCAAAGAGAACTGATGAACAAGGACAGCTTATTTTGTGTGACGTAGCAACCACGTGATACGACAAGCAGCGCCATTAATTTCCGCTGTAGGGGTAGGGGATCATTTTACCTGCAGGGATCATTTTACCCACCTTTTCCCTACTATAATGAAAAACATTTATGACCCATATTAGATCGAAGCCTTTAGTGGTTTCAAACAGGAGTGTTGCTACACACCAATCCCAAAGGAGGTGTAGCAAAATTTAAGAATTTAAAAAAAGAAATATTTAATATCTAGTTAAAATCAATTTTGATTCAGACTGTACCAATCAACACCCACAGCCGCAGCAACATTGTTAAACACTACATGAAGTAACTATTTTATAGACACTTATAGTCATACATCATTATAGACACAATGTAACGTATATTATTACGAGACTTCAGCCAGCTGAGGGCTTTGCCCCCAGACCCCTCATTTGTTCGGCCTATGGCCTCGCATCTCTCATATCCCTAATATATATATCTAATCTTCAGAGATTTCAAAAAATAAATAGGATATGGCCATCTTATTTTAACAATTGCAACCCCCGACTTTTTTTTTATTTTTTTCAAAGCGAAACATTAAAAAACGATGAAACACATCTATTTTTTTTAAAATAAATATCAATTTTAATGTCCCGAATATTAAGGGATTCGATATATGGTCAACTTTGTTTTAACAATTGCAAACCCTACTCCTTTTTTAAATATTTTTTGTTCCCTTCTAGGGAAAAATATATTTAAAAAACACTAAAACACGTCTTTAATTATTTTAAATTTAAAAATCTAAATACCAAATTTCATGTCTGTAATGTTAGCGAATTTCGAGATGTGACTATTCAATTATAACAATTGCACTCCCACCCTTTTGTTTTCTCTTCGAGGGTAAATCTTAAAATAAAAAAAAAAAAAAAACGGCTAGACACGTGTCTAATAATTTTAAATGAGAAGTCGAAATAGGTCTACCAAATTTCAGTTCGCGGCTTTGAACGCGAAGTAATTGTGGGATAACGTAACTACAAATTATTTTCCGCGACACTGGCAACAATCGCGGATGGAATCCAGTCACAGTGATGCGAATATGTCACCGATGATTCCAGTAAGATAATATTCAATGACGTGCAGGGTCCCAAGGAGTACATCATAACTTAGGCCGAGAGGACAGACTTACTGTACACATGATTATGGCGGATCGTAGTTCGGCATCGTCTGGTGGAGTGAAGGATATTTGTACGATGCCCCTTGACTGCACATTCTAGGCGTGTGCAGCTGCAATGTTGCCTCAAACGTCACGCATCTTACGAATTCTGTTTCTGTCTGTTCTATCATGATTTCCACTCATGTCTGGAGGTACCGCGGAAGAACACTGGGAAACGCCTCCATTTTACATCATTTTATCGATCGTCTTTCGGACGCCGTATTCTTGTGTGCTATTGGATTGTATACTTTCTCGTGTTTAATACATATTGATAAGTTCAGTTTAATAGTGCGTCGATGAGATGTTGCGTTGGACCAATTGGAAGTGTATTTACTTCAGGTTCTGTGCGGAGACACTTTCGAACAAGATAACGTATGGCCACATGTGGTACACAACATTCTACTTTCTAGATGTAGAAGAGATTCCACTGCTTTCACTGTCTTCGTATTCACCTGAGCTTTCGCCGATTCAATACATGTGGTTCATGACTACTCAAAACAGAGACTTTCTCTAGCTATAGTTGATTATAATTAAGTTTGGCAGTCGTAGATGCATGGCGTGCCCTATCTTAGGACACCCAAGATCTCGTATTCTCTATGCCTTGTCAAGTCACAGCTGTATTGGACATCCATGGAGAAACCACGCGCTACTCACTTTTGGATTATGCTTTCGTGGTGCTGTCATACCAAGTCTATCCAGAAATAACCCCAACTTTTTAAATATAATGGGACTTACTATTTGTGGAAGTTATTCAGATTTATCTCCTTCCAAAACAGTTTCCTCTACTGTTAATACATAGTTCTTAGCGTATCTTTCTTTCTTGTTACTTTTCACGTCCATCGGAGTAAGCACGTGTAGTAGTGTTATTTTTTTCTTTAAAAAAACAAAAACAGAAAACTTTCATTTTAAGGCTTTCTACTTATAACCGTAGCTACAATATCTTCCTAAAGAAGGTTCGAAGTAAGGTCTGAAAGAGAGAAAAAAATAAATTCTTTTTCTTTTTTTTTCTTTTTTTCTTCTTTTGCAACGTAGGCTATGAATGTGAATACAGTTTCTCAAAAAGTGAGATTGGGACGATTTTTTTTTTTCATTTGAAAAAGAAAATATCAGATTTAATAAGATGTACTGAAAAGAGTTGAGTTGATTTAGAGCTTAACGTCCCGTTCAGCAGCGAGGTTATATGAGACGTGGACCTACTGATTAACGTGGAATCCGAACCACATGAGCTCCCGCCGGGAATCGAACCCGGGTCTCCCACGCCAAAGGCGCGTACGCTAACCGCTTAGCCACGAAGGAGCTCTGCACTGAAAAGAATAGCTTCATATTAAAAACTAAGCTTATATCTTGAAAGAATAAATCAATGTATTCTACTTGCTTTGACTAGATCGTAGATATGACAAAACCACCCATTCATCGTCTGCAAACTTCACGTATCAAGAAGATAACAGGAATGACATTTAATCGTTAAAAAATAAAAATAAAAATAAATTTAAAAAAACACTGAAGTGGCAGTGAGCCAGACACAGTGGAGAGAGTGATGATCGATGGGCAGAAGAAATCCCTTGTTGAATAGTAAGAGAGCAAGAAACAACCTGAGAAATATCCTCATACAACACGATAAAGAATTAGACCTTATTTGAATGTTCGAAATATCTTTAGAATACAAGAATGGCAACTTTTGGTGCTGGCTGTAGAAAATAATTCATTACGTTTTAGTACATAACAAAAGCGGAACGTGTTCAAGATGAGAAAGATGAGTTGATTTTATGTGCGAAATCATGTAATAATCACATTCAGAAGATAAGATATAGCTCTTGTCTATTAAGAGTGCTAGGTTTGCAGAAATGACAATACAGTAATAAAACGAATTACGTTACCACGCGACAAATTACGTAGGAACAACTCCATAATTGACGTTGTCTTATCCACTTCATAATTGTTCCATCACGGCAAAAGAAAGCAAAAGGATAATCAATATTTGCTATTTAAAACTCAATATTGTTCTAATTCCAAAGTTCAAATAGTTCTTTTCCAAGAATATCAAGTTAATCATAAAGACATATGATATTTATTTATTTATTGAAGAGGTCTGTTATTATAATTATTATTGCTATTAGTATAGTAGTAGTAATAGTAGTACAGTAGAGGTAGTAGTACAGTTTTTTTTTTTTAATTATTAAGCTTACAATTTCTCAGATTCTTGGATTTGACATTAACAAAGCTATGTTTACTTCCCGGTATTTTTTATTGGCTTTAACAACTGTTAGGGATATCTAGCCTATGTGAGACAATTATCTAGATTTTAACGTGAATTTCAATACATACAATACTATTCATTAGACTTTAATAATATGCTAGTCTGCGTAAATTAAGAATTTATACCCGGAAAGTGTTCCATGAGGTTCATGATAATGTTGAAACACTTCTGATAACTGCGACTAACAGTTAAGTCAAATGGCTTTTTGCGATATTAGTCTTACTGTATAGCCTATACAATTTCATTCCATTGAAACATTTCAGCTTGTGGATATACGCATCAAGGGATTCCCCACATACATGTACCATACAGTATATTAATACTTCAGTTTATTCATGGCAATAGTGCTACGAAAGCCATCATTAGTCAGGATCTGCTCTATACGTACATCCATATCCAAATGGGTACAATTGGAGAAAGGAGCTACAAGAACTGAAACCATCCTATTCTTGCAATCGTGAAGCGCTGTCACTCGGTGCAAGGAACCAAGGAAGTCTTCGGTAATGAAATGTACTTGATATACCAGAATGAGGTCCGTACTTGAAGTTGAAACACCATAGAATGAACATGACTTTTGTTTTATTTTGCTACAGTGTCTACCTAAGTGTAGTCGGTAAAGCGTATGCCTGCCAACCGGATGAACAGGTGTCTTCCCATTTCACCTAACTTACATTTCGCCTAAACCATTATCAGCTGTTATTCACAGATGACAATTACATCCACGAATTGCAAATTCACATTTGACTCCCCCTCTATACAGAAAATCTGATCGTGTTACAAACCAGGATTGAAATTGAAAACAATAGCTGTTATGTTCAGCTCAGAATGACATTTCAAAGCTGAAAATAGTATGTTCAATACTCTTGTTTAGTTAATAAGAAAGAACGTATTATAAATATTTTTATTTATTTATTTATTTTTACATGAGAAACACGTCCCTTTCATCTTTCATAAGTTTATGATGTAGTGTGTTCTTGACAAAGACTAATTGCGACTATGTCTGTTACTGAATGGTTGTGTGTTTATTATATTAGAGATATTCATATTCTTAATTTATACATATTCATTTTGAGGCATGATTTAATTGTTCATCTTGTTAAGTAATAAATAGTTTTATAGGGATATATTTAATTATATAATTTGCTATGTACTTGTATGTTATAGTTACTTGAAATAAACGTCTAAAATAGGAATTAGTTAATAGTTGTTATTAGCATGCTTATTTGTAGTCAAAAACATTTCACTATATCACTTATTTATGTATTGGGTATAGACATAGAAAATTGTCAGATCTAATACCGGTATATAAGGAGTATTTCCTCCTTGATGAGATCGTTAGACGGAACGAGAATAGGGAAAAATGCGAATTTGCATTTAGCCTAAAGTAGTGGATGTGATTTTCATCTGTGAGTGATACCTGATAAAGTGTTAGGCGAAATTAGAATTAAGAGTCTTCATCCCGGCGAAATTAAAATACCGCTAATTTTACAGTAATTATTTGATATCTTCAAATAGATAAAAGATAATCGAAATGTGGATCAACTCTTGTCCAAGACAATAGCAACATTTGTGTGTGTGTGTGTGTGTGTGTGTGTGTGTTGCGTTTGTAGCGCATCAAAGAAGAAGACGGTATTAGGAGAATTTACTAGTAAATCGAGCGAACCGTTGTTTGTGTTTTCCATGACAACGAGAGGAAACATTTCTAGTAACTTCTCGGAAAAGAGACAAAAGGACCTTTTCAAACTCGAGACAAGATGAGAAACATTACAATTCCTGTTTCATATTCCAGTCAAAAAATTGAGAAGAGACGAGACACTTCTCGAGTCTCGTGAGAAAGACTTCGGATTCGACTCAGGCAATTGAAAAAAATTTACTTCTAACTTACATTACTGAAACAATATATAATAATATATAACAATACAATATATACTATCAGGGATGCAAATAAGCAACAAAATTTTATTCGCCCAAGAGAAAAGTTACTAGCCCACATCCCAGTCTTTACAGTTTGAAATAAATAATAGTAACTCGCCTGCACTGATGAGCCACTCGCCCCGGGCGAGTGGGCGAGCGGTTATTTGCATCCCTATGCAAGTATATAATCCTGATGATTAAATCTGTCTGTAATATAATTAAAAATATCCATTTTTAATATCAAATGAGAGACCTTTTTGGAAAATAACCCTTGTCAAAACACAAAATTTCTTTGAAGAATGAAAGGAGAGCTTTCTCTAGTACACACTATGGGGTCAATCCATGCCAAGTGATCGAGCAAAAAGAAAAATTGCCGTTCGACCTTTCCAAAAAAATTAATTTTTTCATGAGTGTTTATGCTATATTAGGGTACTTCAAAACCAGAATTAATTATTTTTTAAAAAACATCTCGTAGCAACGCAGATTCTGCCGCCATTTTGTGTTTTCTCGATTTCAGGCGTTTACGTTGTTTTGAATATCTGAGCATGTATTTGCCCTAGCAAATTGAAAATTGTTGGGCGTGTCCAACTTGTGCAGAGCTAAAACTTTGTCCTCTTAACATCGTATTAATTGCCTATTTCATTACGATGATCATTTTGATTGGAAGTCAAATATACTTTATATATTAAATAGGCTGCCCTGCCTAAAACCACTTGAAAGGGGTGAAATCAGGGCCTACAGTAGCAACATTTTTGGACATTGAAGATATGTTTGGGAAGAGGAAGCAACTGAGGTAGAGGTCTGAATTTGTCTGTGCAGGTAGTTCGGGGTCACATGTTTATACTCAAAAATTTGCAGACCTGTAGCAGCTCCCAAAGGCCTGAAAAAATATCGTAAATTTGAGGAATTATGCCAATTTGGCATATTTCATTGCCCAATATCTCCAATGGGCCTGGATAAAGAAATTGAAATTTTGGGAATAATTACTCTTTTAGTATATCATAACACACAAAAAAGCGCGTTTTGTGTTTTTGAGCTGAAAAGGGTCAAAGTATTAAGGAATGACGTCATACTCTAGGAGGTGTTTTGTTCACAAATTCAATTGAAATTCTGTGTTGTGAAGTAAAATAAAGTAGGATGAATGGCTAGTCAAGTCAAGGCTCTCAAGCTCCTTTCTTTGCTTCAAAATTTCATCAAGATCGGTCGGGTGGTTCAATAGTTATTAAGTTTTATTAATTTTTTCTATGCCAACCTCCTCCCCTTCACCTACGTTGTACCGTCAAAGTAAATAGTTAGAAACACTCCCAGGCCAGAACCGCATCTACGTTGAAAATTTGATCGAGATCGGTCGAGCGGTTCAAGAGATTAAGAGTCACATATATAGTCACTTTCAATTTTATAATATAGATAAAGAGTAGATATTGAAGTTTCATTTACCTTCTGTTAATATACCTCTATTAAGAGGGTGATCGTTTCTTTGTATGTTCTCTGTAGCGTAGCGCTATCAATGTTGACAATGGCAACAGCGTTGGGGATTTATTGGTTTAGGCTATCGATGTAGCGTATCTTTTTTCGATTCACGATAGTTTAATATAACCTTGCAGAAGAAGTCCAGGCAAGTGATGTCTGGTGAACGAGGTGGCCAGTGTTCTAGAAAAATGGCCATATGATTCGATTCCACATGATCCCGTCAGGGTTGATATGTTTAAAACAAAATGTTTAAAACAAGTGTTTAAAACATGTTTAAAACGAGGGCTGTTGTTTTATTCAGTTTGTTTTAAATGTTTTAAACAAATTGTTTTAAACGTGTTTTTTTATCGAAGGTGGTTGGACATGTTTAAAACAACTAAAATATCATATTGAAGAAGACAATTTAATTTTCTAACAAACAGCCCATCCTCCGCAGGATTTGTGCCTGAAGTAAATTACAAGCAGAGTTATATTCTTATTATAACAGCAATTACTGAACGAAATTCTGCACATCAGTATGCGTATAACTAAACCAACAGAAATTCAAGTGAAATATTTGAACATTTTTTTAATTTCCAAGAATAACGGAGGTTAAACAGACTATACACTATTCTAAGATCCAAATTCACAAATTCAAAACTTGGGTATTTATTTTTATCACTATCATTTCCATAATAATGAACAGTTCTCATATCATAAGCTAGAAGAAATGCTCTGACAAATACAATACAACTCATAGAAAAGAACAGTGACTAGCCTACAAGGAGCAAATGACATTTTAACTAAACAGTTTTCAATATACATCTCTATTTGCAACATGGGTAGATAATAATGATTAGTGAAATGAAAAATGAAATCTTTGAGTTTTACGTCCCACGGTTATGCCGGTTAGGCTAAAGGAGACGGTGATGATGAGTAATGAATGAAATGGTAGAATGAAGAAAGTGGGAGGAAACGGGAGAACCCTGAGAAAACATACGCACACGGTGTTTGTCCACCACAAAGTTCACTTGGCGGGGGTTGGGATCGAACCCGGAACCCCAAGCACCAGAGGTGAACGCTCTACCACTGAGCCACCGCTAATAATTATTAGTGTCTACGGCATAACAACACAATTAACTCTAGACACCCGCCAGGGATTTTAACAAAATTGTAGACTCTCACGTTTGGGGCTCTGGTGACCCCCCTAATTATCACACAGAGTCATGAGTTAACACCATTGGAAAGCTTATAGACCACAAATTCCAACGAGGTAACATTCGTGAAATTCCCACCGTATTCGTAGAAAAAGAACAGATATAAAAAATCATTAAAATATGAAAATATTGACTTTGCGGGGCACTGGCAACCCTTGCAGCCACCCTACGCTGACAAAATGATGCTAATATAGACCACATACTTGTGACAATAATATAAGAAATGGTAGCCATTGCTGCCATTGCGTAATGAATTCGTTTTATGTAGGAAATATTAAAAAAAATATGCGCAGAAAAACATTCATTGAATTAGACATTCTCTCCCCTTCCCCACTATAGTACCAGGTCCACATGCAAATCATTTTTGCTGCACACATCATGTATACAAACAAGAATTATGCTTGTAGACCGCTTCAGTGAAATATATCTTGTGTTATAGAGACCGTCCCGAAAATAAATGTAAATTAACCGAATTTGACCCCCTCTTCCCCTATAAACAAGTACATATACAGGTTACTATCATATAGGGGACTGCTTCATTGCTTCACACACCAACTTTTATGGATGTACCACAAAGGTGGGAGGAATACCCACCAAAACCTGATGAAAAAAAAATGATGAAAATTAAAAAAAAAAACTCCATCCTCCCTCTCTCGGCCGTACATACGTACCCCCTATACACATAAAATGCAACTGACGGAAAGCTTCATCCCTCAAAAACATTTTGGTACCAAATCATCTTTCTAGCTTAATTAAGGACTGAGCTATTGATGTTTGTTGTAAAAATAAACGTATTTACGTCAAAAAACTTAAACTCCAAAAATTGGCTAACTTTGCCTCCTCCCTGCTAACCCATGTAAGCAAGAAGTACAAATACACGATATTACCATGTAGTGGTCTACTTTATTGCTCCACGTAACAATTTTTATGAATCTATCCCCCAAAAGGGGGAATGGCCCCCAAAAAATTGTTGAAAAGAAACACGATATTTACCCTCCTCTCACATACATAAAATGCACACCAGCAAAGCTGCATGTTTCGGAAATAAATTGGTGCCAAAACCATCTTCCAGCCTTAATTTGAGGTTTAAGACTGAGCCATTGAGGTTTAAAGCCCTTTCGCAGCAGTTGCGTCAATGGGCGTTTAAAGATTAAGAATGCAGACGGCCAGAAGAACGTAACACAAAGAAACTAAACTACATATTCTGTGAACGGAGATCGGGAATTAAACATTTGGGCGGATCGAGATTAAGGAAGTACCCGAAATTTGATCTAGCGGTTGAATATAGGTGGCAAACAATACCTAAGAGTGTAAAAATGTAACATATATGCCTATTTAGATTATTGCTTTAAACAAAATAAACATTTTAAACATGTTTTTTTTGTTTAAAACAAAGTACTTTGTTTTAAACGTTAAAAACGTTTTAAACATAAAAAACGTTCTTTTTGTTTTTTTTAACATGTTTTTTTTTCAACCCTGGATCCCGTACCAATATTCTTCTTTGGAATATCTCAGTGAAGTTTCCATTGTCACATGGGGTTTTTGTCGAACCCAGATTCTTATATTTTGTGTGTTCAAAGTCTCTGAAACGTGGCCTATCACTAAAACAAACTCGGTTGAGAAATGTTGCATCTTCAGACATTCGTTTCAGCACTTTTCGTCTTGATTTATCATTTTCCTCGAGTACCTATAAGAGCTGCACTTTATAAGCGCACATTCGCAACTTCTTGTGTAGGATTTTGTGCACTTTTGAACAAGGTTAGTTTATATAAGTGTCTGGCAGCAGTACGAAAAGATTTTGTAGAAAAGCAAGCAAAGAATTATCTTTCTCGGTCGTTTTCCTCCGATATTATTTTTCATCCATTTCTTTATCCAACATTGTCACTGTCATCATAAATTTCTTGTGCCACACACGGTGCATGTTTTCCATACTTAGTCCTGTAGTTACGCAGAGTCTGCATATCCGATTTAGTTTCAATAAACTACGATACATTGTACCTTTTCTAGAACAGTAGTTCCCAACCTTCTTTGGCCAACGACACACTGAATACTGAACGCCCAGGACATCGCGACCTACTTGTTTGATCTTTTATTAATAATAATTTAAATTATAGTAATGGAAGACTATAAGTTTCTACAAAGTTGTGACTCTATGTAGTACTGAGCATTGTTGCTATGGCGTTGTGGGCGTTGTCTGTCTCAAAATCGATTTTAACTAATCATTTTAAATGCTTCATGATTTTTAAATTCTAAAATTTTACGACACATCGGTTGGGAATCACTGTTCTAGAGGAGTTGTCATTTTTTGAAGAGTTTACTGAAAAGTGTTTCAGTCGTCAACAGGATACCTGAAATTACACAAAAGCAATGTGATTACAAACATTGACAACAACTGAGTACACAGGAGAAATCTGATCTCTTAAAATCCTAACATCGTTTTTCGTCAATTGTATTTGTAGTATTCTTTTGTTTTGTTTTTTTTAATTGTAAAGAAATTTTGTGAACACCCTGTACATTGCAAGGGTCAGCATTAGTCAGATTGTACGAAGAGTGATTTAATCTGTGCATCTAGCAACAACAGAACCTTTACTTGGTTATTGTCATTGTATTAGGACCAGACGTCCACCCAGAAGTTTTCGTTGGGAGGGGTGCAAAGTTTGGGGGGGTTAAATACTACAAACACTACGTCTATATAATATTGAACCAGAAAGACCCCCCAAAAGACGATAAGTAATTAAGAAAAGAATAATAGAACTACCTAGATAGATTGCTTTTATAGGAAAAGGAAGGGTAGAGGTTAAGTGTGAGATCAAATCTTTGGCATCACTCATTTTTCTGCCAAACAACTATAGTTTTATTAAGAAAGTATATAAATGTGTCTGAAATTGCGAAGTTTCTTTGGTGGGTCCGGACCCGGTGGACACCCCGCGTAAGTGCACTCCTGGTTGGAGCTTATTTGGTCTGGGAACTAATTCGTGAGGTTTTATAAGAGATGGCGTAACTAGCTTATTGTTCCATCCAAACATGCGTTGAAAACTACTACCATTGCGCATCTTGTTTAGTATATGTCAGTTGGTTGAAGCGGAAACAAGAACATTTTTTAATTCAACTGAAAATGGCGCATTTTGTGCCTGATAAAGTGTTTTTGCGGGGAGTTCTTCTTCATTACTTTAACATGAAGAAAAGTGCTACCGAAAGTCATCGTCGTATTTTGGTGGAAGTGTACGGTGACCATGCTCTGAGCGAACGTGTGAGAAGTGGTTTGCACGGTTTAAAAGTGGTGATTTCGGCTTGGAAGACCAAGAACGACCTGGACAGCAAAGAAAAAAAAATGAAGATGAAGAATTGAGAGCATTGTTCGATCAGGATTCGTGTCAAACGCAGGACGAACTTGCAGAAGCATTAGGAGTTGAGCAAACAACAGTTTCCAAACGAATCAAAGCCATGGGAATGATTCACATTGGGTTTCACATGAATTGAAAGAAACAAAAATTGAAAGAAGAAAAACCGTTTGAGAATTGCTGCTTCAAAGACAGAGAAGAAAGGGATTTTTGCATCGAATTGTTACTGCTGATGAGAAGTGGGAGAATCCTAAACGAAAAAAGGCCTGGGTGAAGCTAGGTGAACCAGGCCGATCACAACCGAAACGAGATATTCATTGTACAAAGGTCATGTTGAGTATATGGTGGGATATGAAAGGTGTGGAGTACTATGAACTTCTGAAACCTGGTGAAACTATTAATGGACAACGTTATCGACAACAATTAATGCGTTTGAAGCAAGCTCTGGCCCGAAAACGACCAGGATGGAATAACAGACATAATAAACTTATTTTTCAACATGATAACGCTCTACCACATGCCGCAAAACCGGTCAAAACCTATTTGGAGCATGTCGGATAGGAAGTGTTAACCCACCCGCGGTATTCACCAGACATTTCTGCGTCTGACTACTACTTGTTCGATTGCATGAATAACGATTTGATTGAACAGCGGTTCACTTCTTCAGAAAATATCGAAAAATGGATCTCTGATTGGATTGCTTCAAAAGATGAGGAATTCTTTCGACACGGAATTCGTAAATTGCCTAAAAGATGGGAGAAAGTAGTGGATAGCGATGGACAATATTTTTGTTAACGTATTCATTTATTTTGTTTTTGAAATAAAGCTTCAATTTTGATTAAAAACCTGACGAATTAACTCCTAGACCAAATATATTCTCAGTGATACACGAAATTGTAACAATTTTCTTGATTTTGTTTTGTATGCTCCATTATCATGCAAGTGACGTTTCACTACGTACCTTGTTGACTTTACATAGCTACATTGCAAAAAATGCAGAAACTACTTTTAGACACAGTAGGACACTGTACCGACACTCTTTGAACACCTCCAGATGACACTAATTCACCCTTGTCCAAGTATGTCCCAGATGTATGTACAAAATGTGCAAAATGTATGTCACTACTTTAGTTTCCAACTGTTAGCCTAGAAGTGTTTTAAATATGCCATACTAAATTCTGTTTTTAGAGAAGTAACGCTTTGGGACACGCGAATCACACTTTATAAACACTATTTCATCAATTCTCCCCTCAACATCTGTGATAAAAGAGTTTCAACGGTGTTTTATTTTTTTTACAAAGTACCTTTGAAATAATAATAATAATAATAATAATAATAATAATAATAATAATAATAATAATGAAGGAGTTAAAATACTACATAAATTCAGTAATGACTGGTGATTGATAATCAATCAACTGATATATAATCCGTAGGTAGAGGTGGCCAGACAAACTGCGACCACTTTCAGATATCTCTGAAATTTTTAGTTGTTCGTTCAGAATCTCGAGATAAATATATGCTCAAAATATAAACAAGTAATAATGTAAAGTGAACTCAAGTTAGCCCTTCCAAAACTATCTTGCTCCTCCCCGCGATTTTAGTGTTCTAGCTATGGACCTGGTGAAACGACGTTAATAACATTGTAAGATTTTAAATGCTGCAACGCTGCCAGATGATCATTACAGTTTGAGTTGAAAGCATCGTCTCATTTCCATGATTTAAGCAGTTTTTGAAGCTGAAGCACGCGTGTAAAAATGAATATAATCATGATAGGCTTGTTTTATTATAACTGGCTAATGTAATAGTAAATAGTGCAATATAAATCATGTTGCAAAATCTTTAATTAAACCTAATTAAAACACAAGTAATGAGTTTGTAATGTTATAATACGGATTTATTTGCAACTGTCCTTCACTTATGACCTTTACCGATAACATCAATTGTAATGGTTTCCGCTGAAGCATTGCAATTCTGTAAACACTTCGTCGTTTGTAGTACGATAATGTTGATTCTTTTTTTCTTTTGTTATGACTTTCATTAATATCCGTAAATGAGAACAGTTTTTTTTTTAATTTCTTTCTTTTCATTTAGACACATGCTTATATCTATGTGCTGCGAAGGAAGTCCAAAAGAAATGAAACGCAGTCGGGGCATAAATCAATTCGCAAATGTTGATGATCTTTGAAATGCCCTCTTTATTTTTATTTTTGAGCTACATTCTCAGTTCGAAAACAATAAATCTTTCAATCAAGATACCACAATTCATTAAATTATTTAATATACCGGTTGTATCAAAAGTCCGGGGCCATAGGCTAACTCTCTTATGAGCAAAGATACGAGAAAACGGAAAGAGAGAAAAGTTATTCGAAATATGAAGTTTCCAATCTAAAATGGCGGAATTTTTCCAATTGCGCCAGCCGTTTGGGTTCCACACTGGTAAAGTGCCCAATGTTAAATGAAAAATCAAAGATGCCAGTCAGCAGTCTGTTTCCCTCTGCGCTCTCACCAAACCAATAATCCCTCACATAGCAATACGTGCGTTTCTTACGTTATTTTTCCATACCCTTACGTTATTCCGTTCGAACAGTGTTTCCCTCTGCGCCCTCAATTCTTCATGTTATTTTTGCGTACCCTTACGTTCTGTTCGAACAATCTGTTTCCCCCTGCGCCCTCACTGTACCAGTAACCCTTTACATAGCAATATGCACGTTGCTCTCTTTATTTTTGCGTACCCTTACGTTCCGTTCTAACAGTCTGCTTCCCTTTGTGCCCTCACCATACCAATAATTCCTCACATAGCAATATGCACGTTCCTCACGTTATTTTTGCATACCCTTACGTTCCGTTCGAACAATCTGTTTCCCCCTGCGCCCTCACCCTATCAATAATCCCTAACAAAGGAATATGCACGTTCCTCACGTTATTTTTGTGCATCCTTATATTCCGTTCGAACAGTCTATTTCCCTCTGCGTCCTCGCCATACCAATAATCTTTCACATACCAGTATGCACGTTCCTCACGTTATTTTTGCGTACCCTTAAGTTCCGTTGGAACAATCTGTTTACCCCTGTGCCCTCACCATATCAATAATCCGTAACAACGAAATATGCGCGTTCCTTACACTATTTTTGCGTACCTTACGTTCTGTTCGAACAGTCTGTTTCCCTCTGCGTCCTCACCATACCAATAATCCCTCACATATCAATATGCACGTTCCTCACGTTATTTTTGTGTACCTTACGTTCCGTTTGAACAGCCTGCTGAACTGGAAACGTTGCTTTTTCATTTAACATTGGACACCTTACCAGCGTGGAGCCCAATTAGTCAGCGCAATTGGAAAAATTCCACAATTTTAGATTAAAAACCACCTATTTCCAGTAACTTTTCTTTCTTTTTGGAATCTTCGTTTATAACGGAGTTGACCTTTGATCCTGGATTTTTGATACACCTGGTGGTGTATACAGATTTATTTATTTATCTTCTAATGAAAATAAAAAGATACAAGTAGTGTATGCGTCGCGGTTAGGAGTATGTGTGTTACTGTTAAAACTGTGTGTCACTATTAAGGGTATTTGTGTCACCCGTTAGAAGACAAAGGGCAATAGATACAATAAGCTAGTTAACAGTACATTTTTAGCATTAACTTGATGTTAATGTTGTTGCAATGATCAATTTCTCAACAAATACAAAATAAACCGCAGCTGTAAGCACGAAGGAAAGAAACTTAATACTTTCGTAATAAGCGAAAAGTTAGTTGTATATGATATTTTCTCGATATGCCATTAAGAGATTTGTCGAGTAATACGTATACGTATTACCCGGTGTTTCAAAACAACACTGAAAACGTTTGGAAGGTGATTCCTGACAGTAAGGCAAGAGAAAAAGTATAGATCAACCTGGGTGCAGAAACCTGTCATTTCGGAGTTATAGGAGGCCGTAAACATGAAAAAGTGAACTTTAAAGGTCAATAGCTCCAATACTATGGAACCCATCGTTAGCTAGGGAGTTTGACTACGGTTATATAATTTCAAGTACTCATCTTTATAAAAATTGTTTGGTAAAGACTACAGGATTCTGAAATGTGTATTTTTGGGTAACGCGCATATTAGCTCCTAAGTGAAGTCTTGACCCGACTACTGCGGGTCCCATAGTGTTAAAGCTATGGACCTTTAAAGATTTTTTTTTTTATGTTTTCAGCAGCCTATAACTAAGAAATTACGGATTGCTGTACCCAGGTTGGCCTATACTTTTTTGTCTTATCTTGGTCAGAAATCACCTCCCAAAAGTTGTCGGTGTTGTTTTGAAACACCCGGTATATATTTTCGGGAATTGAACCCTAACGCTAATCATATAGCAACGGAGGAGCTCTATCAGTAACATATTGTCGGCATCTCATTCTCCCTTAGAACACAGAAAGGATTTTTTTCTGTTACATGTTTGTTTTATACATTTAGTGATAAACTAGAAATGTCTAGTTGGATTTTCATGATGCTCTCAGTCTTCTGTTTTATTGCATCATTTCGCAGCATTCGCAGGTCGCGTGGCGGAAGTAAACAAAGTCCCAGAAGGCACTCCCTCCGATCAGAAGGTCAGTGCTCTTTTGATATAGCTCTCATCACATTCACTGAAATTGTAATTGCTATAGTCCGAAGGTTCTGCCAATACTTGCAGACTACTAGAAATGTTCTTTTTTATTTGTTTGTTTTAATTATACACATTACATATACATATATTTTCGTGGAAAAGCATTGCGTAGTTTGGTCAAGGATCAGGTCTATCACTTTGCGACCTATAAAAAATCCGGATCATAAGTCTGGTAGATTATTTTTTCTTAATGTTTTGCAACACTTGCTAAAAAAGCGTTAGTATGGAATTACATTGCGGACTTATCTAAGTAATGGGGACGGAACAATGGTAGGTTTTCCAGTGCGTGAATGGAAAGTTCTGAATTTTATTTAGGAATTCAACCATTATGATGTAATGTTTTTCTCATGAGCAAGATCACTCTTTTGTCCCTTATATTTGGGGCAGCAAATTGCGATTTAAAAAATAATAAATTAGGCTTAGTTGTATACAAGTCATAGTACAAGCCAATGAAAGACGGTTCACTTTTCAGAAAACTCAGTTTTTCTAAGACAAAACATATTTTCAAATAGAAAATGTCATTACTAAAAATCTTGTAGTTAGATAAATCATCCAGTAAAATAGTTCATAAATGTACTTTACTTGACTTTTATGGAACATTACAAGTAAACCGTCGCACATATGTCATCTCTTCCATACTTATTTGAGGGATGATTGTCTTAACTGGATAATTTGCTACATAGGGAAATTTCACCACACTATTTACATAACCTAAATTGAGACTTTCGAAGACGTTAATATATAGAGTTGTAAATAGAAAGGAACGCTTTTTTAAATATTAATTTTCCTTAAAATTATAGAGTGGAATGTCATCTTTTACGGAAATGTGTAAGAACAATAGAATAATACCAGTCAAATGTACCGGACTTAGTTGAGTACTGTCACTGTCATGTTAATGTTATTCCATGACACTGTCACACGATCCAGAAGATCTGTATGGACACTATCATTCTTCTGGCACAAATAATAAGACATGATATCCTTTGTGATTTTTACGAAGTGTTACTTACCTTGGTGATTGTTGCAAAAGCCGCTTTAACACATTCAACTGTTGGGTTATCTGGTATCGCTCTTAAGAAACACGTTTCTTGATGTTACCTCACAATTAGTCGTCACAAGACATGAGATCTAGACTTCTGGGAGGCCAATCGAGAAACTTGAAGTAGTAGTGATCGTCGCTCTATTCACCTTACCACAATTAACTTAATTCAGGTATTCCCTAACAATTATGGCATAGTTGAGTGGTAAAACCAACAATCATTTAGATCAGCGTTTCCCAACCTTTTTCAACTTGCGGCACACTACGGGTGTTACTTGGATTCTCGCGGCACACTTATTAATATTATTATTTGTAAATATAAAACACAACGGTATTTTTCTATGATTATTAATCTCCTTCTCACAGAGAAGAAAACTCGATCACTGTTTTTTCCCCCGTGGTAAATCGTTATGCTTATTTTTCATTCTAATTTAAAAATAGAAAACAATTGCAATGAAATATTGGACTCAGGTTTTTAAAAATACGCTTTGTTTTTGAAAACTGGATCTAACCTTCTACTAAGAAGGAAGATCACTAAATAACGGACGAACAAACATATCTCTTTTACTGTGAAAACACAAATGTAGGTAATTTGTCGAAAAGATTGAATGATATTTTAAAGTTACGAAATAGTCTGCAACAATAAAGAAGAAATAATGGTCATAACAATAACAAATACTTTTTTCAACATTCGAAATATACAAATTAGTAACCCGGTATGAAACTTAAAATTGTAAATTCATAGTAGAGTTTCATAGTAATGTAAAACACAAATATACATTTTTCCCTACGTTTTGCAATTTGATTGCTATAAAATTAATAATTTTGTTTCTATTCCTCGCGGCACACCAGCGGCCTTTTCACGGCACACCGGTTGCGAAACGCTGATTTAGATCGACATTCAACCTCTGGAGGGGGCAAACTATTCTCTTTACATGGTGAGGCACGAGTGCTGATTAGCAGGGCTTACCAAGTCCTTACTCGATAACGCGGCTCACATCAGATCATCGTATGCGGAGGGTTGTGCTCCAGTTCTTGTTAGTGATGTGGACTTTTTTTTTTTTTAATATTCCTAATGCGTCCACTCTGATAAATTACACATTCACTGCATATCGTGGGATTGTGTAAAGCATACGAAGCAACCATTCACATGCCACACGTCTTTATCCATGTCATTATCACCTAGCTCGTTGACAAACAAATGTATATTGACTTGAACGATTCAATTGAATCGATGATAGCAGAAATAACCTAGGTCATATAGGCCTTTTTTTTTTTTAATTTGATTTATGAATTTTTCCATTTCTCTAGGGTAATACATAACTTTGTGTATAGGAAAAGCCAATGTAGATTGTGTCACAACGGTGTAAACGCAACATTGAACTATAGGCTGAGCGCAGAAAGGTCTGCAGTCCTCGATTTGAACAGTTTTTCTTAAAGTGTCTCAAATCTACAGAAAATGTATTTAGGCTCTCTCTGCAATCACCGATTCAATTTAAGATCTTCTGACATGTGTCTTAACATTTTTGTTTGTGGTGTTTCTAGTTCAGAAGAACGCTTTTGGAGTGATCATAGCATAAATACATCCACATCTCCACATGTTTTACTTTGGATGGAAATTCGTCCTGTCCTCCATTTGTCCTTCATTGTTGCTGTCAGAAACAGTTTATGTTCCGAACCAACATTATCGTCATGGAAAGGGCTGGTCTGTCGAATCGTGCACAGAAGTCACGTCACACATATTCTATGCTTTTGCCAGAATGATGTTGCTGGACTAACATTAGATCCAAAATAGCCTTTTATGGCTTTAATTTTGTAAACTAGACTCTCTGAAGCTCAGGATATTTTTTTTCGAACGGAGAACGAGATGTAAGCGAGATTTTAAACCAAAACCAAAATGATCTTGCATCTGTTTCTTAGTTTATTGTAAATTTTTCTTGGATGACAGGTTACTCAACCAGTAAAACACATATATCAAAATGTATAACTTCCAGATACTTGATAAGGTGGTTTTGTTTCTGTTTCTTGTTTTTGAAGGCTTAAAAAGTAAAAATATCGAGCTCTCGTTCTTTCTAAAAAAAACTACAAGCTTCATCCCAAAAAAGTCAATGTTTTTTTTTTTTTTTCATCTCTAACACGGTATCAGTTCATGTGCTCATGAGTTCATGTGCTCATACACTTGCAATCACCTCTATTCCAAAGTGTAAAGGTTCGTGTCAACCATACAAAGAAATAAAAAGAGAGGATTCCTTCTGAAAACAGCGCTGCTACAAAATTTACAGCATTGCGATTTATTCACACACGTTTCAAACATTGTTGCAGGAGATGTTTAGATTAGACATTTGGACCACAATGTATAACTAAAAATTATAGATCAAGTTTTCCAAAGCATCAATGACCGCCTACCAACGCTTGAAATAAACGATGAGCCAAAGAAAATTGATAAATACGGTAAATATATAGTATGTGAAGTAAATACGTATTTTTCTTCTGCTAAGCCTGGTTGCAGAATAATGTTCTTATAGATGAGTTTGCAAGTAAGGATTTCCACAAATGAAACTTAACAGATAACGAGAAAAGTGAGTTTTATATAGATTCGACGTCCGGAGAACAGATATTCCATCTTCGCCCTTATTCTTCTGTTGAAACCAGTGTTGCCAGACCAGTCAGTTGGAAAAGCAGGAGATTCGAAGATAAAAAAAACAGGAGAAAGTAGTAGACACATACAGTGGTGGCATTTGAATGTAAATCCGGGGGGGGGGCAATAAAATTTGCCATTATTAAGGAGGCAGTAGTCAAAACAAGCAGTCCAGAATTCATTTCCGATGAACTACGTTGAGCAAATGAAAGGAAAAAGTCCCGATTTATAGTAATATTATTTGATACACACGTGTGTGAAGTAAAACATAAAGAAAGAGAAAAGTGCAGTGGAAAAATGTTTTTCATGCACGTAGCGATAACGTAGCTATATGGTACACTCACACGTGATCGTGGCGAAGACGATTTCTTGCTGACGATCGTGGAGAAGTGATCTAAGCCACTCTTCCAACCCAAGTCCCAATCTAAACAACACTTACTTGTAAATCTTACAGAAAGTCATAAAAACGCTAACCATAATGCATATAGAAGATGACGTACAGTTGTATTCTTTGGATTCATATTATATACAGTAAAGCTCTATAACTAAGTTATATGCTCTACAGTGCTTTGTGTATTGTGACAGAGAAATTTCATCTTTTTATGTGCGGAAACATTGAAAATCCAATATTAATAATAATATATGTCTTCAACTTCTTGAAGTATGGAAAAAGCAGGAGATTGTTCACTTTTCATTTTCTTTCGCAGTAGATCAGTAGAACGTAGAAAAAGCAGGAGATCTCCTGCAAAATCAGTAGATCTGGCAACACTGGTTGAAACGAGATTCGTTGGTTGGTGGAATTCTAGTTTAGCCGTTTCTGCTGTTCAGCCCTTGCATCTCCATCCTGTGCACCACAGGTACGCGCGCAAGCCACTGGAAGGGCAGCACTGTAGTTGGGAGGGCAGCACTGAAACGAGGAGTAGGAGATTTATTCACTTCCGGTTTCAGTATTACATCCTCATTGCAAATACGGTAAGAGATAGTGAGAAATATAATGGATTCAGCGACACAAATTCAAATTCAATGTCTGTCCTTATCCTTCTTCTGAAACCAGAAATGATATATCTATCACTTCTGATTTCTATATTAGATCTCTATAATTTGGAAATAGAGGTGTACACAGAATTTCATGAAGGAGTTCAAGCACTCAATTCCATACCCTTGCAGGACAGGTGTGATTTTTGTATATATTCATATAATAAGTGTGTATTTTTCCAGAATATATTGTTCATTTAAACTGGGCTTTAAACCCTAACCCGCCTTGCGTACGCTTCTGTTTGGAAACCTGTTGTAGTTTTACAGTGTGAAATGGAAGTCTTTTTTTTTTTTTTTTTTTTGTCTCAGGTGTCATTTAAACTTTTGGTCATCACTTATGGGTCATTTTTCCAAGAATTTCCTCGTTTCCTTAATTTAATTATTTTTAAAATTACATCAAGCTGAAGACGCTCTATACTTCCTACAATCAGTAGAAAGTTATTTAGTACCAGCAGTAGCGTATTTAAGGGGGGTCTTCCGGGCTTAAGCCTCCCGAAATTGTATTTACTATTTTAAAATGAATGAAATATCTTTCAGAATTTTCACATTTCCATAAACAAAATTAGCATAGCCCCCCCCCTCCCGAAACAAAATTAAATACGCCACTGAGTACCAGTCTTTTACCGTTTCTATTTTAGATGAATATCTCACTGAGATATTCATCGATATCAACTTTTGACCTTGATCAATCTGAATGAAAGTTGTCATCTCAGTCCATCCAAATAGGTCATCAAATGGCATTAATGCCAATGTTAGTCGAGATTGGTCAAACGTTCTTGGCCAAAAAAAGTTCAGGGATAGACATACAGACGATAGTTATCAACATTTTTTGGCCTCGACTTATCTGAACCAAATTTGAGAAATGATTATAAGTAGATTAACGTTTGCCTTAATGCCAAATTCGATTTAAATTGATCAAACCATTCCTAAAAAATGAAAGTCAATAGACGGAAAGTTCATGGACGGACGGATGATCTGACGGAATATATGCAAGCCAGCTACTAACAACAGACCTAAAGGTATAAGTCATTTTGTTAAAAAATGAAATACAGGGTTATTCAAAAACAATGAAACGATTTCGAAACCGTATTTCATAGTTCTCATTCATCTCCATAGAATGAGTCACTGATCATTTAAAAGAATATATTTCTAAGTTTTGAATTAGTGTGCTCTGTCGTGCTCTGTATGGGTCGTTTCTCCTCAAGGCTCGATTGAATAGTAACACATCAGCAAAAGGTAGTTCTGCGCTCGTAAAAAAACGTTCGATTGTCATAGTGCAGCGTGTCTTTCGAAAGTAATTCAGCAAGAATATTCGACAACAATATATTAGAAAACTTTCAACAAATTGTATAAAAATAAAATTTTCTCGTTTTCCATTTATACTTAGCTATGCTTAGCACTAACTGACTACGGTTAAAGCGAGTAAAATCTTACGAGTTGAGCTGGTTTTTAACAATTTTATTCTGCAGAAAGAACATAAAACAAATATAGGGCTCACTCCACATATATCTACAGTAGATTCTATAATAAACAGAACAATACTGAATGATATCAACGAAGAAACAATCGTTGTTTAAATATATTCATTTATATTCGAGACTTTAGACCTACTTGCTATTTTTTCATTATTTATTTATTATTCTTTGCACACAATTCTCCTACTGAGCTACGGTATCATAGTCGGTATGGGGTCTACCTGCCAACTGGGTGGCCTGTGTTAAATCCTTAATGAGAAGCATGAAATTGTTCTCGTTCTATCCTTGTTCCAATGTAGCTTTGAAGTTAACCAGCTTGTTTAAAAAAATGGGTACTTAGAGGAAATAAAGGTGTTTGGAACGTGGTGTATCACTCCATGAGTGCCGAAGTCAAGGAAACCTCCATATACATCCCTTGGGCTTCCATGATCTATCCTGAAAGGGAGTAAGTTTCCCGTAATTCTGCTAATGAAGTGTAATGTTATCTCTTGCTACGACATTTTCCTCTAGTTCCTCCTTGTAACAGAGTAGAAAACGCTTATAGCCCCAAGTTTCATTCCCGGTGGGGTACTTACTTTGGATAAACCCAAGTAATAGTTTAAATCCTATTTTAAGCAGTTAAATTATAGCTTTTACTGCCTGCTAGCCATCCCCCAATGAGTATTTATATCTTTACACTGCCTTTCTCAGTTCATCTCATTTGTAAAATTCTATAAAATTAGCGTTACTTTTAAATAAATATTCCGTTTTGAGGTAGAATTCAATCAAACGTGACGTTCATATACGTCAAACCCACTATGCTTTGGCTACTGCATGACATGTCTCCCTATGTGTTAACACTTTAATCAAAACAGTTAACTGGTTAAATGACTGGTTCTCGTTTCATATAGGCTTGGTGGTGAAACGGGACGTTAAGCTCAGATCAATTCAATCCAATATGACATTGTGTTCTATTAACACTTGCGTTCGGGTTTGCAATTGAGGTAAAACATATTTACAAAATATCTAAATGGCGGTGAACAACTAACCATGCAGTGAAGAATGTTTTATTTGAATCCTCTACAAACTTTGCAATAACGAATAATTTTGCACCACTCTTTGGTTATCTTTTAGCTTTTCTTCACAACACAATCACAAGGTGATCTTTACTCTTTATGGGATCTAAATAACAGTTAAATTCCGTGAATTCTTTGTACATTGTCTAGAGGGCGTAAATGTACACAATATATGATATCCTTTTATATTTTTTACTAAATTAAATCATGTTTTCGGTCCTGATTCTACGAAGATTGTACTATAATATTACGAGAATTCATTTATTGTTCCTGGCTCAATTTCAACTACCTTTGATCAATGTCCGAGAAACGTTCGATTAGCCATGTAAACAGAAGAGTTATCTTACTACGCACAAATATCCGGATTTAATAAATTGTAATGATTGTTTTGAAACACAAACTAATTAAATTATGCTTTAATCAAATGCGGTGTACCACTCATAGGCAAGGAAATTCACTCCTAGAGTGGTCACCTTTTCTGACAAAGATTGTGAGTTCGATTTCAGGTCATGTGATGAGCAATTATTGTATCTGTTGCTCTTTGGACACTTGTTTCTCCTTGCATTTTGTAATTACACTATCAATTACTCACTATATTTACTCGTGTTTATAAAAATATTGTCATTCAGAATTATAAAGGATATCCAAAAAGACCAAACGGAGGCAATTGATTGACCCTAAAATTTTGATTTAAGTGAATATTGATTCTTTTAAATGAATAGATAATTTGTATAAATGAAAGTAATTCACTCTTATCCAGACCCAATGATTATGCCTTCCCGTTGAAAATGTCAAACTCAGTGTATACATATCTAAACTTCACTATTCATTTTGATTAGTGTCAAGTAGGGCCGCCCATAGAATTAATGGGTCTCCAGACAAATTTTCTGTGTGGATCCCCATATTTTCGCTGACAAACATGACACAAATGCGGTAGTCATTACAATCGATAATCAATCTTTGTTGTAAAACTGATGTCGGTAGTTACAGGATTAAAATATCTGTTTCTACAATTTATCAATTTCTTTTCTTTTTTTTTTTTTTTTTTTTTTAATACAGCTTCTATGGAAAAGTACTGCTGGCAAAGTTGGCTGTACGTATTGCGACACAATGCAGATAGTTCGAAGAAAACCTCAAACTTTAAAAAAATCCCAATATATGATAGTAAAGAATATTTACAAAAATGAATTTCGTTTCATAGTGTAAAACTACGGTATACTTCCAAACTATTTCAATTCAATACTTAAACTTCAAGTAGTACATCTGTAACTATTGGTTTCAATACATTAGTAACATCAAAAATAGAACCTGTTCTTTGGGCACTGAATCCAAATCATAAAAACATTACTCGCTTTGGCTTAGACTACTGATTTTGTTCTATGATAATAAAGATTGAAACCGGAAATGTTAACTTGAATCATTTCAGTTTGTATGGATAGTTAAGGAAGAACATACTCTCGAGAAGCTGTATTTGTTGGAAAAAACTTCATCCTGATATATTTTACCGTTTTTGCTCTACGGAAATCAGTATTGGAACCGGAAGTAGTAGTAAATTTCAACTATTTCGGGTTTTGATAGAGTGTTGCGGAGTGTGATGATATGTTCTCTTGACACCCTGAATAGACTGCAGAAAATAATTTGTCGCTATCTATTAGGCCCGGCACACACGTTACGATGTACCTGTCAGGTAAAACTCACTGGTATACCGGAAAGGTATACCTGTGCAAGCTAGAGCACACACACGCAACGTTAAACCTGAAGCTTTTAATTCAGTCGAGAGATGGCGAACGAACATGAAGACGACGACCGACGCTCCCTATTCAAGGAACTAGCCACAACTCACCTATACACTGTATAGGTATGCCGGAGTGACTCACACACATGCTCAGGTTTACACGCCTGCGTAGGTAGTAAGAATTGAATTTCGATTCTTCTCCGGTCGCCTGCACAGTTAGGTTACCTGTGCTGTTTGGCCTGCAGCGGCTGGCACACACACTTTAGTTTACCTATACAGGTAAACCTCAACGGTATACCGGAACGTGTGTGCCGGTCCTTACCGTTCTTGTTCTATGGCAAAAAATGTTTAAACCGGAAACTGTTCCTTTTAACAACTTTCGGATTCAGTAGTGGCATAAGAGAGGAGATAAAACACACACTCGGAAATCTGAATCAATTACAAAAAGGTGCATCTCGATATCTCTTACCGTTTTTGTTCCATGGAAATCAGTATTGAGACCGGAAGTAGTAGTAAATTACAATCCCTTCCGGTTTTGCTAGAGTATTGAGGATTGTGAGGATGTGCCATCTTGACATCCTGAGTCGATTGCAGAAAACCACTTGTTGCTATCTATTACAATTTTTATTTTGTGACGATAAGTGTTGGAACCGGAAATGGTTAATTTGAACCACTTCGGTTTTGAATAGAATCTTAATGGAGTAAACGGGACCTATTCTTGGGACGCTGAATCAATTGCAAGAAACCACACTTGAATGTCTCTTACCGTTTCCGCCCGATGGAAAACAGTATTCAAATCGGAAGTAGTAGCGAATTTCAATCACTTCCGGTTTTGGTAAAGTGTTCGAGATAGTCATAGCACGTCATCTTGAGACACTGAATCGTTTGCGAAAAAAAAAAGCTTCTAGCTATCTGCGACTGTTTTCGTTCGATGTTGATAAATGTTAAAACCGGAAATGAGTAATTTGAACCACCTTAGGTTTGAATAGAGGGAACTACTTTCATGTGGATCTAACCCCATATAACCCTTAGAATAATGGTAGTACACATGAAGTCAAAAATAAATAAATTAAACACTTATTTTGATCGTTAGTTTAGTTTCTACTTTTTTTTTTTTTTTTGAATGACCTAGTTGTCTCATAAATTTGTCTGTGCTCCCTCCTCCAAGACACACATCAAAAACTCAAATAAGAACCTCATACAACAAAGGAATACATGTTCTCATTTTCAGCAACTTAACGAAGCTTTATCAATAAATACTTCGCTTCGGATATACTATACTATGTTAATATTAGACATTCTGTTGTGTTGTCTACGAGACGAAAAGAGACGAAACAGGCTCTTCCAATTGAAACATGTATTACTTTCGAGACGAGATAGCACTTTCACGGATTTATATATATATATATATATATATATATATATATATATATATATATATATATATATATATATATATATATATATATATATATATATATATATATATATATATATATATATATATATATATATAGAGAGAGAGAGAGAGAGAGAGAGAGAGAGAGACGAAACAACCCCGATTTTAGTCTCATTTATACATTACTATTTTGTGCATCTTATACCTAAATGCTAACAAATAGTAAAGGAAATTCAAAAGTATATATTTTTGCCCTTGTTGAAAAAGTACTTGAAAAATTATATTTAGACTGATTTTAATCCATGCTTTGCTGGTAATGACGATGTTGAAGATGAATGATCTTCACACCCATCAATTGATAATAATTTGATAATAACTGACATGACTAGGTTATCACTACCTGTTATTTTGTCCGCAAACATTTTCATCTTTTTATCGTTTCATTTTGTCACTCGATAAATGAATTAGAAATACGTGTCTGTTTGCATTGTGTCTGGGAAATATACAAAATAATATAGTTAAAAACCTCTCTATAAATGGCATTGTTTTCCCTTTTCTTTCTTTCTTGCGCAGACAAAAGATTCTTATCTTCTTCAAAATGTATGATAATGCCAGCATAGCAACGTAAAAAATTCCAAGAAATAACATGCACACGTGGTGTTTTAATAGACTTTCCCTCCTCTTTCCCCCCCTCTCTCAAAGTATATGTGTTTTATTTTCTATCAAATAGTTTTAAAATAATAATAATAATAATAATAATAATAATAATAATAATAATAATAATAATAATAATAATAATAATAATAATAATAACTAAAATATAGTCATACTAGTAATTTACATTTATATAAAATACATATATGTAATATACACCTATATTACAGTTGTTGTAGATGCAGATAACAGGAGTGCAATGCACATGTCTTTCCAGACTAAAAGGCCCCGTATTTTCTGTTTGAAGCTCATAGTACTTTTTACTGAACATTTAAATTACCGTATTATTCATTTTATGTATGTGAGATTAGTACATTATAAAATTTCAGATCAGTAGCAAATTTGTTCTTGATCCCCCTCTCCTCATTGTTAAAATACAAGTAACGTAACCAACTTAGGCTCTGTTCTTAAATCCAGAATAGCAAGAGAATCCCTGAAATGACGGCAAAACCAATCCTCAATATAATATGATAAAATTAGCAAATCTTTGTGTATTTTACGGTATCTTTGTTGAAATGGAAAATGTTTAAATGTAGCAGGCAGTCTTGTTTTATTTCATTGGTGCTATCTGTTCATGGTCTCCAGAAGGAGATGGCCAGCGTTTGCTGCAGCAAGGGACCCCAAGGAGAGAAGGCCCCACAGAACCAACCGGAGAATTATATGTGCGTAGAGGCCTAAATCAATTCAAAAGGACCCATTGTTATACTTTCTGGCAACAATTTTTAAAGAGGGAGTTTGGCTACGGGCATATAATTTAAAGTACTCACCAACTACCTCTATACCTATAAAAATTGTTGTGGAAGTACCACAGTATTCTGAAACATGGATATTTGGATATGGCATGTATACTATTAGTTCCTAAGTGAAGTCTTGACCCGACTACGGTAGGTCCCATAGTGTTCGAGCTATGTACCTTTAAAGTTCATTTTTTATATTTTCGTCAGCCTATAACTCCGAAAGGAAACATTTGTGCACCCAAGTTGGTCTATACTTTTTGTCCTATCTTGGTGTGAGGAATGATCTCCCAAACGTTGTCGGTGTTGTTTATAACACCCTGTATACAGAACCGGTTGTTAAAAAATTAAAATAACACCACTGAATACATCTCGCTGATTCGTATATGCATCAAAATGTGCATATATGCAGCATAATCAATTCAGAGGGACCCGTTGTTATAGCTTCTGGCAATGGGGGTCAAGCTTCAACTGTCTCTTCAAACTACATCTCCCTAATTCGATGATGGAGTGGAGGCGAATACTCTGCTGCACCGGATTCAACTCGTTGATTATCCCCTTCCTCAAATATCCTTTTGCACTGGGACTCTGAAAAGCTTTGTTTCGGCACTGGTTTCGTATGACCTCACTGATAAGGACATCGTAAATATTAATCAACCAATGACGAAAATGTCTGCAGATATAAAACTTATGTTTCTCTCGCTGATCGATGTAAAATTGTTGTTGGGATGGAAAACATATGTGTTTGTAGCACAATAAACTGTTTAAGTAAGTCATATTTACTGTGCTAATGATCTATAAATATGAGAAATATGACAGCAGTATAAACTCTCTTTCACGGATGTCTCGGATCTTTCCCCCTTCGCTCCTCACGTAGAACTTACGCTTCTGACTAACTGTATTTTAAGCTTACAATGTGCACCACTATTTTGACTGGAGTTTATAGTTATTCCTTTCTCCGAATTTAAAATTTCCTGCGTGTATTTAACTTTCACCTACAGAAAACGCACATTCTAATTACGAGTAGAAGGTGCTCTAGAAGTTAAAAGATAACTGCAATTATTTGATAATGAATATTATAATAATACAAAAATATTATTTCGGCAATTTATCTCTGAAATAATATTTGTAAATTCCAGGAATCTAATATTGAAATGGATATTCCACATGCTTAAGTTTGTATTCAACTGTTTTGATTTGTACAGCCACGTCAAATTGTTTGAGTTGTTTGTTTTTCTCCTCTACTGTCTCCTCAATTGTTACGCGAATTCTGTCACTTTGCTTTGTTGTCGGGAGTTCGCTAATTCCTTCACTCCTTTTTTGCGGGAAGTTCGCTAATTCTGTCACTTTGCATTGTTGTGCGAAGTTCGCTAACTCTGTCACTTTATATCGTACCACTAATTCACAGAATGGCACCACAAATTGCCAATTTTATATCCAAACAATAGGTCCCGAATTTAACCTCCGAAACCGAAGAGGGTTCTTCCTTGCCTCTTCAAGGCATACACAACATCCATAGCTGTCTGTCACTGACTTCTTCTTAGCGTGTCCCGTGTATGTAACAGTATCTCTGATTACATTCTCCAGGAATACTATCAATACTCCTCGGGTCTCCTCATAAATGAGACCAGAGATACGTTTCACACCACCGCGTCGAGGAAGACGCCTAATAGCGGGATTGGTGATACCCTGGATGTTGTCACGAAGAATTTTACGGTGGCGCTTGGCACCTCCTTTGCCAAGACCCTTGCCTCCTTTTCCACGTCCAGTCATTTCGATATGTTACTGTTTCGCTCACTACACACGAGAAATATCGCGGTAGAGCGTTCACCTCTGTGCGTGGGGTCCTGGTTCGATCCCAGCTCGCGCCAAGTGATCTTTGTGGTAGACAAACACAGTGTGCGTGGGTTTTCTCGGGGTTCTCCCGTTTCCTCCCTCTTTCTTAATTCCACCGTTTCATTCATTTCTCATAATCACCGTCTCCTTTAGCCTGGCCGGCATAATAGTGGGGTGTAAAACAAAGATTTCATTTAATTTCTTTTCATTTCAAATTCACAACACACTTTTGCTGACTTGACTCTAATTTGAAACTACAGTGCTAGAGCTAAAATTCTTCCAGTGCAGCATTGATGTGTAATCAATCTGATTGCTTGTCTCTGAATACTATGTTGTTATCGCCAGACTAGCACTGCTACCGGCTTGCCCAGTAGTTAGATATGATGTTTATAACGGACAGACTATATATTGAATTCAATTAGGAAAAATGAAATTTTTGAGTTTTACGTCCCACAGAATTCAATTTAGGTTGTAAATGATAAAGAATAAAAGGATAAAGAATCGACATTTTCATGGAAAATAACCTATTTTTAAAGTTTAAGATTCAAATTTGTAGAAAAAGGGTCTAGCGCAGAATATTTCATATCATTTACTAAATAGATATTTGCATACACGCCAAATTTGGTCAAGTTTGAATGAGTCTTTAAATGCCACGTGCGATTTTATATTATCTCTTTCTATTGTATTTGTCAAGGAAAATGAAAGGGATCAACCAAAGGACCAACATTAAAATTGAAACATTGTACGAAATGAAACAATTCAATGTGAACGAACTTTGATAGCTATATATAATCTTTGCTTTGCAAATCGCGGCTTACCACTCACGTTTCATTAGGATATCACATGGCATGGTCAACATAACTAGCGTTTGACCTCAAAGATGTCAGAAAAAAATCAGGGATGAGAAAAACTGCTTGCGCGTGTCAAATGTGGGTGTACTGGATATTAATTTCAAGGAAAAGAACGCAATACTATTAATTAAAAACATTTAATATGCTGGACATGCCAATGGCTACAAAATCGATCAGAAAAAAAATTCAGATGAGGAAGTAATTATACCAACCCAATCATACTAACCGAAGACCGGTTGTTTGGTTTATTTTTGTGTTAATTAACACTTTTTCAAAGGCAGTTTAAATTGTATCATTGGACTGATTTAATATTAGGATATGTTCAAAAGTGTTATTTTCAGAAAATGCCTATTTTCCTTTCGTTCTTCTGGTTCGTTATATTTATTCGGGAAATTGAGTTTTCAATATATTATACGCCCTACACAAGTTTAACGATCGAAAAAGAAAAAAGAAAAATAAAAAAATGTTTTGTTCAAAGTACCACGGATATGCCCTTTAAGCTAAGAAGAGGTAGATGGTTAATGAAAGTGGATGATTATAAAATAATTAGTGGAATGAGATTGTGGGAGGAAACATGAGAATCTCGAGAAAACTCACGGGAATGCTATTGTCCATCTCAAACTCGCATGGCTTGAGTTTGAACTAGGGGCCACTCACATAATAGATGAGCACCCTATTACTGAGCTACCATGCTCCCTAATGATTAAATTATCACTTCAACGGAGGCATTCGAAAATTACATGCTCCATCATCCGGGGTGTACTTTGAGCATGGGGGATTCTTTGAACGAACTTTTAAAATCTTGAGTTAATTTATATAAAAAGATGACATTTTACTGTATTATATGCATAATTTATATGTTATTGGACTCACCAAAACTTTCTTTATCAGGAAAGGGTACCAAACTATGTCTCATTTATAAAAAATGTATATAACATAAAAACTGCAACCACTTTTTCTGCTTAAAGTGAAAACTTGTCCGAACTTTTGTGTCTGTGACTTGACCTGTCTTTTTTTTTTCTCTTTCTTCTTATGCCTTTCTTTGCATAAGTATTGTTTCTGGCATCACAAAAATATTACATTTCATTAGATTCTTATTAACCTGATCATGCAAAAAATAGAAACAAGCTCGACGATTTTTGTGAAGTAGGGTAAATCTTCCATTACTGGTAGGACAAAGCAAATAAACTAAGTTTTTTCCTTGGGAAAACTCATATATATATATATATATATATATATATATATATATATATATATATATATATATATATATATATATATATATATATATATATATATATATATGTGTGTGTGTGTGTGTGTGTGTGTGTGTGTGTGTGTGTGAGAGAGAGAGAGAGAGAGAGAGAGAGAGAGAAGGATATATTTTAATACAAGAAAATGAAGAAAACCAAAAATGAATCAAAAGATTGTGACCTTGGCCAATAATTAGTTTTCGGAACAGAGGCCACAAAATTTTTGAACGACCTCTAAATAGAGTTTTCATACCTTCTACGGAAAAAGCACATCATATTGAGTTAACTGGTAGTTTGGGTTTGGGTACACTATATGTAGTTCTCCAGATATAAGGCCTGAAAGAATTTTTTTTATTGAAATATATTGGATCTTTTGATCCAAAAATAGTGCCAAGGTCTGCAAAATGCGGGGGAATTTCTGAATACTGGTTTCAGTGGAATTTTTATTTTCTGTTTTTACCGTAAGGCATATTTTATGAGGCACCGGTACGTATGCTTCTCATTTATTGTTTCAGCTATACACTAGCTTGCTCTTCATTTGACATTGATGTGGTATAGAAAGTAACTGTAGTGTGCTGCAATAATTGATTGTGGTGTGCTTGAACAATAAGCATAGTAATGCGAACATATTTTTTTCGGCAGTATGTGTGAATTTGAACAAAAACCCAACATTGGAGTAATTTCTAGTATTTACAAAACTTAAATCATTTACTTTAGCGTTTGTTTAGGACATACATGAGAAAACTAGGGGTCCTATCTGAACTCTGAAAGAGTTTACCGAAAGCAGTGCAAGTTTTACAGAGATTTTCTTTCAATTTAGGTTCTTTAAATACAAAGTTCTGCGTTTTCCATTTTTCTAAGTCTTCATTGCACTGACAAGCTAGCATCGTAACTAGTAGATGATAATTTTCATAAAGACGGAAGGAAGAAAATAAATCAGTAAAAGAAAATTCATCGAAACTTTAGTGCGAGATCAAGAAGAAGAAACTAATAAAGAAGAGCACTAAGATTACCCAGATGAATAATCTTATAGTTTTTGATATATTGTTGATCGAGACCTTTCCTTTCAACATGTATCTAAACCATCTTGAGAGAAGTGATAGTGTATTTAACTTCAGATCACAAGCAGTCTCGAATCACAAGCTGACTTTATGACGAAAAATGCTGTGTTTCAGCTTCCATCGTTAACAGGACTGTAATTCCATCTCAGATCTCGAAAAACAAATAATCCGTCATAGTTGTCTAGGTCCATTTCATCCTTCTTTTTAATAAGTATACGCAACTTATCAGTTCTCCTTCCATTGGTTATAAATTTTATAGCCAGCCTGCAGCACAATGCGAACATTTCGTGAAACTGATCTATACGTTATTAAATTTACTTAGCGTGACTTTCTGTGTAAGTTTTGATCTTATAGCGATATCTTCCGCATTTTCGTGAGATATTCGACATTATGTCAATTCTTCCTCAAACCTTTCTCGAAAACGTGTTGATAAAAAGTTCAACCTTTTGGATGTAGTAACCAGTATGATGAGGGCTATCTGACTAGCTAATTAGATATTCAGTACATCATTGGCATTTCGTGAGCTTTCCTTGTAAGAGAAAAGAATGATAATGAAATAAAGGGTGAAAGAACGATATAATAACACCCATGCCCTGAGCGGGATTCGAATCCGCGACAGACATGTCTTGCCATCGTTAGCCTTAAACCCTATAGTGTCCAACTACCACCTTGATAAGCGCTTCTAAAAATAAACTGAATAGTAATTTGTATACTTAAAAAAATCTTGATTTCTGAAATTTCGTGAAATCCTGTAAAATGGAGGAAGTGATAAGAAAGAAGTATTTAAATATCATCAACAAACTATTTAATTTAAAAATATGGGGGCGAAGTGGATCAGTAGTGAGGTCCAGGGTTCAATTCCTGGTGGGAGATCGTATGTGGAATTTTAACTGACCTCGATATTTTTGTGTTTATGTTTTTGTCGTGTTAAGTTGAAAATGGAATGGAAGCAGTACAATTAGGAAAATAGTGGTAATTACGGAATAATATTATTGACAAATATTCGGTTCATCAATTAACTTTAAAAATGTGATAGAGCGCTTACTTCTCGTACGTGGGATTCCTGGTTCGATCCTATCGTGCACCAAGCGGGTTTTGTGATTGATAAACATCCGTTTCCTACCAGTTCCTTCATTCTATCACTTTTTTAATTACTTAGGAACCACTATCACCACCTCTCTTAGCCACGGAGCATAATATTGAGACTTTAAACTTAAAAATAAATTAATAGATCTCCTTATATTAATAATGTTATACTATGAATATTTATATTACAAAAATAACTGATGAATTGTTACTGATGATCCACAGTATTTCCATTTGTTAAAAATAATTTAATGCGTCTTCTCTTTTTCGTATCAAAAGATAAAGATATACTTTTAATTATATAATTTAAACGCCAGAGGGAGAAAGACTAATACGTCATGTAGATACTATCTCTACTTAAGCTTTTTTTTTTTTTTTACGATTCAATAAAGCTAAAACTTCCAATGAATTTATATACATACATACACATACACACACACACGCGCGTGCGCGCGGTTGGGGTTCGTTTCGTCCAAAGGACATTTGGTCCAAACACATTTGGTCCACAGGACATTTCGTTCAAAAGACAAATGGTCCAAAGGACATTTCGTCCAAAAGACAATTGGTCCAAAGGACATTTTGTCCAAAGACATTTGCTCTAAAGGACATTTCGTCCAAAAGACAATTGGTCCAAGAGACATTTTGTCCAGGGATGTTTAGTTCAAAGCACATTTCGTCCAAAGGACATTTGGTCCGGTAAGCTTGGGGATCCAGGGTTTGTTTCTATTCGAAGAGTAAAAGTGATGCCTATAACATTATGACTCAGTAGCTTCTTATTTCTAAAGGAAATTTGAAATAGAGATTTATTCCGCAATTTTCATTTCGATAGAACAAATATATGTTGAGATATTCATAAAACCGTAAACGTCTGAAAACAAAATGGCCAATACAATTTTAGCTTCGCAGAAATACAGTTGTAGCTTTGTTGGTTAAGGAATTCACCTCTTCCTGAAATGATAAACAACCCTTTGAAGAGCAAACTCCCTCTTCATTTGAGAACAACATTGCCTCCACATGGTCAAATGAATCTTCTATTTAGTTTGAAACTTTGCAATGGATATCTTAAATGTACTGTACTGTACCGAGAAAATTCATATGAAAGTCAAAGTATATACTGTATTTGCATGAGGAGTAACACTGAAATAAAAATACAAAAAAAGTGAACAATTCTGGTTTGTCATACAACTCACGAATTATGTAGAAACGTCTGCCGAAGTTACACACTATCAATAGTCTACGAATAGAAACCAGACTTGTGGTTAACCTGAAAAGATACCTATATTCTACACGAAATGTTCCAACTTTCATCTTATATTTGTCAATCACTTATCACAATGTTGCAGCCAAAAATGTGACTGTTTAACAGTATTATTAACGGTAAAAAGAATATATTTCACACATGTGTATTTTTCTATTCTCAGTATTTCATGAAAGAAACTTGACACACATTATTTTTCACTTTTCTAACACAAGGGTTTGAATACCTAATATTTAACTTACTCAAATTTAAACTCCATTGATTTTAGTTACCGGTAGGGTGGGTGCGCCATATATGGAATACGTTCCTAATATGAAATACCAAATTTCTACTATGTGTTGTCATCGAGTGGACCGTACGTAAAATTGTAGACCATTTCGCCCTCAGTTTGCATATGAATGGTTTGCTGCCGAACAATAACAAAACATTTTCTTTTGTTGCAAAATATTTTTCTGAGGAACTTGAGTTTTCCGGACGTACCTTTTGAGGCTCTGAATATACTCAAATGGGTATGTATTATTGTTGACATTGTGATATTTAGATTGCATATGAAGGGTAAGGGGAAAAAACAAGGAATGTCACAAAATTGCATTTTCGAGAAAACGGCGTTTTAATATTGAAAACCGCGTAAAAGACAATAGAATTAGTCAAATAGTTTGCCCCTTTTTAATGAACATTTCTACATCTACACATGCATGGCATATACAGTCAAATAGTACCAAGAGTCACCAACAGATAGGACAAAGAACTCGATAAAGCACATACATGGACATTCCTTGTTTTTTCCCCTTACCCTTCATATATAGTGTACCACAAAGGTATAAAGATTCAGTGCACAGAGAATTTCGTAAGCGTGTGTAGGAAAGGAACTATCCAAAATGGCGATTTTCCTAATATGGAATACTAGCAGGATCCTAATGTGGAATATTCCTAAATAGGTTGATACGTATATGAATTAGAAGTGACGAAAAATAACTTAATTATAATTTATAGTAGAACTGGTATATTATTTAGACCGAGCGTCAACGAAGCGTCTACTTCATCACAACGGGCATTTATCTCATCCTCGCAAGTAGTTAGAGATTTTTAGCCTTCCAACGACAGCCAAAGAGTATCCAATCGAAACAGCCAAAGAAAAGACATCACGCGACTACAAAGAAGAAGGTGAATCCGAAGAGTCAGTGAGTTGACTTGAACGAAGATCGTGACAGTTTAAGTGATACTACTGATGATGACGATGACGAGGAATGTGGACATTATGGTAAATTGTGGTCGCTTAGTGCAGGGAAGGAGAGATTGGTTAAAATGCACAGTTTGTAAAAGATGGTCCCACGAAACGTATGCCATGAAAGGTGGAGAAACATATGTGTATGGCCATTGTTTTGAAAAGTAAAACTGGAATCAAAATTTGGACACCTCAAGACACGCTACTCCAGTATGTTTGAACTTTTTATTTTATACAGGGTATTTTTTACTATATTTGTCGTACGTGGTTTGCTTTTCCGAATATTTTGTTTTATTATTTTTATTGTTGGTTGTATGTAGTAAACATGGTATTTCTCGTGTATAGTGAGCGAAGCAGAAACATATCGAAATGACAGGACGTGGAAAAGGAGGCAAGGGTCTTGGAAAAAGAGGTGCCAAGTGCCACCATTCAGGATAACACCAAACCCGCTATTAGACGTCTTGCTCGCCGTGGTGATGTAAAGTATATCTCCCGATCTCATTTACGTGGAGACCCGAGGAGTATTGAAATTGTATTCCAGGAGAACGTAGTCAGAGATGATGTTACGTACACAGAACACACTAAGAGGACAGTGACAGCTATGGATGTTGTGTATACCTTGAAGAGGGAAGGACAAACCCTGCACGGGTTCGGAGGTTATGTTAGGATACCTCATACCAAGGTATAAAATTGGCATACCAAGGCAAAAGAAATTATGGCTTTTCCAAAAGTTAAAATAAGTAGCTATTACAGCATATTACAGTAATTTATAAACATAGGCCTAATAATGAATAAGTATATACAGTCAAGTCTAGTATAAAGTTGGTCTAGTATTTCTGCAATTTTTGTATATTTTAATTATCTTAAGAATGTTATTTATTTTTTGTTCGCTTGTTTTATAGACCTACCAAATATGATATATAGTCCAACAGTGGCGTATTTACGATTTTGTTTCGGGGGAGGCTTTGCTAACTCTATTCCTGGAAATGTGAAAATTCTGCAAGATATTTCACGTACTTTAACATAGTAAATATAATTTCGGGAGATTAAGACCGGAAGCTCCCTAAATACGCCACTGTAGACCACAATGCCTACAATGTGACATTTGGATAATTCGTGTAAGGGCACGATACTTGTTCAGACCGCCCATTCTGAGTTAGATTTTCCCTAGTTTTCCTCAGTCCCATCAACCGGGATGTCGGGATGCCTTTTCCTGAGGTCACGGCCGGTACTTTTCAGTTCGTAGATTTATCTTAAGAGCCGATGTGATCTCGAAGTTGGAAGCTCGAACACTTCTTTTACTACTTTCCTTGAACACTCGAATGCATTGCCCATGCTCGAATTATCCAAATGTCGCATTGTAGGCAGACGCGCATATTTTGTTCTAGTAGGTCTGTTCCATTTTAAGAACAGGTAGTGTTCCATATTAGGAGCGGGGTGTGCCTAATATGGGAAATTGAGTTTCTTTCAATTTTGTAATATTGTAAAAAATCAATAATGTGGAACAAACTTTTATACTTGTATTTTGCTTTGGAAATGTTCCACAAGTATTATGATGTATAATATTTTTATGCTGGAATACGCATTTCTGAGAAATGAAGAAGAAACAAAAAGTATTCCATATTCGGTGCCTTTGTCCTACTTATTTTAAAACTATTTCATTCACAACATTAAAATTTTAGGTGTCATGTTAGCAGTTATTTCAGCAATATACTTCACACTCCAATCTTTTCCTCATTCCTGTTGTTCGGCCATTTTGTTTTCAGGCGTTTACGTTTCTCTTAATATCTCAGCATATATTTGTTCTATCGAAATGAAAATTGTGGAATTAATCTCTATTACAAATTTCCTTTAGAAATAAGAAGCTACTGAGTCATAATGTTATAGGCATCACTTTTTTACTCTTCTAATAGAAACAAACCCCGGATCCCCAAGCGTTACCGGACCAAATGTCCTTTGGACGAAATGTGCTTTGAACTAAACATCCCTGAACGAAATGTCTTTTGGACGAAATGTCCTTTAGAGCAAATGTCTTTGGACGAAATGTCCTTTGGACCAATTGTCTTTTGGACTAAATGTCTCTGGACGAAAAGGGTGGTCACCACACACACACACACACATATATATATATATATATATATATATATATATATATATATATATATATATATATAGCATACTTCTAGATACTGTAAGGGTACTGAAGAGAGAGATGCTATTTAGAATTTTTAAAATGAGTTTCCCAAAGGAGGTGGAAGGAGTTCAAAATGTAAAAGAAAAAAATAAGAAAGGAAAAGAATATCTTATGAGGTTCTCAAGTTAGGCAGCTGAAACCTGAAATAAATTTATTATTAAAAGTAAGTCAACATGTAATCAAGCACTTTTGAAACTACCGCTTCTAAAGTGGATGGGGAAAGGCAATTATTATAGTATTTTAATTTCTCATTTTGTATTCATTAAATGTTGAAAAGAAGGGAACGATTGAATCGATTACAATGAACTTTTGTTCTGATGTTAGCACTTCGGCCGATCTCGGTTTTTGGCATTAATTAAAATCCATATCCTAAAAGGGGAAAGTGTGTCTTAATTTTTCAGAAGGAATAACAACTTTACCGCCTTAAATTAATTTCTGAACATAATCATTTGCGTCGAGTTGGGTTTTTATAATTTTGATTTGATTCAAATATGCATCCTAAGGAAGAAAAGAGAGTTCAAAGATATCTTTCAAAAATTTTCCAGCTCACACCAAGTTTGCTTTGTGGAGGACAAACGCCTGTAAGTGTGGATTTACGTATATTCCAAAAACCTCTTCTAACCGTGCGAAGAGCGGGTATTTCTACTGGTAGTACATAGCTAGTAGTATTATTTTCATTTAAGTATATGAATATGACAAATGATTTTCCAAACTTATTTTGGGATAACTAACTAACTCTCCCGGAGGTTCAATGCCGCGTTCACAAAAGCTCTCCATTGACTTCTATCCTTAGCCAACTGGATCCAGTTTCTACTTTGTATTCCTATTTCTGCAAGATTCATCCATTGTCCTCTCATCTCCGCCTAGGTCTTCCAAATGGTCGTTTTCCGATTGGTCTTCCAGTCAAGGCTTTGAAAGCGTTTCTACTTTCTTCCATTCTAGCTGCATGACCTGCCCACCTAAGCCTCGTAGGCTTAATGACCCGAACAATGTTTGGTGAACCGTATAAATTATGTAATTCCTCGTTATGAAGTTTCCGCCATTTCCCATTCCCCTTCCTCTTGGGTCCGAATATTTGTCTCAAGATCTTGTTCTCAAATAGTTATTTTGGGATGGAGATTATAAATACTATAAATATGATACTTTCTACAAAACGTATTCCTATAGACACCTGAAATCCTAATCATTCACCATACCGGCAAATTATGTGAATTAATCGATACAATTCACGTCCGGAGATTCCTCAGAATATCACACCATGTTTCGAGACTACTGGTGCCACCGAAGCATAGCCGCTTTACAAATAGACTTTAGTATCTCCGGATATTTTCAAAACTACGTTATAACTTATAAATATAGTAAACATAGGCTCTGATTAAAAATTTATAGTGATTTAGAACAAAAACTTGACTCAAGTAAGCTTTGATAAAAGTTAAATTGTGTAAATGGAGAAACATTCCAAACTGGTAAAGAGAAAACCGATGCTTTTGCTCAAAAATTGCAAAGAATATTCATCCTTTCGTCTCCTATCACAACTTCACTTACGCTTTTGCAAACATTATACCACCCATCAACACCACAATAATATATCGGCGCACAGTGGCTCAGTGGTACAGCGAAGGTCCCTAGTTCGATTCTAGAAAATGTGAGTTTGTAGTGGCGAACATTATGTTCTTGGGTTTTTCAGGGTTCTTCCGTTTTCACACCGATCGACACAATTCACGCCCACGTTAAGTAAAATCTTTCAAAGTATTCTACTTAAATGACTTCACCTCTTCCTTAACATTTGTACTTCACATGACACCAATTCTCTACTAGACTTTTGATATACCAAAAACAATCTAATTTTTTTCAAGATATATAGGCAAGTCTTTGAGCAAATATCAACGTCAATAATAATCTTCTCCAATTAGTTACAACTATTAGAAATCGTTAAGGTAACCGTTCTAGCTACTACTATTTAACATAGAAAAGGACATTTAATAAGGTTTATCATCGAGGCCTAATATAGAAACTTCACAATTTCCAACTTTCGTGAGCCTACATCTGATTGATATTAATTTCATAACAGATAGGGCATTCCCACATCTATTCTTCCCGCATTCTGGTATTCCACAAGGATCTCTATTGTTGCCACTAACGTCACTGTGCATCCTCTTGCATATTCAAATTTCCTAACCTCAATATCATAGTAGTTATAGGACTTCAACTTCAGTACCTATCGATCTTTTACCTCTTTCAATCTCAGAACATTTCTTGTTCCTAAGCCTCAAATTGACAACGAAGTGAGGAGAGACAATATTATGATATTTTTAACTTTGAGATTTCATCATTTTAGTTTCCAATTGGGTGCAAGTGGGGTAATACAACTTTATTTAATAGTTTTATCTCTTATTCATGTCCTTAAATGTCTACGTAACGTTTATGCATTTATACAGAATGTATTATATTTAATCACATACAAAGAATAGGAAGACGATAATAATTATCATCTTCCTATTCTTAGTACGGATTTTTCTCAGTACTGCCATTAATTATTAGTCTTCCTTATATTACATGCATATATGTATGTTACCTTCGTCAGTATGTTATATAAGTCCATTTGTATGTGAGATCCTGACAGTCTATATTGTTTAATATGGAAAGTACGTACAGATGGAACATTTATACAGAAAGTATTATAAAACATGCGTTTTCAGTTATACGTTTGCTGTATGTTAAGTCAGTAGTATTGATTTAGTGTGGTATCCATAAAAGAGATGCGACAGTTGATAAGAGATAGTTTATCGTTTGTTTATTTAAGGATAAGGGGGACTATCGAAGGAGATGATGAAATAGGGTCAGGTTTTTTTTTCCTGGAGATAGATGACGAAAGGAAAGGTTGAATGACCACTACGAAGGTCACATTGGATGGTCCCTGTGCAGGACCACAATGGATGACCCCTGAAGACTGCCCCCATGCAGGACCCATAGCCCCTATGCAGGACCTATGGCCCCTACGCTTCAATAGAAGCTACCTATTAAAAAGCAAATAAAAGGAAATGGTTTCCTTCCCTGCTTGCAGCTTATGTAATGGTTCGTAATATGTAAAATATTACTCATTGGTAAAAATATGGTCCCTGGAAATGACCCCAACCCATGGCCCCTGAAGATTGCCCCCTGTGCAGGAACCATGGCCCCTATGCAGCACCCATACGAACAGAATGTGAGAAGTGAAAAATATAGCAAGCCATACTCCTTGCTAAAAAGGTGGGAGCAGATAAAAGGAAATGGTTCCCTTCCCTGCTTGCAGGGACAGTGAATGACAGCAGGACCCATGGCCCCTGGAAATGACCCCAACCCATGGCCCCTATGCTTCATTAGAAGCTACATGCTAAAAAGGTGGGAGTAGATAAAAGGAAATGGTTCCCTTCCCTGGCCCCTGGAAATGACTCCCAGGACCCAAGATTGCCCCTATGCAGGACCCACACGAACAGTAAGTGAGCATATATAATTCAATAGAAGCTACCTGTTAAAAAGATGTGAGCATCCCTCGACTTGAACAAAGTGAAAAGTTAAAAATAAGCCCCTCCCCCTCCTACCCCCTCCTACAAATATACTATGAAAAGGGTAATATTTATTATAGCATTTTTCTTACTTGCGAGCTGAAGACTGATGTGCATAGACGTCCTTCCTTGAGAGCAGTTGAAATTGAAATGAACGAGAGAAAATTCGTTTGGCGTGGCTTTAGTGACGTCAAGATTAACTTTGTACCGTATCAGAATGATAAAAGTGATTATAGACTTTACTTATTTACATGAATCACAGATTACTGGCAATCATCTACAAACATTTGTATGATTTGAACTTAATGAGAACTCTGAATAACAATCACGTGCAAGGTTAAAAACCTTTATTATTGACAACCATGAGTGATATCTAACAGAGTTAATCACAGATGGATCACGAGTTTATGTGTCTAAGTTTAAATGATATTGACGATAGAGAAACCGATAATCACGAGAACTGATGGGTTATTGAACGCTTGCTTGCAATCATCTACAAACATTTGTATGATTTGAACTTAATGAGAACTCTGAATAACAATCACGTGCAAGGTTAAAAACCTTTATTATTGACAAGCATGAGTGATATCTAACAGAGTTAATCACAGATGGATCACGAGTTTATGTGTCTAAGTTAAATGATATTCACGATAGAAAAAAATAAACCGATAATCACGAGAACTGATGGGTTATTGAACGCTTGCCCTATTACAAACTGAACTTGTATTTGTAAATATATATATAAACAATTTGGAAACGTTATTACTTAGAGATAAGCAGAGAACGTCGAAAACATTTATTTTGTTATTACAATCTAATACGAGAAAATAAACTGTAACTTTAGAGATTAATGCCCCGAACTGAACAATTATTATTGTACGGATTCAATGTTCACAGTGAGAACATTGACCATGCCCCGCCTATATGCAATAAAGCACACGGACTTATGGGTAAAAAAAAAATGGTTCCGCCTATACTAAATAAAGTACTTATATATAAATCCCTTTGCTCCCTTTTTCTATATATTATAATTGTTGCTACTGACAGTGCCTTTTATAATAATTAATTGTGTGATTTTACGTGCGTGTGTTTGCGATTTTTAAAAAGTTTGGACGACCAGCGAAAACTGTAAGTTATTATTGTAGTTGATATATATATATTCACACATATTCACTGACGCGCCTTTTGTACATTAATATTTAAACCTAGGGCTAACGAACAAATGTAAAATTGTAATTCACTTTAAAAGTATAACACATAATCGTTAACGTGCCACCACAGGCATTTACATTGAAACGTGAGAAAAAAGTGATTAATTGTAAAATATTTTTAGCATTAATGCCGCACCTATGTTTAAAATGCTATTAATGTTGCGCGCTTACACAAAGATTTATTTTTTAATTATAGCAAGCATTTACGGAAATAATTTTAAAATGCAATTGCACCTAACACATATTGGTTACGCATTTGTTATAATTGCACTTACGCGAAAGCGAAATAAAAATTAGTGTGTTCACCTAGCACATGTTGGTTGTACTTTTTAAAATTACACGTACGCGAACATAAAATAAAAATTACTGTGTGCACCTAGCACAAGCTGTTTGCACTTTTTTACAATTGTACGTACGCGAAAGCGAAATAAAAATTACTGTGTTCACCTAACACATGTTGGTTGCACTTTTTAAAATTGTACGTACGCGAAAGCGAAATAAAAATTATTGTGTTCACCTAACACATACTGGTTGTACTTTTTAAAATTGCACGTACCCTAATACAGATATTTAACCCAAGGCGACCACCAACTTACATTTGAGAACGCGTTATAAAATAGTTTGTGTTATATAACTTTTGCGGATAAATTAGTTGCCTGGCACAAAATTTTAAATTGCCCATCTATTATTAAGCTAAGCTAAGATGGCTATACTTCCTAATGCGCCTTTACTTGAAAACCACATTTTTTTTACTAAGCTATTGTAACGTAACCGTTGCTAACGCGCCTTTACTTGAAAACCATATGGTTCATTAATAAACTAACCTAAGCTGGATATACCTGCTAACGCCACCTATGGTATTGTGACCGTCGGTAACGCGCCTTTATTTTAATGGAGCATTATTCACTTTTGATAATAATGTATAAAATAATTATTATTTTGTTTTAACTTGTTGCTACGCGTTTGCTAATACTGAATAATTGCTTGGAAATGCACACCGGCTTTGCCCTCCCCCTGAACCACATGGTTGCGCGTATGCTTTACCCTGCCCCGACCACATAAACGCACCCACGTTTTTCACATGTACACCGACTGCTACATGTTTAGAACTAATAAATGTAATTATTGTACGCATGCTTTCGTATAAATGCAAGTATTTTTCCCGAATGGACTTGCACTGCTACACATTAATATTAATAATTGTATGAATGCTTCCGTATAAATGCAAGTATTTTTCCCAAATGGACTTTTACTGCCACGGCTTGAACTATTTTTTGTACGAATGCTTTCGTATAAATGCATGCACGCATGGACACCGACTGTTACACATTAATATTAATAAATGTATGAATGCTTCCGTATAAATGCAAGTATTTTTCCCAAATGGACTTTTACTGCCACGGCTTTAAAAACTAATAAATGTAATTAATGCACGCATGCTTCCGTATAAATGCACGCACGCATGGGCACTAATTGTTACGCTTTTAAAATTAATCACTGCTATATTTTTATGCATCTACAATAACAAATACGCAATATAATTAATTTTAAAACACGGAAAACAACATTAGCTTACGATCGGCTAACATTCACATGGGTGGAATAGTGTAGGCCACCATCATTTGCTTAACGCACATAAGAACGAATATATTTTCATAAGTATTCATAAAATAAATGTAGAAAAAAAGATTATCAATTTGAAATATTTGATTTTTAGTACATACTAAATAATTTAATGCTAAAATGATATTAAACTTACCTTTATATATAATCTTCTTTAATTACATCTCTAATCCACTTTTGAACTTTACGTATTCTAATAAACGCGTGGACAGGAAGTGACTCAACTTCCTGTAGCAGTGTTGGTAAATCTTAATACTTTGTGTTTAGTTAGAGAATGGTAATGGAAGATTTTTGATTTAAAGAGATTAATAAATAAAAAATTATTATGAAATGGGGAATTGTTTTTGGTATACTTTATTTACAAGTGCGGAAAAAGTATATGTATTGCCTAGTTTGTAAAATAAAAATAAATGAAAATGCTTTAGGTCATTTTGTATTGTAGCCTGTAGGAATATGAGCCGATTCACTACCCTTTATGATATTTAGACTGCAAAACACAGATTATAATGTAACACATTTGCTTATTTTATGGATTTTGCGATGGATTATATACGCAAACTAGAATGCGAAGACAATTTAGTAAGACACAATGTGATAGTAACAGACAACTTACTAAGACACATTGTATTAGTCAAAGACTATGCAGTAAGACACAATGTGTTAATGAAAGACTATTTAGGGGTAATCAGGGGTTAGTTACGGAAGACTAAAGATAATCAAGGGGTAGCTACGGAATACTAAAGATGGTCAGCGACTATTTAGGGGCTAATTAGGGTATACTAAAGATAATCAAGGGGTAGTTACGGAATACTAAATATGGTCAGCGACTATTTAGGGGATAATTAAAGGCTAGTTAGCCCATAGTAAGGATAATCACGGAATAATCAGGGGATATTAAGAATGCTTAAAGGGTAAGTAGCCCATAGTAAGAATATTAAAGGAATAATTAGGGGATAATTAAAGGGTAGTTAGCCCTTACTAAAGATATTGAAGGACTATTAGGGGATACTTAAAGGGTAGCTAGCCCATACTAAGGATATTTAAGGACTATTAGGGGATACTAAAGGTAATCAAGGCGGTATACTAAGAATATTCACGGACTATTTAGGGGAAAGCTTAATTATAGTGTGGAATGAGGACTTTTTTTGCGATACTTAGTTTGAGAATAAATATTGCGGTGGGGGCGCTGTACAGAATGAGGGCCTTTTGTTTTGGTATAGTTAGATTGAGAATAAATATTGCGGTGGGGGCGCAGTACAGAATGAGGGCCTTTTCTTTTGGTATATTTAGTTTGAGAATGAATATTGCTGTAGGCTGCAGTACAGAATGAGGGCCTTTTGTTTTGGTATAGTTAGATTGAGAATAAATATTGCGGTGGGGCGCAGTACAGAATGAGGGCCTTTTCTTTTGGTATATTTAGTTTGAGAATGAATATTGCTGTAGGCTGCAGTACAGAATGAGGGCCTTTTGTTTTGGTATAGTTAGATTGAGAATAAATATTGCGGTGGGGCGCAGTACAGAATGAGGACCTTTTCTATTGGTATATTTAGTTTGAGAATGAATATTGCTGTAGGCTGCAGTACAGAATGAGGGCCTTTTGTTTTGCTATATTTAGTTTGAGAATAAATATTGCGATGGGCTTTAGGATATTTTACAATTGGAACAAGGCTACATACAGGTTTACTGTTATTGGAAACATGTATAGAATGTGAATCGGAAAAAATGCATAGAGACGTGTTGTTTTATGAACCCGTTTGCAGACGCCTTAATACTATACTGAATGCTTTTGAATAAGACCGCTAGGTGGCAATACTTACCACATGATTGCGTCAAAACATGCGTAAACTTGTTTAATGTAATGACATATATATATATATATAATATCTATTCCGTTTTAATATCATTTTATTGTACGCCGTTGGACGTAACGTGTTGTTTACCCCTGACTTATTACTAGTGCTAATAGTAGTACTGAATTGAAAATTATAACATTTAGTAAAAAATATTATTACTGTTTTACAGTGTGTGTGTGGACCCTGCAGTTGCAGAATAAACATTAGCGAGGCCATTTTTAACAGTTTTTGAAGAACAACTAAGAATTAGAAGGTGAGTGTATTTCATAATTATTATTATTAATATATTTATTGAAAGCAATTAGTAACCAAGACTTTTTTAAAACCAATTTAATGAACATTTGTTTAGCTGAGCTTGTTTTTAACCATTAATTATTTAACCAACACTTAGTAAACAAGACTTTTTAAAACCAAGTTCTTAAACATTTCTTTAGATGAGCTTGTTTTTTTAACCAGTAATTAATAAACAAATTTCTTTTATAGTTTTTTCAAAGCAAGTTATTGATTATTGCCTGTTTTGCTAGATTTTTTTTATTACATAGAACTCAAAATCTTTTCTTTTTTTTGTTTTAGATGGATTTCCTGTGTTCAACTGGTGAGTTCAATATGATTGATGAACTTTTCCTGCATGAAGTTTTACGCGGGCTTGATGACTATTCTCGTGTCTTCAGTACGTGGAAGGCGATAATGGAGCTGCAGCGATTAGGTCATCGAGCCAGTGTAAGATGTGATGCTTTACTACACGCTCTTCGTGCTTTAGAAGGTAATGACCTTATACTTTTAAATCATTGCGTTTCAGCCGCCGATGTGCTTGAGTTATTTGTACATGGATTTTTTCGTAATAAGGAGTTTTACAATTATGCTCAAGACAGATTTATGTATTTAATGGCGTGCGGAGAAGGGCAAATAGATAGAATAAATAATACAGAGTTATCCAACTTTTTTGATTTTGGTTCGCGATTTGTTTTGGATGAATCTTTAATTCCATCTGAATCACCCATAACTGTGACCCCTCAAGAAAATTGTAACTTGAGTGATGAAGACTTGGCATTTTTAGATGGAGTAAATCTAAATTTCGATGAAGAACAAGAAGTGAGGAGATTGGTTAAAAATGTGGACGATGCTGTGGTTAAACCCACGCAACAAGTCCAGGGACAAAATCCTGTATACAATCAGCCTTGTGTACAGGATAATCATGGTTATGGGGACCAATCTGATCCTCAACCTGGACCCTCACATGCTCCTGACCCCGTGTTTGTTGGATATGGAAGCAATAATAAGAAAAGTACAAATAGTACTGATTGTAGTGCTAGTGGTAGTACTAGTAGTAGTGGTAGTGGAAATAATAATGAGGGGGAAAATCAGAGTAATAATAACTTCGAAGTAGTAAGAGAGAGCAGAAAACGGTTTCGTAAGTTTCACCTTACGGGCCATGAAATCGCGGTTAGACCTGTGGATAATGAAAGACGTATTGATAATCCACAGGCCTATATTGAAAGCTTATTTAATTTCGCATTAGAACATGTGTTATCTAATGCTCGCCCCACTGATTATATTGGACTATACATTGATAGTAGCAATAGTAGAAATAACAAGTCTGTATATGTTCCATTTAGAAGAAAACCCGATTTTTCTGCTCAAACTGTCCTTTCCTCAGTTGAACGAGTTTTAAATTCAAATGAGGATTTCCTTTTGGGGCATGAGGTATTGTTTCGCTTCCATGTAGCGGAGAGTATGCATGGAAACGGAAGAAATGCAGCAAGTGCTGTTGAAAAGTATTCCAAACATCAAGATTATTTAGAAAAGCGATTAATACGCATAGAAAACAATAATATGTATTGCTTACCCATGGCAATTGTTTGGGGAATTACAAAGCACACCGCAAGTAAGCAAAGTTTATATAAATTAAAAACAAGAGATTATGATACATGGGTTCTTAAAGCAGAAGTTCTCTGCGAGATGGCAGGAGTTGACGTTAAAGCAAAGGGTGGATGTGATTTTAAAGACCTGGATTTGATACAATCATATTTAAGTGGTGAGTATCAAATTGTGGTGTATGAGGAAGATGAAAATAATGACCGGGAATATATAGTACGTTACCCGGGAGAGTATGCAGAGAATAAAATCTTTATTTTTTATAAGAGAGGTGACACTGTTGGCCATTTTGAACCCATTCCATACATTAAAAAATTACTTGGAAAATTGAAGTATTGCTATTATTGTTTGCAAGCATATAATGGGTTAGCATATAAACATAAGTGTGAAACTCAGTGTTCTCTTTGTGAATGCAAACACGAACGAAATTATAATACTAATAAAATTAAATGTAATGCGTGCAATAGAGAGTTTGCTGAGGGTACATGTTTTCAGAATCATAAGAAATGTAATAAAGGCGGGAAATCTGTGTGTGATAATGTTAAGGTCTGCATTAATTGTGGTATCATCTTTGATAACAGGCGTCGAAAATCAAACCATGTGTGTGGTGAACATTTTTGCACGACTTGTCGTAAGCATGTCGATATTACTCACACATGTTTTGTACAACGACAAGAGCCTGTACATACTAATAGGTTTATGTACATTGCATATGATATAGAAACGATGTTAAAGGCACCAAATGCGCGCGGTGAAAGGGAACATGTGGTAGTACTTGTATGCTGTAAGCATATTTGCCACAACTGTATGAATAAAGGTATTGATGAGTCCTGTAAAACATGTGGTGATAATAATGGAAATCGTTCGTTTTCTTTTAAGACAATGACGGACTTTATTAACCATGTATTGGCAGACCGACCTGACTTTAGACGTATAATTTGTATTGCACATAATGGTAGCAGATATGATGGTCTTTTCTGCCTTAGAAATCTAATAGAAGAGCAGCATCTTATTCCTAATGTGGTAATTCAGGGTCAGAAAATTTTTAATATTAATATTGGTAATCGTATTTTCTTTAAAGATTTTTATTTATTTATTGGTTGTAAATTATCTAGACTTCCCAAAACTTTAGGCCTGCGCGGAAATTTAAGAAAGGGAGATTTCCCATATTTATTTAACACCGAGGAAAATCAAAATTATGTTGGTCCCTATCCCCCAATTGAATTCTATGACCCTGAAGGACGAAGCACTGAAGAAAAACAAGAATTAATAGCCTGGCACCAAGAACGTGCGGCAAGTGGCGAGGAGTTTAACCTCGAAAAGGAAATGCTGTCTTATTGCGAAAACGATGTTAGAATTCTAGCAGAAGCGATCATCAAATTTAGTGACATTATCGAGGAGAAAACGAATGGTTTGCAATGTTTCATGACATCATCCACCATTGCAGGTCTTGCAATGCGTACATATCGTACTTTGTACTTACCTAAAAATACTATTCCCGTAATTCCCGCGTTGGGTTTCCATCATAAGACAAAGTATAGTACTAAAGCTATGCAATGGCTTATGTATATGGAAAAACAATTAGGGATAGAAATCCAGCATGCTAGGAGAGGTGGGGAAAAGTATATTGGTAGGTACCAAGTTGATGGATGGCATGAGGGACTCAACGCTGCCTTCGAATTTTATGGTTGTTACTGGCACTCGTGCCCGCGTTGTTACCCTTTCAACCGTAACGACATTTTACATGACGCTCAAGACTCATGCAATACAATGGAAAAAAGATATGAACAAACAATGCTCCGCCGGAAGTATCTCAAAAGTTTAGGTATAAACCTATACGAAATCTGGGAATGTTCTTGGGATGAAAAGGTAAAGACGGATAAGGACGTACAAAGGTTTATTAAAGAACGTTGTACTAGCCTGCCTGATTTCCTTATTCCCAAGAATTGTTACAACGGCGGACGCACTGAAGTGTTCAAATCTTTTGTGAATTGTACGGGTAATGAGAAGTTATGTTACGCCGATATAACATCGTTATATCCATATGTGATGTCACGTAAGCCTATGCCCGTTAAATCACCTAAGATACATACGGGGCCGGACTTTCCAGATGTGGAAAGTATTCATGGTGTAGTAAAATGCACTATTTTGCCCCCGAAAAACTTGTATTTTCCGATTATTCCGTATGTGGCTGGAGGCCGATTACTTTTTGGTTTATGCCGGACATGTATGGAAGAGGAAAACACTGATGATTGTACTCATAGTGACAATGAGTGTGCTATTACAGGTACGTTTTGTACTCCAGAGTTACACCTGGCTCTTCAAAAAGGGTACAAAATACTCGATATACACGAAATATGGGAATTCGAACTCATGGAACCTGAAGAGGGGAATTCAGGTGGTTTGTTCGGAACTTATGTGAATTCCTTCCTTCAGATGAAGCAGGAAGCCTCTGGTTTTCCTGCTTATTGTAAAAATGAAGGAGACAAGCAAAAATATATCGAGGACTATTATGCCCATGAAGGCATACAGTTAAATTATGATAACATTAGGACGAACCCGGGATTGAGGCAATGTGCAAAACTTTACCTCAATTCATTATATGGCAAATGGGGACAGCGCACTGATATGTCACATAGTGTAATTGTTAGTGACGAAGTTACGTTCCTTAGGTATTTAACGTCGGCAAGGTATGAAATTCAAAGTGTGGTCCCAATTAATGATGATCATTTAATTATCACATATAGAGATAATGAAACTGAAAATGTCCCACTGGAATTTTCAAACGTTATATTAGCTGCCTTTATTACTTCGTGGGCTAGACTTGAACTATATAAATTACTAACGACTGTAGGACCAGACAGAGCCATTTACTGTGACACTGACAGTATTATGTATATACAGAAAAAAGATGAGGAACCTTTGTTACCACTTGGAAACTATCTGGGTGATCTAACAGATGAAATTCCAGAAGGTTGGGAATTTACAACCTTCTACGGTCTAGGTGCGAAAAATTATTGTTATAGGCTAATTAATGCCAATGGGGATGTTCGGCACATACTCAAAATTAGGGGGATAACACTAAACGATAGGACCTCTCAAAAAATTAACTTTGAGAGTTTCTATAAATTAGTGTCTGGACAATTAGAGTCCACAGTAATAGAAAACCCAAATAGTATTGTGCGTAAACCAGGGTTCCGCATCTTTAGTCGTACAGAGACTAAGACACACCGTGAGGTAAATAAAAAACGTAAACGAGTTGACGAAGATGACGTGACTGACAATATACCAATAACAAAACGTGCGACTTTACCTTACGGATATAGGCCCACGAACGAGTAAATGTGACTTGTGTGAATGTTTTTTTTTCTTTTTTAACCAGTTCGTTTTTTATGGAAACTCTGCTTTTATATTCTTTTGTTTCTTTGGAAACTGTCTGTTAAAATTTCCAGTGGAAAGTCGTTAATTATTTGTTGGACTGCTTCTTATAGAAGTGCATTGTTAATTATTTTTTTCCTTCGCTTCTTATAGAAGCTCGTTGTTAATTATTTTATTGTTCTTTCGCTTCATTAGAAGCTTATTGTTAATTATTTATTTGTTTGCTTCTTATAGAAGTTCAGGACAATCGTTGATTGTTTTCTTACAAACCTCTATCTCTTTTCTTTTTAAATGTGTGAGTGTATATAAAGCAAAAGCTCTATTGCATGCATTCATTTGAGTACAACATGTTAAAGTTTCAACATCCCTCTACCATTTTAATTGCGGGTCCATCAAGGGCAGGAAAAACATGTTTTGTAAATCGATTACTTAATGAACGTGATCAAATGTTTAGTATAAAATTTAATGATATTGTTTGGTGTTATGGTGCAGTAATACCAAACCTGGATGCACATGCAAAAATACGTTTTGTAGAAGGGATACCTGACATGAATAATTTTGAAATTAAAGAAAATTCATTATTAATACTTGATGATTTAATGTCAGAAACTAATGGCGATGTTGCTAATTTATTTACAAAGTATGCACATCATAAAAAGTTGACTGTTATATTTATTATTCAAAATTTATTTCCAAAAGGAAAACATGCACGTGATATTAGTTTAAATGCACATTATATTATAGTATTTAAAAATCCTCGTGATAAATTACAAATACAATATTTAGCAAGGCAAATTATGCCTCGATATAGTAAGGAAATTGTGAATGTATTCGAAGAAGTAACACGTGAGCCTCACACTTATTTGTTATTTGACCTAACCCAAAAAACAAACGATGCATTGCGAATACGTACAAATATTTTTCCTAATGAAATTATGCATGTATACGCCAACATAAAAGACATGCATACAGAAATTTTTATTTAGTTGCTATCAAGATGTTGAAGGTAAAACAACACTACAGCACGCTCCGTGCTCTGTGCAAATGCAAAAATACAAAACGGAAACAAATTTTACAAAATGCTTCAGGGGATTTAATAAGAACAATTTCTCAAGTAGCTAAAAACACAATAAAAGGAAACATCCCTTTAAATCCTCGTCAGAAGCAACGATTACGTAGACATAAAAAGATCTTGCGCGCTTTATCTCAGCAGCGTACTGCATTAAAGAAAAAGAAGAGGTTGTTACTACAGAAAGGTGGTGCACTTTTACCATTAATTTTGGGACCACTTCTAGCAGCAGTAGGCAGTAGTATTTTTAGTCGATAATTATGTCAGAATTACGTAAAATGATTTTAGTTCCTGAAAATGCAATACATGAAATTCAGTCCAATCTTAAATCAATAGATTCACATCAATCACGTTTAGATGAAGAAATGAATAATATTTTAAAACGTCATGATATTAGTGTACAACAAAAATGGAAATTATATCAACAAGCTTTGCATCGTTACTTACAGTATACATCTTCTTCTTCTTCACATAAACCTATTACATTACCTGTTATTCAAGATGAACAAAAAGAAGAAGAAAAATTATCATCACTTGCTTTGCAACAGGATAACAATACTTCTATTTTACCATTTGTATCAGACATTTTACATTCAGTACCAAAAACACTACGTAGGAAAACAGATCTATTATTAAAGCAGTTAACAAATTCTGATAAAATTCAGTGGGATAAGTCTGGCATAGTCCGTATCCAAGGAAAAACAATACCTGGTTCAAATATTATAGATTTAGTAAATGATGTTGTTCGTACAAGAAAATATTCAAGAAATCCTATAGGTATTTATGAATTTAAAAATTTATTAGAAGATCTTAATGTTCCTAAAGAATTTATTGGTACACCAGCATCAAAACTGAATACTAGTAGTAGTAGACAACGTATTCGTAAAATAAGAAAATCATCCAGTCCTAAAGCAGTATCTAATTTATTTAAACATTGGAAAGAGTATAGTATGTAAAAAAAAATGACAAAATTATCAAAAATATATTATGATTATTCAAATCCTAATTCTTTATCAAGTATACAAACATTACATCGTAAAACAAAATTATCTAAAAAGAAAATTAAAAATTGGTTAGCTTCTCAAGATGCATATACATTGCATGCACCAATTCGTAAAGTTTTTCAACGGAAAAAGTATTATGTTAGTGCACCAAATGAAACATTACAAATGGATTTGGCAGATATGCAAAACATTGCAAAGTATAATAATAATTATAAGTATATATTATGTTGTATTGATATTTTTTCACGTTATGCATATTGTGTCCCCTTAAAAACAAAGAAAGGTCCTGAAATGGTAAAAGCAATAAGAAAAATTTTAAAAAATTTCAAGTTACCCGTGTTTAATGTCCAAACCGATTTAGGTACAGAATTTTATAATCGTCATGTAAAACAATTGTTTAAAGAATATGAAATTAATCATTATAGTGTTCATTCTGAAATTAAATGTGCTTTAGCAGAACGTTTTATAAGAACGATAAAAGAAAAATTGTATCGTTATTTTACTGCAAAAAATACTTATCGTTATATTAATGTCTTAGATCAAATTGTCAATAATTATAACCATTCATATCATTCAAGTATTAAAATGGCGCCTGCAGAAGTAAATGATTCCAATGTGAATCAAGTGTGGAAAACATTATACGGAAATACAATAAATAAAAAGAATACAAGTTGTAAATTTAGTCCGGGTGATTATGTTCGTGTTAGTAAGTATAAACATGTATTGGAAAAAGGATATTTACCTAAATGGTCACAAGAAATATTTATTGTCGATAAATGTATTAAATCTAATCCTGTGACTTATAAATTAAAAGATTGGAATGGAGAAGAAATTAAAGGAATATTTTACGCCCAAGAATTACAAAAAGTAATTATAAATTCAAAAAAAACTTATCTTATTGAAAAAGTATTAAAACGTAAAAATGGGTGGATGTATGTAAAATGGTTGGGATATCCGTCAAGTATGAATTCATGGATTAGATCCGATTCTATTCAGTCTGCAAAATGAATTCAAACCTTACACATGACTTTTACGTTACTCTTCCTTCAAATGCCAGTAGTAGACTTTTTAATAATAATACAACAGCTTCATTTCGCGTTAAATTAGCACAACCTATTGATTTAAGTGATGGGGAATGGGGTGTTGCATTAACACAAATTAATATTCCGTGGAGTTTTTATAATGTTGGTGAAAATGAAGAAATTATAATTACTACTGTTATCAATGATAAAGTTGAACGCCATCATGTTCGTGTAACACCGGGATATTATTCGTCTATCGAATCTATTCTTGAGTTAATTCCTGAAAATGTTCGTATGTTACAATATTTACAAAATAAAAATCAAATTGTAATTAAACATTCTTTAAAATTAGAAGATCAGTGTATGATTGGTATTACACCAGGATTACAACATATTTTTGGATTTATTAATGAAAATACACACGATATTAAAAATGTAGTATACACAAAAATTAGAAATGTTGATTTATTATTATCACGGGGTAAATTTCCATGTAATTTAGATTATAATATTCCCAATTCAATTAATGTATGTGTTGATATTGTAAAACATCAACAAAATATTGGACCGTTAATTCGAAAACTTAGTGTATATAATGTACAACACGGTAATGTAAAATCTTTTGTGTTTCATACACCCCATTATGTTAAAGTTGAAAAGAAATATTTTGATACAATTGAAGTAAACTTAAAAGATGAACACGGTTTAAAATTACCATTTCGTTTCGGGACTTCAAACTTGACACTTCACTTTAAACGAAAATGATTTCTGAAAGTATTGATGATAGTTTTTACATTACATTAGTTTCAAATGCTAGTACAAATGTATATCCTACAAATAATCCAACACATTTTATTAATCAGTTGAAAAATAATATACGATTATCAGAATCCGATTGGTACGTAGGGTTAAGTGAAGTACATATTCCATTAACATGTTATAACGTCACCGAAGGCGAAAATGTTGTATGGTACAAATTTAAAAATGCAGACCCTATGAAAAGTAAAGTTGTTGTTGGATATTATCCATCCATTCATCATTTAATAGATGAATTAAATACAATATCAAGATTTATACGGTTTAGCTTTTCAAATATTGTACGTGTTGAATGCGATGAACGTGTAGAATCTGTTACATTGTCACCTACATTAGCTTTACAATTAGGTTTTTCTGAAAAATCAAATCTTGTAAAAGAACGCCGTGGATTCAAACAGCCATACGTAGATATTGGATATCCACATCAAATTTTTATTTATACCGACATTATACAATATCAATTTTTAGGTGATACAAAAGCTCCGTTACTACGTATAGCAACAATTTCAGATATTAAATATGGAAAAGTTCAAACAATTACCTTTGAAGATATTCATTATATGCCACTTGCAAAATTTTGTTTTAATACAATTGAAATACTATTAAAAGATCATGCAGGGCGAAATTTGCCATTCCGATCTGGGACACTGACCGTAACACTTCATTTTAAACGCTCTCCTGTTAAATAATAATAATAAAATGAGATCTAGACGTGTTACTTTACATCGTGGACGTGGAATACCATATTTTTCAGGACCTGTATATCAAAGGGGACATGGTATCGGGAGTTTCTTTAAAGGGTTATTTCGTTTTGCATTACCATTTCTTAAACAAGGTGCAAAAACTGTAGGACGTCAAGCATTGCAAACCGGTATACAAGTTGCGGGTGATGTATTGGAAAATAAACCATTTAAAGAAGCGGTTCGTGCACGTGTAAAAGAAGCTGGTAATAATTTAAAGACAAAAGCTATTAATAAAGTTGGACAGTTGCTAACTGGTAGTGGTAAGAGACGGTCACGCAAAAGAAAGGCTCCTACAATTGTAAATTTTGGACCACCAACAAAACGTAAACATATAAACGATATCTTTTCATAATGTCGCTCCTAAATTCCGATAGTTCTGAATGCTGTACCAATGAATTTGATTTCTTTTCAATACCAATGACACAAACAGCTATTGAAGCAACCATAAATGCTGAATATCGACCTATTTCTACATTAACATCAGAAGGACCAATTGAATTTGTTATTCCTGGAGAAACAGGAGAATTTATTCATCCAGCATATCTATATCTTTATGTACGTTGTAAAATTACAAAAGATGATGGTAAAAATTTAGTTAACGATGATGTTGTAGCACCAGTAAATAATTTCCTACATTCATTATTTAGTCAAATTGATATTTCGTTAAATGATAAATTAATTAGTTCTTCATCAGGATCTTATCCTTATCGTGCATACATTGAAACTTTATTAAATTATTCTCATGATGCTTCTCAAACACATTTAGCATGTGCTATGTGGCATAAAGATACTGCAAAAAATTTTAATAAATTAGATAATACAAATGATGGTTTTCAAAAGCGTACCAATAAAATAAAAAATAGTAAATCTTTTGAAATGTACGGACGTCTTCATACTGATATTGTAAGTTTAGATCGTATGCTTCCTAATAAAGTAAGTTTACGTGTAAAATTACATCGTAGTAAAGATAACTTTTGTTTAATGTCTCCTGAAAATACAAGTTACAAAGTTGCACTTGAGGAAGTTATTCTACATGTACGTCGTATTGATGTTGCTGCAGATTTAGCTATGCAATTAAATACACGAATGGTTTCAGAAACGGCCAAGTTACCTCTCACAAGAGTAGAAACAAGATCTTATACTATTCCTGCACAAGTCAAGTCATATAACCTTGATAATCTCTTTCTGGGTAATGTTCCTAAAGGTCTGGTTATTGGTTTCATTTCCAACACAGCCTTCAATGGTAAATCACATCTTAATCCATATGAGTTCCGGAACTTTAACGTTAACAAACTGCAATTACATGTTGGATCAAAATCATTCCCTCCCAATCCCCTTACGCCTGATTTTAATAATGATTTATACCTTCTAAGTTACTATACTCTGATATCAGGTACTGGTATATATTATCAAAATTATTCACATACTGTTACTCTTGAAGAATATCCTAATGGACATACTCTGTATGCATTTATTCTATCTCCAACTGGAACTTTAGATGACAACACTTGGGATGTAGTTCGTGATTCTCCTGTAAATTTAAAAGTATCATTTTCAGAAACTTTAACTGAACCAATTACATGTATTGTCTATGCGCAATTTGATTCGTTAGCACAAATAGACAAAGATAGAAATATTTATACTGATAACACCTTTTAATTTATTCAGTTGAGTAGAATGAGGGTTGTTGTACACTTCTCCGCATTCCATAATAATGATGAGGAATTTATTGTAAAGGAATTAGCAATTGTAAATCCTGACGTTCCGTTTTTACAAAATTGGATATTTAAACCACCATATCCATTAAATAAGCTGTCTGAGCCAATCATAAATACAAACAAATATCTAAGTGAAAATGTATATGGCATTACCTGGCACGAAGGCGATGTAGAGTATTCACTTCTTAAGGAAATAATTCAATCATATTGTTCAAATACCACCAGTATTTACACGTATGGATTAACTAGAAAGTGTTTTCTTGAAGAAATTCTGCAAAGAAATGTTACAAATTTGGAAGAAATAGACTGTCCAAAGTATACTGCATTAAGTTTTCACGTTCACAAGTGTGCACATAATAAACATCGTTTTGGACAATATAGGTGCAGTATTCATGAAGCATTACTATATAGTGAATATGTAAAAGTGTATGATTATGTTTTACATGTAAAAAACAGTGATAATTACATACCTACTATAATTAAGAAAAATAATAATCATGTATAGTGACGAATTGTTAAAAGTGTTAGTGACTGATAAAGTGACTGGTGCAAGTGTTACCGGGATTTATCCTATTGATAAACTTCCTGTAATGGTAGAACCACCTGCAGCACTTGTTATTAATCTTGATACATCCAATTCAAGTGGATCACACTAGTAGGATAATAGGGAAAATCTCAAGAAAATGGTAATTGAAGTAATGATAGTGTACCTAGCGCAATGAGTTTTTCTAATTGAACTCATGAAAGAGTATGACGTGTGTAATTGAACTTATGAAAGAGTATGACGTATGTAATTGAACTTATGAAAGAGTATGACGTGTGTAATTGAAATTATGAAGGGGTATGACGTATGTAATTGAAGTAATTAGTTTTTTTAAATTGAAGTCATGAAAGAGTATGACGTATGTAATTATTTTGGATTGATAACGCATGGTAGATGCTGCCGTTGGCGCCAATACTGTCTGGTTATGCCGCGACTTTCCTTTATACTTTTTCCGCCCATTTACTTTGTATATTACTGACTGCCGCACTGTATTGAATGTTTGGTTTCCGCTGGCGCTATTACCGTTGCGCGTTTTTAGCCCCGCCCGCTTTGTATATATGCCGTTTGGTAGCCGTGGACACTAATGGTATTTTGGCACACTTGTATATTTATACAATATTGTGACTTAAGTAAGAAGAGAAAGTTTACATACCATTGATGACACGCCCGCTATTTTGCTGGATATTTCCTGGTTGTTTGCTGTAGCAGTTGTATATAATTTAGGGCCATATCGCAGTGTTGTCTGTAATGAGAATAATTACAGTGATTTTTTTTTTACCCTAAATAGGTAAAATTTCCTTTTTTAGGGATTTTTTTTTGTAGTGTTACAGCGAAAAAGGGTAACTAGATTTTCGATAATTTGTATGTAAGCTATTGAGTGTTTCCTTTTACGTACAGTGATTAGACTACGTATAGTTACCTATAATATTTTTTTTTTACGTAATGAGACCAAACCCTAATTATGAATTATACTTTTACTTTCTATTAGATTAATTATGAATTTACCTTGCACTTTTTTATTTATATAATTGAAAATGGTCAATATTAATTAACCTATAATACTTACCATATGTATATACTTACGTATGAAGAATTGAGCTTTGCCACTTGTGGTTTTTGATGGACGGATTTGGTTTTCCAATATGGCGGCGTTGCGTGATTGTTGAACAGAGGTTCCTCCATAGTAGGAGTGTGAAATGGGAATACGCGCATTTTGCTTGCATTTCCGTATAGATTGATGCTAATTAAATTTGTGACGAATTTGGATGGGCGAAGTTGCATAGTTTATTACATTACTACAATATATGTTTAATTTATATTAAATTTTGTTTTATCGTGTGCTTAATTATTATAAAATTGAAATAATAATAATAGATAACGATACATTTTGATAAAGAAAGCGGAACCCCACAGTACTAGGATATGTACAACTGTGCTGCCATCTATTGGCAATAATTACAACTCCATTTAACAGGTACGTTATATGGGAGACTGATACAGAATGAAGGGGGAGACTTAAGGTGAATTACATGAGATTTAGATGTACAAGGAAGAGAACAGAATAAAATAAATAGAGAAAATATTATTGTTTATTGAATTGAAGCAACATTTAAGCGTAATATAGTAGTTTGCAATGAGGTTATTAAATTAGGTTTAACTGGATACGTATGTACTCTGTAGGGTTGTTTATTATTTATTTAGGATTTTTATTTAATAATATGGTTTGTAGAAGTATATTGAATTGCTATAAAAAATAGAACAAACTTATACTTTATTTGTATAGATGCACCTATGTTTATACAAGGGTGCAGTTTTAGTATTGGTTTGCGTTAGCGTATTTGAATGTGCGGAACGGCACATGATGGATTTGGAGCGGGCGGAGTATTACAACATTGTATCTGTTGGAGGATTTTGGTACTACGGTTTTGCATTGATGAATATATATGTCGCATAGATTGACGAAATGTTGAAGATTGTTTTTTATGCTAATTGGCACTACGATTTCCATTTGAAAGAATTAGATAAATAATAGCTTGAAAATATTTAAAATGGATTACGGTATGAAGCATAATATTTAACTATATTGTATTTGCTATAATTGAGAACCGGAAAATATATATGTAATTGCTACTATGGAATTAACAAGTACCAGAGATAAATGCATTAGCTACCATTTATTGTGTGCTGGATTATAAGAATATAGTACTTATAATGTTTGGTTTAAGTGCTGAGAAGTGTTATATGCTGATTGATTTTTTCGTGGGGGGGGGGGGGGGAATTGATTTAATTTGAAGCAACAACAAATACATTTGACAAATATTTGATGTATTTGTAAGCATTGAAATGGGTATAAAATGTTTTATGTATGTAAAATATTTATTTTTGTAAAATAGAATTGTTATATATGAATGTAGGCCCCATAGCGTCTTATTACAGACCCTGCGATTTTTAGAAAAAATTAACGAATACACAAAGACGTTACGGAATACATGCTTTATGTTACATATGGAAACACGACAAGGACTATTTGATAAATTTTGCTATTTAGGAAATAATATTTTACAGAAGAAGGTGTTTTGGATATATTCTACAAGAGAAACAACCAATGTGCTGTAATTGTATGACAGAATAGAACAATATGAGTACCAGTTTGAATATTATGTGCATTTAATTGGTACGGAATTAATTGCAGTATTTTTTTATTGAACCTAGGGTGATAATATAGAGCTAAAATCTTACAGGTATGGTTGCGTGTCTTATTAAGATATATTTTTATAACTGTGCGTGTACTATACTTGTTTATTACAAAATTTGATACATTTTACTGAATTAAAATTGTGCCGCATATTTAGCAGGTATAAGGTTTCTTACCATGGTGTTGATTAAGATAATGGAAAGATTGTATTTTTTCGTATTTTTTGGAATAATATTGTATACAAGAAGATGCTATTGGATATATTGTACAAGGAAAACAAATATTGTGCAGTAATTGTATGGCAAAATAGGACAATGTGCGTACCACTTTGAATATTATCCGCATTTAAATGGTATGGAATTAGTTGCAGTAATTTTTTATTGAACTTAGGCGATAATATAGAGCTAAAATCTTACAGGTAAGGTTTGGGCGTTTTACTAGGATATATTTTTTATAACTGTGCATATACTATACTTGTTTATTACAAATCTTTGATACATTTTACTGAATTAAAATTGTGCCGCATTTTCATCAGGTATAAGGTTTCTTACCATGGTGCTGATTAAGATAAGGGAAAGCTCGCATTTTTTCGTATTTTTTTGGAATAATATTGTATACAAGAAGATGCTATGGGATATATTTTACAAGGAAAACAAATAATGTGCTGTAATTGTATGACAGAATAGAACAATATGAGTACCAGTTTGAATATTATGTGCATTTAATCGGTATGGAATTAGTTGCAGTATTTTTTTTATTGAACCTAGGGTGATAATATAGAGCTAAAATCTTACAGGTATGGTTGCGTGTCTTATTAAGATATATTTTTATAAATGTGCGTGTACTATACTTGTTTATTACAAAATTTGATACATTTTACTGAATTAAAATCGTGCCGCATATTTAGCAGGTATAAGGTTTCTTACCATGGTGTTGATTAAGATAATGGAAAGATTGTATTTTTCGTATTTTTTTGGAATAATATTGTATACAAGAAGATGCTATTGGATATATCGTACAAGGAAAACAAATAATGTGGTATAATTGTATGACAGAATACGACAATGTGCGTACCACTTTGAATATTATGTGTATTTAAGCGGTATGGAATTAGTTGCAGTAATTTTTATTGAGCTTAGGGTAATAATATAATATAGAGCTAAAATTTTACAGGTAAGGTTTGTATGGGTTATTAGGATATATTTTTTATGGTTGTACATGTACTATACTTGATTATTACAAATCTTTGATACATTTTACTGAATTAAAAAAAATGTGCCGCATTTTGGCAGATATAAGGTTTTTTTTATCATTTGTATGGTTTAAACAAGAGAATACATAGAGACTTTAGTATTTATAATTTATGTAATACATTACTATATATTAATTATAGATATTATGTATGAAGTGTAATGATGAAGAGTTCTACAACGAAATAATATCAGGATTAGAACTTGTTGAACTGGTGAATAGAAAATGGTCAGATATATCTATGTATATATTACATGTATTATACTTATTTGGAAACACATATCGAATTGATTTAAATAATGCTGGCGCGTGTATTACAACGTGAAAGTATATAAGATTTACATCTTTTATTAGGATATATGTGTACATATTTTAGTTTAATAATAATAATACAAACTGAATTATTTTTAGTTTTTATATGTCAAAGAGAAGAACCTTACACATGCTTTAGTTGTGGAAAAACAGAAATGCACGATCGTAGGAAAACTTGCATCAGTATTTTGAATGGATTTACACAATATAGATTTTAATATTGGACATACTTGGAGATATTTAAAATATGAGATCTATGAGAACGTACCGCGAAAAAATATTGTAGACAGAACTATTTTTTACTTATTTAAAATTGCTGTATAGTTACAAGAGAGAATTTCTGATACTATTTTTTATTTTGCTTATGAATTACTAGATATAATATTTTAATTATTTGTGGTGAAACGATAGTAATAACGATTTTTTATGTAAATATATGGAGCTATTTATTGTACAATATGAAATACATGGTTTGCAATATAGATACAATGCTTATTTTACTTACTTACAGAGAATATACATATGTATTTGGTTATAGTATTATGTTTATATAGAAATACTTTACACTAGAAATAAGCATTTAATTGAACCACCACATTTTTTATTTGGATTTAAATGAACATCGAATGTCTATATAGGTGTACGGAATGTATGAATTTTGCATTGATTTTTTTTTACAGACATTTGGTTTTAGTCATATTATTTTATATAAAAACTACGAGTTACTCATTATTTCTATTATATATTAAACTAAACTAAATTATCGGATATATATAATTACGGATCACAATTATGATATAAGAATTTGCGAAATTTATAAGATTTCGATAATAGCTGAAAATATTACAACTACTGGTGACAGTATTTTGTTTAATACACAATTATATATAGTGTACATGTAGCTGGCACACAATAACCGTAATATCTATGGATAATGAACTCTGGATATTTACAATGATATGATTCAGGCGATATTTTTTTATTAACAACTATCAAATAATTGTTTAGATTTCAAAGCATCACATATTTCAGGCACATATATTTATGAAACTATAATTATGCTTTTAATTTGACTAATAATATAATGAAGAAACCTTGAAATTATTTGAAGATGTCTATTAAACTAATATAACTCATTATATATAGAAATTTTATTTACTCAAAGTTTTATTTGATTAGACATATTGAAGATTTAATACTGACGTGTTACTTGGGTAACATTGCTCATTATTTGAAACCACACTTAACATTAATAACTATGAACATGATGCAAACATTGATTTTACTGTGAAATTGTGTATATATATTATTTTCTGGGAGGCCTATTACAATACATCAGGTGATTTTACAATAGTTATTATTTTATGAACAGACTAACCCCTATTTATACATTTTCTGTTTTTGTTAATATTACCTAAGCACTTTGACTTGTAAATACTTTGAGTACTGCCATGGGTTGTTTTTTGACACTTTTATACCTAGTTATGAGACATTGATAGCCAGTACCCACTACTGTTTGCATTATATTTTAGTTTACTAAGTAGGGTAAAATTTGGAATTACATTAATTTGATTATGGTAGGTAGTGGAGAGTTTTTCTGAATGATGTTATGAACCTTTGAGGATTTATACCACATAGAATTGACTAGTTAAACTTATTTTACCCACATTTTACATAAAAAATGTATTGAGTTATATTTTACCAACATACAATAAACAGAACTAATGAAGGTTGATTATGACTACGAACAAATACCCTTTAGTAACATGACAGTGTATTTCAGTACTTTTTGGTAAGGGCATTAAGTAAGAAATTAGACACAATAGCTCCTAATTGAAGAATGGAACACATGCTTGAATAGCGTCTTGCAGCGCAAGACATACTTCGGATACACTGTTTTAACAATATATATTGTGGTGGTACAGAACATATTATGGATACACTGTTTAAACAATTTATACCTTGGGTGGTACAGGACATATTATGGATATACTGTTTAAACAAATTATAGCGTTTGCAGCACAGAGCGTATTATTGATTTGATGTTTTATTACATTGCATATACCTATTGATACTTCTATTATATAGCCATGTTACAAACTAAAAACAACCAATTTTGTGCAACATGATATAGGGAAAGTATAGTTAGTTAGACAAGAGATGCATTTAGATAGTACATGAATTTACTTTATATAGGAAATTGGGAACTGCCATGGTTGGTGGATATGGATATAGAGTTATGACTCATTTTAGTAATAAAGATTTGTTATATTTAATGTTGAATATAGTATTTGGTAGTACAGATGCATATATTGCTAAAGCACACAGAACTTTTTATTGAATATATATATATATATATATATATATATATATATATATATGCATACATAGTTTGATCATATTTTAATTATTAAACTTTATATTTACAACAGAGAATGCATTACAGAATGTGCGAAAGATATATGAACACAACTTTAATTTATTATGATTAATAATAGTTTAAATTTATTTATTTGGTTGCATGAAATTAACATTAACAAATTTTTTATCGACAAACGTATATAGATGCACTTTTGAAAAACTAATTTCGTTTATTTATATAGGGAAATTTTATATATTTATGACTATTTGAAAAGTTTGATACTATACAGAGCAGAATAATTGATTATTGTAGGACAGTTATTGTTTGATATCTGAATAGTATACCAGCACAGAAGGAATAAATCACTTTTACAAAAATATTTACTTGCAGATAGCTTCGTCAAGAATTAAAGATTGAATTTAATGTATCAGGTACTAGAGTGATTAATTAATAAAATTATTGAGTTTAGCGTTACAGGAACATGTTTAGGCGAAACGGAGGTGAATGATGATGGAATAAGTGTTGAAATGAAAAAAAAAATAAATAATCATAATATTGTCAGCTTCAAATTAACTTCGGAACTAACATTGAATTAGGGACCACATATGCAGCCGAATCGAGTGCTTACCAGCCAATTATAAGTAAGAATAGAGAGTTTCAACTGCTGAAAAGAATTCAGTGAGAAACTAGTGATAATAGTATTTATCATTTTTATTTGGATGGATATAAACTACATTGACGGTAATTTTAGATATTTCCCTCAGGATTTTGTTATTGTAATCAAAATGTTTTGACTATGGCGCATTTTTTTGACGATACAGATTGTTTAAATATTATGAAAATAAGAAACTTTATGAAATACTACTAAACACAAAATGCAGTAGTATTAGTACAACCAGTGTTACTATTTACGGAATGTCATATTGCGAATATGTATACATGGAACCAGACATTGGAGAGAACACAGTAAGCTTGTACCATAACATGTACTTTGAACATTTTTTTTTGACAAACAAGCATTATTTTTTATACATTGTTTTTTCCTAGAAAAATCCAAGAACATAGCTTCCTGGCAATGATAAAGTTTTCATTTAGATACTGCTAAGTCATTTTATAAACTCTGTTGACGGCATAATTTCATTGGTTACTACCCATTAACTCTAACTTGTGAAAGAACTAATTGAACTGTCATTGAATGAAGTATAATTTCAATAACATAGGACATTTTAATAACTCAGCGTTTTGTATTATGATATTTGAACACTTTGTAGTTACCAGCATGCCTGTTCCCTGAAAACCTTTATTATACGTTTGAAGATTAGGTATGTGACGCATACAGTCCGAACTACTTTTGCAGGAAACAAGATATTGCAAATTCCTTTAGAACGATGTTTTATGAAGTGTCATTCTTTAACAGGAACTTTTCATGGAAGATACACATATCTATAAATATGACATATTTATACTATTTTATGACATCACAATTGTTTTACAATTTATCATTTCATTGATACTGTATATGATGGAAACCTTATGTGTTTTCACTTATTAATGGGATATTGAACAGAATCAGTCATTTATAATTACTGTTACTAAATTTATTAGGCAGTGTAATTGTATAGCGGAAACTTATCCACTTTATATGATAGACTGAGCTGTGGAACTAATTATAATAATTGAACTTTAAACTTAGAATGATTGCGGTAGTATGATTATTATTTTAGACATATATAATACCCATTGAATTTATAGAAAGGTTTGTGGTTATAGCTTATTGAGGATGAAAACATTGCCACAATTACGAATTAATATATCAAGGATATTTAAACATCTTCATAAGTATGACAAGATTTATTAGTTTTTACAATTATTAGCTGTGCATATTACTTGAATATTTATTCTTATTATACTTACCAGTATTGTATTACATATGCTTGAGTACTTTTATAATCATTTAAAACGTTTTACTAGAATAACAACAGGTAAAATTGTATTTTGTTTGAAACAGTTATGATATTTGCTGCGATTGTTGGAAATGGTATGCCATATGTTTGCTTGCACTGACACAAATCATAAGGGTTAATACTAAAGAGATTATAATTATGTTAGATAACTCATGCGTTTAGTTGAAATGAAGACAAAGACTGACATAGTAGGAAACATTATATAACAATTACCAGATTGAAGTAGTTTATTTATATATTTAAAGATTGGGTAATATAACATTTATAAACATATTATTTAGATTTGTGTGTGGGGGGGGAGGCATTACACCTAATTATTGTTAGCTACTAAGTTTGCGATTGGTACTTTGATACATTTTGGCAGTTAAACTTAGGACTTGACATCACGAAAGATATAGTAGAGAATTTTATTATTGATAGATGCAGCACATTATAATTAACAATAAACATTGATATTTTATGAAATATGGAAAGTTAATTGACATGCTAATGTGTTTGGGTTATAATAAGAATTATTTGATTTATAATACTATAGAACAATATATGATTGACATATTAGTGTTATTCATTTTGCAATAGATATAGCATATCATAGCTAGTATCAATAACTATATTATTTGAAATATGACAAGTACACATTATAATTACTAATTTAACTTCTATAATAAGATATGGTTTATGAATTCTTACAGATTAATATTTGATTACTACAGTACAATTATGTATTAACATTAATTATGAAGCATCACAACAAATGACAAATATTATCATATTTGAATTTTTTAATTATATGATTGGCAGATTGAAATGTTTAGCTACATAAAAGTTATTTGTATTACATATTAAATAAGAAGTAAACAATATTATACAAACTTAACACAAAAAATGTAAAAACTGAAAATGAAAAAGTGCAAACTAAAATTAAAACTGCAACTTGAAAACAAAAAATGTAGAACAGAAATAAAAATGCAGAAACAAAATTTAAAGTACAAGTAAAAAAAAAAAGTGTAAAGTGAAAATGAAAAAAGTGCAGAAGTAAAATTAAAAAAGTGCAACTTGAAACCAAAAAATGTAATACTGAAAATGAAAAAGTGCAGAAGTAGAATTAAAAAAGTGCAACTTGAAACAAAGAAAAATGTAAAATTGAAAATGAAAAAACACAAACTAAAATTTAAAGTGCAACTGGAAATACAAAAAATGTAAACTGAAAATGAAAAAACACAAACTAAAATTAAAAGTGCAACTTGAAAACAAAAATACGTCAACTTGAAAATGAAAACTGCAAACGAATATTTAAAAGCGCAGCGTGAAACAAAAAAAAATGTAAAAGTGAAAATGAGAAACGCAAACTAAAATTACAAGTGCAACTTGAGAAAACAAAAATGTAGAATTGAAAATTAAAAAAAAATGCAGAAATAAATTAAAACTTTGAAAATCAAAAATGTAAAATCGGAAATAAAAACTGATACATTAATATTGAATAATGATTCAATTTTTATTTTCGATTTTACATTTTTGATTTTCAAAGTTTTAATTTATTTCTGCATTTTTTTTTAATTTTCAATTCTACATTTTTGTTTTCTCAAGTTGCACTTGTAATTTTAGTTTGCGTTTCTCATTTTCACTTTTACATTTTTTTTGTTTCACGCTGCGCTTTTAAATATTCGTTTGCAGTTTTCATTTTCAAGTTGACGTATTTTTGTTTTCAAGTTGCACTTTTAATTTTAGTTTGTGTTTTTTCATTTTCAGTTTACATTTTTTGTATTTCCAGTTGCACTTTAAATTTTAGTTTGTGTTTTTTCATTTTCAATTTTACATTTTTCTTTGTTTCAAGTTGCACTTTTTTAATTCTACTTCTGCACTTTTTCATTTTCAGTATTACATTTTTTGGTTTCAAGTTGCACTTTTTTAATTTTACTTCTGCACTTTTTTCATTTTCACTTTACACTTTTTTTTTTTTTTTACTTGTACTTTAAATTTTGTTTCTGCATTTTTATTTCTGTTCTACATTTTTTGTTTTCAAGTTGCAGTTTTAATTTTAGTTTGCACTTTTTCATTTTCAGTTTTTACATTTTTTGTGTTAAGTTTGTATAATATTGTTTACTTCTTATTTAATATGTAATACAAATAACTTTTATGTAGCTAAACATTTCAATCTGCCAATCATATAATTAAAAAATTCAAATATGATAATATTTGTCATTTGTTGTGATGCTTCATAATTAATGTTAATACATAATTGTACTGTAGTAATCAAATATTAATCTGTAAGAATTCATAAACCATATCTTATTATAGAAGTTAAATTAGTAATTATAATGTGTACTTGTCATATTTCAAATAATATAGTTATTGATACTAGCTATGATATGCTATATCTATTGCAAAATGAATAACACTAATATGTCAATCATATATTGTTCTATAGTATTATAAATCAAATAATTCTTATTATAACCCAAACACATTAGCATGTCAATTAACTTTCCATATTTCATAAAATATCAATGTTTATTGTTAATTATAATGTGCTGCATCTATCAATAATAAAATTCTCTACTATATCTTTCGTGATGTCAAGTCCTAAGTTTAACTGCCAAAATGTATCAAAGTACCAATCGCAAACTTAGTAGCTAACAATAATTAGGTGTAATGCCTCCCCCCCCCACACAAATCTAAATAATATGTTTATAAATGTTATATTACCCAATCTTTAAATATATAAATAAACTACTTCAATCTGGTAATTGTTATATAATGTTTCCTACTATGTCAGTCTTTGTCTTCATTTCAACTAAACGCATGAGTTATCTAACATAATTATAATCTCTTTAGTATTAACCCTTATGATTTGTGTCAGTGCAAGCAAACATATGGCATACCATTTCCAACAATCGCAGCAAATATCATAACTGTTTCAAACAAAATACAATTTTACCTGTTGTTATTCTAGTAAAACGTTTTAAATGATTATAAAAGTACTCAAGCATATGTAATACAATACTGGTAAGTATAATAAGAATAAATATTCAAGTAATATGCACAGCTAATAATTGTAAAAACTAATAAATCTTGTCATACTTATGAAGATGTTTAAATATCCTTGATATATTAATTCGTAATTGTGGCAATGTTTTCATCCTCAATAAGCTATAACCACAAACCTTTCTATAAATTCAATGGGTATTATATATGTCTAAAATAATAATCATACTACCGCAATCATTCTAAGTTTAAAGTTCAATTATTATAATTAGTTCCACAGCTCAGTCTATCATATAAAGTGGATAAGTTTCCGCTATACAATTACACTGCCTAATAAATTTAGTAACAGTAATTATAAATGACTGATTCTGTTCAATATCCCATTAATAAGTGAAAACACATAAGGTTTCCATCATATACAGTATCAATGAAATGATAAATTGTAAAACAATTGTGATGTCATAAAATAGTATAAATATGTCATATTTATAGATATGTGTATCTTCCATGAAAAGTTCCTGTTAAAGAATGACACTTCATAAAACATCGTTCTAAAGGAATTTGCAATATCTTGTTTCCTGCAAAAGTAGTTCGGACTGTATGCGTCACATACCTAATCTTCAAACGTATAATAAAGGTTTTCAGGGAACAGGCATGCTGGTAACTACAAAGTGTTCAAATATCATAATACAAAACGCTGAGTTATTAAAATGTCCTATGTTATTGAAATTATACTTCATTCAATGACAGTTCAATTAGTTCTTTCACAAGTTAGAGTTAATGGGTAGTAACCAATGAAATTATGCCGTCAACAGAGTTTATAAAATGACTTAGCAGTATCTAAATGAAAACTTTATCATTGCCAGGAAGCTATGTTCTTGGATTTTTCTAGGAAAAAACAATGTATAAAAAATAATGCTTGTTTGTCAAAAAAAAATGTTCAAAGTACATGTTATGGTACAAGCTTACTGTGTTCTCTCCAATGTCTGGTTCCATGTATACATATTCGCAATATGACATTCCGTAAATAGTAACACTGGTTGTACTAATACTACTGCATTTTGTGTTTAGTAGTATTTCATAAAGTTTCTTATTTTCATAATATTTAAACAATCTGTATCGTCAAAAAAATGCGCCATAGTCAAAACATTTTGATTACAATAACAAAATCCTGAGGGAAATATCTAAAATTACCGTCAATGTAGTTTATATCCATCCAAATAAAAATGATAAATACTATTATCACTAGTTTCTCACTGAATTTTTTTCAGCAGTTGAAACTCTCTATTCTTACTTATAATTGGCTGGTAAGCACTCGATTCGGCTGCATATGTGGTCCCTAATTCAATGTTAGTTCCGAAGTTAATTTGAAGCTGACAATATTATGATTATTTATTTTTTTTTTTCATTTCAACACTTATTCCATCATCATTCACCTCCGTTTCGCCTAAACATGTTCCTGTAACGCTAAACTCAATAATTTTATTAATTAATCAACTCTAGTACTGATACATTAAATTCAATCTTTAATTCTTGACGAAGCTATCTGCAAGTAAATATTTTTGTAAAAGTGATTTATTCCTTCTGTGCTGGTATACTATTCAGATATCAAACAATAACTGTCCTACAATAATCAATTATTCTGCTCTGTATAGTATCAAACTTTTCAAATAGTCATAAATATATAAAATTTCCCTATATAAATAAACGAAATTAGTTTTTCAAAAGTGCATCTATATACGTTTGTCGATAAAAAATTTGTTAATGTTAATTTCATGCAACCAAATAAATAAATTTAAACTATTATTAATCATAATAAATTAAAGTTGTGTTCATATATCTTTCGCACATTCTGTAATGCATTCTCTGTTGTAAATATAAAGTTTAATAATTAAAATATGATCAAACTATGTATGCATATATATATATATATATATATATATATATATATATATATATTCAATAAAAAGTTCTGTGTGCTTTAGCAATATATGCATCTGTACTACCAAATACTATATTCAACATTAAATATAACAAATCTTTATTACTAAAATGAGTCATAACTCTATATCCATATCCACCAACCATGGCAGTTCCCAATTTCCTATATAAAGTAAATTCATGTACTATCTAAATGCATCTCTTGTCTAACTAACTATACTTTCCCTATATCATGTTGCACAAAATTGGTTGTTTTTAGTTTGTAACATGGCTATATAATAGAAGTATCAATAGGTATATGCAATGTAATAAAACATCAAATCAATAATACGCTCTGTGCTGCAAACGCTATAATTTGTTTAAACAGTATATCCATAATATGTCCTGTACCACCCAAGGTATAAATTGTTTAAACAGTGTATCCATAATATGTTCTGTACCACCACAATATATATTGTTAAAACAGTGTATCCGAAGTATGTCTTGCGCTGCAAGACGCTATTCAAGCATGTGTTCCATTCTTCAATTAGGAGCTATTGTGTCTAATTTCTTACTTAATGCCCTTACCAAAAAGTACTGAAATACACTGTCATGTTACTAAAGGGTATTTGTTCGTAGTCATAATCAACCTTCATTAGTTCTGTTTATTGTATGTTGGTAAAATATAACTCAATACATTTTTTATGTAAAATGTGGGTAAAATAAGTTTAACTAGTCAATTCTATGTGGTATAAATCCTCAAAGGTTCATAACATCATTCAGAAAAACTCTCCACTACCTACCATAATCAAATTAATGTAATTCCAAATTTTACCCTACTTAGTAAACTAAAATATAATGCAAACAGTAGTGGGTACTGGCTATCAATGTCTCATAACTAGGTATAAAAGTGTCAAAAAACAACCCATGGCAGTACTCAAAGTATTTACAAGTCAAAGTGCTTAGGTAATATTAACAAAAACAGAAAATGTATAAATAGGGGTTAGTCTGTTCATAAAATAATAACTATTGTAAAATCACCTGATGTATTGTAATAGGCCTCCCAGAAAATAATATATATACACAATTTCACAGTAAAATCAATGTTTGCATCATGTTCATAGTTATTAATGTTAAGTGTGGTTTCAAATAATGAGCAATGTTACCCAAGTAACACGTCAGTATTAAATCTTCAATATGTCTAATCAAATAAAACTTTGAGTAAATAAAATTTCTATATATAATGAGTTATATTAGTTTAATAGACATCTTCAAATAATTTCAAGGTTTCTTCATTATATTATTAGTCAAATTAAAAGCATAATTATAGTTTCATAAATATATGTGCCTGAAATATGTGATGCTTTGAAATCTAAACAATTATTTGATAGTTGTTAATAAAAAAATATCGCCTGAATCATATCATTGTAAATATCCAGAGTTCATTATCCATAGATATTACGGTTATTGTGTGCCAGCTACATGTACACTATATATAATTGTGTATTAAACAAAATACTGTCACCAGTAGTTGTAATATTTTCAGCTATTATCGAAATCTTATAAATTTCGCAAATTCTTATATCATAATTGTGATCCGTAATTATATATATCCGATAATTTAGTTTAGTTTAATATATAATAGAAATAATGAGTAACTCGTAGTTTTTATATAAAATAATATGACTAAAACCAAATGTCTGTAAAAAAAAATCAATGCAAAATTCATACATTCCGTACACCTATATAGACATTCGATGTTCATTTAAATCCAAATAAAAAATGTGGTGGTTCAATTAAATGCTTATTTCTAGTGTAAAGTATTTCTATATAAACATAATACTATAACCAAATACATATGTATATTCTCTGTAAGTAAGTAAAATAAGCATTGTATCTATATTGCAAACCATGTATTTCATATTGTACAATAAATAGCTCCATATATTTACATAAAAAATCGTTATTACTATCGTTTCACCACAAATAATTAAAATATTATATCTAGTAATTCATAAGCAAAATAAAAAATAGTATCAGAAATTCTCTCTTGTAACTATACAGCAATTTTAAATAAGTAAAAAATAGTTCTGTCTACAATATTTTTTCGCGGTACGTTCTCATAGATCTCATATTTTAAATATCTCCAAGTATGTCCAATATTAAAATCTATATTGTGTAAATCCATTCAAAATACTGATGCAAGTTTTCCTACGATCGTGCATTTCTGTTTTTCCACAACTAAAGCATGTGTAAGGTTCTTCTCTTTGACATATAAAAACTAAAAATAATTCAGTTTGTATTATTATTATTAAACTAAAATATGTACACATATATCCTAATAAAAGATGTAAATCTTATATACTTTCACGTTGTAATACACGCGCCAGCATTATTTAAATCAATTCGATATGTGTTTCCAAATAAGTATAATACATGTAATATATACATAGATATATCTGACCATTTTCTATTCACCAGTTCAACAAGTTCTAATCCTGATATTATTTCGTTGTAGAACTCTTCATCATTACACTTCATACATAATATCTATAATTAATATATAGTAATGTATTACATAAATTATAAATACTAAAGTCTCTATGTATTCTCTTGTTTAAACCATACAAATGATAAAAAAAACCTTATATCTGCCAAAATGCGGCACATTTTTTTTAATTCAGTAAAATGTATCAAAGATTTGTAATAATCAAGTATAGTACATGTACAACCATAAAAAATATATCCTAATAACCCATACAAACCTTACCTGTAAAATTTTAGCTCTATATTATATTATTACCCTAAGCTCAATAAAAATTACTGCAACTAATTCCATACCGCTTAAATACACATAATATTCAAAGTGGTACGCACATTGTCGTATTCTGTCATACAATTATACCACATTATTTGTTTTCCTTGTACGATATATCCAATAGCATCTTCTTGTATACAATATTATTCCAAAAAATACGAAAAAATACAATCTTTCCATTATCTTAATCAACACCATGGTAAGAAACCTTATACCTGCTAAATATGCGGCACGATTTTAATTCAGTAAAATGTATCAAATTTTGTAATAAACAAGTATAGTACACGCACATTTATAAAAATATATCTTAATAAGACACGCAACCATACCTGTAAGATTTTAGCTCTATATTATCACCCTAGGTTCAATAAAAAAAATACTGCAACTAATTCCATACCGATTAAATGCACATAATATTCAAACTGGTACTCATATTGTTCTATTCTGTCATACAATTACAGCACATTATTTGTTTTCCTTGTAAAATATATCCCATAGCATCTTCTTGTATACAATATTATTCCAAAAAAATACGAAAAAATGCGAGCTTTCCCTTATCTTAATCAGCACCATGGTAAGAAACCTTATACCTGATGAAAATGCGGCACAATTTTAATTCAGTAAAATGTATCAAAGATTTGTAATAAACAAGTATAGTATATGCACAGTTATAAAAAATATATCCTAGTAAAACGCCCAAACCTTACCTGTAAGATTTTAGCTCTATATTATCGCCTAAGTTCAATAAAAAATTACTGCAACTAATTCCATACCATTTAAATGCGGATAATATTCAAAGTGGTACGCACATTGTCCTATTTTGCCATACAATTACTGCACAATATTTGTTTTCCTTGTACAATATATCCAATAGCATCTTCTTGTATACAATATTATTCCAAAAAATACGAAAAAATACAATCTTTCCATTATCTTAATCAACACCATGGTAAGAAACCTTATACCTGCTAAATATGCGGCACAATTTTAATTCAGTAAAATGTATCAAATTTTGTAATAAACAAGTATAGTACACGCACAGTTATAAAAATATATCTTAATAAGACACGCAACCATACCTGTAAGATTTTAGCTCTATATTATCACCCTAGGTTCAATAAAAAAATACTGCAATTAATTCCGTACCAATTAAATGCACATAATATTCAAACTGGTACTCATATTGTTCTATTCTGTCATACAATTACAGCACATTGGTTGTTTCTCTTGTAGAATATATCCAAAACACCTTCTTCTGTAAAATATTATTTCCTAAATAGCAAAATTTATCAAATAGTCCTTGTCGTGTTTCCATATGTAACATAAAGCATGTATTCCGTAACGTCTTTGTGTATTCGTTAATTTTTTCTAAAAATCGCAGGGTCTGTAATAAGACGCTATGGGGCCTACATTCATATATAACAATTCTATTTTACAAAAATAAATATTTTACATACATAAAACATTTTATACCCATTTCAATGCTTACAAATACATCAAATATTTGTCAAATGTATTTGTTGTTGCTTCAAATTAAATCAATTCCCCCCCCCACGAAAAAATCAATCAGCATATAACACTTCTCAGCACTTAAACCAAACATTATAAGTACTATATTCTTATAATCCAGCACACAATAAATGGTAGCTAATGCATTTATCTCTGGTACTTGTTAATTCCATAGTAGCAATTACATATATATTTTCCGGTTCTCAATTATAGCAAATACAATATAGTTAAATATTATGCTTCATACCGTAATCCATTTTAAATATTTTCAAGCTATTATTTATCTAATTCTTTCAAATGGAAATCGTAGTGCCAATTAGCATAAAAAACAATCTTCAACATTTCGTCAATCTATGCGACATATATATTCATCAATGCAAAACCGTAGTACCAAAATCCTCCAACAGATACAATGTTGTAATACTCCGCCCGCTCCAAATCCATCATGTGCCGTTCCGCACATTCAAATACGCTAACGCAAACCAATACTAAAACTGCACCCTTGTATAAACATAGGTGCATCTATACAAATAAAGTATAAGTTTGTTCTATTTTTTATAGCAATTCAATATACTTCTACAAACCATATTATTAAATAAAAATCCTAAATAAATAATAAACAACCCTACAGAGTACATACGTATCCAGTTAAACCTAATTTAATAACCTCATTGCAAACTACTATATTACGCTTAAATGTTGCTTCAATTCAATAAACAATAATATTTTCTCTATTTATTTTATTCTGTTCTCTTCCTTGTACATCTAAATCTCATGTAATTCACCTTAAGTCTCCCCCTTCATTCTGTATCAGTCTCCCATATAACGTACCTGTTAAATGGAGTTGTAATTATTGCCAATAGATGGCAGCACAGTTGTACATATCCTAGTACTGTGGGGTTCCGCTTTCTTTATCAAAATGTATCGTTATCTATTATTATTATTTCAATTTTATAATAATTAAGCACACGATAAAACAAAATTTAATATAAATTAAACATATATTGTAGTAATGTAATAAACTATGCAACTTCGCCCATCCAAATTCGTCACAAATTTAATTAGCATCAATCTATACGGAAATGCAAGCAAAATGCGCGTATTCCCATTTCACACTCCTACTATGGAGGAACCTCTGTTCAACAATCACGCAACGCCGCCATATTGGAAAACCAAATCCGTCCATCAAAAACCACAAGTGGCAAAGCTCAATTCTTCATACGTAAGTATATACATATGGTAAGTATTATAGGTTAATTAATATTGACCATTTTCAATTATATAAATAAAAAAGTGCAAGGTAAATTCATAATTAATCTAATAGAAAGTAAAAGTATAATTCATAATTAGGGTTTGGTCTCATTACGTAAAAAAAAAATATTATAGGTAACTATACGTAGTCTAATCACTGTACGTAAAAGGAAACACTCAATAGCTTACATACAAATTATCGAAAATCTAGTTACCCTTTTTCGCTGTAACACTACAAAAAAAAATCCCTAAAAAAGGAAATTTTACCTATTTAGGGTAAAAAAAAAAATCACTGTAATTATTCTCATTACAGACAACACTGCGATATGGCCCTAAATTATATACAACTGCTACAGCAAACAACCAGGAAATATCCAGCAAAATAGCGGGCGTGTCATCAATGGTATGTAAACTTTCTCTTCTTACTTAAGTCACAATATTGTATAAATATACAAGTGTGCCAAAATACCATTAGTGTCCACGGCTACCAAACGGCATATATACAAAGCGGGCGGGGCTAAAAACGCGCAACGGTAATAGCGCCAGCGGAAACCAAACATTCAATACAGTGCGGCAGTCAGTAATATACAAAGTAAATGGGCGGAAAAAGTATAAAGGAAAGTCGCGGCATAACCAGACAGTATTGGCGCCAACGGCAGCATCTACCATGCGTTATCAATCCAAAATAATTACATACGTCATACTCTTTCATGACTTCAATTTAAAAAAACTAATTACTTCAATTACATACGTCATACCCCTTCATAATTTCAATTACACACGTCATACTCTTTCATAAGTTCAATTACATACGTCATACTCTTTCATAAGTTCAATTACACACGTCATACTCTTTCATGAGTTCAATTAGAAAAACTCATTGCGCTAGGTACACTATCATTACTTCAATTACCATTTTCTTGAGATTTTCCCTATTATCCTACTCACACTGGGTCGCAGTGTACATTAATGGGAAAAAACATGGATTTTATTTTGACAGTCTTGCTATGGACATTCCCAAGGAAATAAAAAATTTTTTATCCAAAAATACTAAATTATATTTTACAAACAGTGAACAATATCAGCACGATGATTCTGTGTTATGCGGATACTTTGTATTATATTTTTTGCATCATATTATTCGCACTCAATCATTTGAAAAGTGTTTAAAATTGTTTAACAACAAAAATTTAAAAAAGAATGATGATATTGTTTATAAACATGTAAACAACATTTTAAAAAGAAAACACAGGTAATTTTTTTTATTTTTTTATTATTGTATATATTTTTTACAATAAAAATTTTTAAACTATATTCATGCATTTAATTTACAAATCCTCGTTACAATCTTGATAATGCATTAGTTAATGCTGTTGATCTTTCATATTTCCACCAGTAATTCAACTGTTGTGCGTTACGATATGCACATCCTGATTTCTTTACAACATTTTTGTGAAAAGAACAATATTCATTAAATGTATTTCCACACAAATCATTTAATGCTGGACATTGTTTTGTTTCTAAATCAATAACATTATCTAATGCAAATATTCTCTTAATCCAAAGAGATTTTTCTAAACCTTTACAATAAAAGGTTGAATTCATAGCACATAATTGATATACAAGGTTACGTATGAATGATACAGTATATCCTGTTTTACTATCCCAGTTCAATCCGTGTAAATTCAATGTCAGCCAATCAATTTGTTTTTGGCAACCTAATGACAATAAGTTATATTCTATTGGTGATTTTACCAAGCAATGAAAATTTACTGTATCATCACATGCGCTAAGACAAAACTCACGAATAATAAATTCGTTATCAGACATTTTAAAACCTTGAATATCGATAATGTATTGATTTACGCAAGGTGAAATTTCATTTGTGCGCTGAATGAAATATGGTATAATTTGTCCAACAAATTCTGTATTTTTTAAAAGATCACAAGTTTTACGCATAAAGCATATAAATGAAATTTCACTATGTTCTTGTTCATACAATTCAAAAAGTTCACCAAGAGTTTTATCAAGAGATAAATACTTTGCTGCAAATGATCCAATATCATGAAAAGTACTTGATTTGCAATCCAGAGGATTATTCTCACGTAAGTATACATTTATTGTTTTTAATACACAATTCACATTAATATTTTTAGCACTACATAACACACATAAAACACTCACACTATTCGGATACATTTTTCCTTCTGTCTTTTCTTAATAGAACCTCTAGTAATTCCGGAAAATAGTCTATATCATTTAATAGTTCCAAATATGCTTCATAAAATTTTTCTCTTGTTAGTATTCCAATAATGTGGGTGTTGGCATACAGGTAAAACACATCATCTTCAACACTAGGGCTTGCTATAACACTCCAAGCACGAACTTCCAATGATTTTGGGGGTAATTTCATACAATCATGCGCATACACATGATACGATCCTTCTCTACAACCATCACATATTAACGTGTCGTTAAATTTCCATTTTTCAATAGCTTTCTTTATACATTCACGGTCCACATTTTGACTATTACAAGAACAGTCTAAACTCCAAAATCTTGATGAAAAAGATGGTGATGATGCTGGGGTTTCTGAAACTGTTGATACTGATGAATCTATTTCATCAATATCAAATTCTTCATCTGAAGATGATTCATATATTTCTGTTTCAGCATCAGATAATGATGCTTCAATATTGCAGTGGTCCTTCTTTTCATACGACTGCATTATGTGTCTTTATATATTTTCTCTCTTAGGACTTGTATTTAAAGTACTTTCAAATTCATCACGTGTTCATCTTATGCCTAATCAAATGTACTTACTCATCAATCACATGCTACTTAATCATACGATTGTAGCCCCAAATTACTTATCACATGATGTTTAGTCATGTATCAACGGTCAAAATTACACATCGTCACATGATGTTTCGTCGTTCAACAAGTTTATCTAATCGTACAAAGGTCAATTCATCCGGGTTTTCAAAGCGCGCTAAACCTCAGTTCATGTCTTAAGTTCTTCGGTGATGGATGTGCAAGAACAAGACTCCGTCTTTAGTATGAACACCAAGTATGGCTAAATAATGCAATAAAATAAAATAAAGTTATTTCCTATTTTCCCAAGTTCAATTCCTGTGTCCACATAAATATAATTTCATATTTTTTAAAAAATTCATTAAACAGGGGGAGGGTGTCCCTAAAAAAACGTGGTCCCTATACAGGGGTCAATCTTGGGTCCTGGGGGCCATTTCCAGGGACCATCCACTGTGACCTTCATAGTGGTCATTCAACCTTTCCTTTCGTCATCTATCATTGTGAAACACATCACGTGTTCTTTATCAATCAATTGACCTTTCCCCCTTTCCTAACCTTATTGCATCATCTCCTTCGATAGTCCCCCTTATCCTTAAATAAACAAACGATAAACTATCTCTTATCAACTGTCGCATCTCTTTTATGGATACCACACTAAATCAATACTACTTAAGTCCAAAAACTACAGAATTTACAAATGTAACATACGATTTTATGTACGCCACATACAATTTTTTCTCAGTGCAGTTCAATTCAAATAAATAAACAAAGCAACTAGCAATTGAAATTTAAAACAATAGAATTATTATTAAAAAGATGATATTGAATTTAACATACAAGATTTATTGAACTAGTATGCTTCTTAAGAAGAAAATGCGCAGTAAATACTATAAGAAGTGGATTATCGTATGAAATGAGCAATGTTCAAAGTTCTTTACTCACACACACACACACACCAAAAAAAAAAAAAAAAAAAAAAAACTACATTACAATCATATCATCCATTTTATCCATGATCGTAAAGTATTCTTGTTGCGAGAACTGATGCTCTTCATGAACGGTTATCAATGTATCCTGGTAGTCCATTTATTTCGAAATGTGTTAGTTCTCGTCCGATGATTATATGAAAAGCGTAATTGAAGAAAAATTATTTTCTCCAGTTTCACATGATTTTATATGAACTATAATAAAATATGCAGATCACTATAGTAAGATTGTAATTATTGTCGAGACTTTTCTCTTCTGTCAACATCCTATAAAATAATCTCAAACATTCTATTAGCAAGATTGACCCTATACATAGATAAAATTATTGGAGCATATCAGTGCGGATTTAGGCGAACTTGATCAACTATCGACTGATATTTACTATTTGATAAATATTCGAAATATTCGAAAAAGAAGTGGGAATATAATACCCTGGTACATCAATCACTTATTGATTTTGGATTCCACATTCATACAGAATTTGGAATGCTGAAGAAACTAATGAGATTAATTGAGATATGTTTAAATGAATCCCGAAGTAAAGTCCGGGTAGGAAAATTCTTGTCTAGAATAGCCTGAAATAAGGAGATGCATTGTCGCCATCATTATTCAACTTTGTCCTGGAGCACTATAAGAGAAATCGAAGATAGTAACCAGAGCCTAGAGCTGAATGGTGTTCATCAAAGGTATGCTGATGATGTAAATTTAATAGGGAATGATAGAACAATAGAAACAAATGCACAGATCTTATTAAACGCTTGCAGGGACATGGGTTTAAAAGTAAATGCAGAGAAAACTAAATACAGTGGAAGTTTGTCAGGATCGTAATACTACAAATTATGGATGCGTTAAAATATTAAATAATACTTTCGATAAAGTGGACACTTTCAAATATCTAGAATCAATATTAACAGACGAAAACCATATTCACAAAGAAACTAAATGTCGACTAAAAGCAGGGAATTCACGTTATTATTCAGTTCAAAATATTTTGTAGTCGCGAATTCTGTCGAGGAATTTGAATCTTAAAAACGATAATCATGCCTGTTGTTCTGTAGTTGCGAAAAATGGTTGCTTGCTCTGAGGGAAGAACGCAGATTGAAAGTATTTGAATACAAGATCCTGAGACGAATATTCGGACCAAAAGGAACGGATCAATTATTAATGAAATGTAAGCAAAATCGGCTGAGTTCTTTCCGAGGAAATTGTCCATAAAGAACCAATCCCCAAGGGTAAACTAATCCTTCTGGGATTTTTCTAGAAAGAACAACTTATACCACAGTATAGGGTTGTCAATGAAATATTGGTTTGTGAAGTCTAAACAAAATCGTTAGTGTCGTATTCGAGAAAATCGCATTTTCTAATTTGCATCCCTCAGTAAACTACTCTTATTTTGGGAGGTAAGAATAAATCTGACCCTTCCCCTAAGTCTCTGCATGTTGAACGGTATGGTTTCCAGACTAGTAAACATATTTATATCAGAACGATTGGGTGGATTGACAAACAGATGAAGAGACATCCAAAAATCCATTTTGCAGCATGTAAGAGGCATAAAACATGTAAACCTGTTGAAATCTTGAATTTGATCTCGAATGAATTGCATACTTTCTTCTCTTCTAACATCATTCAATAGTAAAACTTGGTAGACTGCATGCTAGAAATGGATCCTTTTCTGTTTTAATTATCCTCGAAGAATTGTTTGTCTTTATGATAGAAACAATTTCAAGCGATCAGAAGCGAAATTTTGTAAGAATTGATTTATTAGTTTTCATAAAACTGGAGATAGGCTACTCTACTTTTCATAACTTGCAATAGCTATGGCAAAATACTAGCTGACTCAGAAACTTTAAACCACCATGTTTTATGTGAATCAAGTTTGTGTTAAACAACGTAAGTTGATGGAAGAAGTATGATTAAACATGAGAAAAGAACTGAGGAAGATGAAGAAGATCATTCGAGAAGTAATTATCTTATTAGAGAAGCGACTGAACCTGTAACATAAGATAAAAAGAGAAGCATGGTTAAAAAAAAAAAAGAGTTTCTCCTGAGTGGATGGAAACTTCTACCTTTGCGGCAAGTTACCTGCAAGTGATAAAGAATGTATGCGATAATGATTCAAATACTATAGTCCTGTAACTAGTGCTCTCAACGGGTCGGGTCGGGTTGAAGACCAACCCGACCCGAACCGTGATCCGATCTGATTGACCTGACCCGATAACCCGACCCGAGCTGACCCGACAACCCGACCCGAGCTGACCCAACTGACCCGACCCGAGTAGCCTGACCCGACCCGAGCTGACCCGACCCGTTTGAGAGCATAACAAACCAGGTGGAAAAACGGGAAAGTTTGTTCTTGGTGCAGAAGGTTAAAATGAATTCGGTATAGGTCTATCGTTGCCCTCGAAACGAGACGAGACAAAAATAAGGTTTCGTCGTCGTATCTTGTAAATTTAGTAAATTTTCGTCTTGTTTCGATTCTCGTACAATACTTTATCGTATTGTCTCAGTTCTCGGAAAACTTCTTTCGTCTCGTCTTGTGTTGTAAATTTACTTACAACATTTACGTTATTTTTTTCTTAACTTCATATAGAAGTTATTAGAATCATTGTGCACCACGAGAGGTCCACGAAAAGTGTGATATAACAACATTTATCCCATATTTATTATTGAACTATATTATGTAATGATTTGCTTATTTTGAAACTTCGATAAACGCTCTTCATTATTTCCGTACAATCACTTCACGGCGATATCTACCGCTTCAAACTTACTGCTCCCATGCTTTCGGCCCACGCTAACTACGAATATGCCCAATATGCTACATGTTCATAGCACTTTTTTACGCTTCTCTCGCTGTCAGGAATAAACTCCCAACGTTTGTTATATTAATTAATTAAGTCACACCCTATATATAATAAAAAATATATTATATATAGGATGTCTTCCAATTTATCTTCGTACAGCCTTTCTATACATATGAGGGTACCGTCATCTATATCTTTATTGACGTTCTTCTAATTCATTTCTGGACTTCATTCGCATTGTGTTCATATCGCTTTCTTTCTTTCTTTTTCTCAATTGGGATTTCATATCTTCAGATGTAAATCCTAGTCACCTATACCGCCGATTTTTGTTATAAGTAATTGTTTTGTAATATGGTAATTTCAACGTAAAAAATTATGAAGATGAGGGGTGATGAAAGATAGGGGATGAATCTCGATTCCCTTCTCGTGTCCATATTTCAAACATTGTGTTACCATAGTAACTGCATAGGCAAAAACCCTGTATATACTTACAAACTCGACTGACGTTTTCTGTCTATTGACATTAAATTGAATATAACATTACTTTAATAACTCCGAACAAACGAAGACTGCATTTTAATTGTTAAAACTAAACTTCACAGCTGGGGACAAGGTTGCTCAGTGGTAGAGTGATGGTCCCTGGTTCTATCCCTGGCCAAGTAAGTTTGTGGTGGACAACATCATGTTCGTGGGTTTTCTCGGGGTACTCCTGAGACTCATTCCACCAATTATTCGATCATTCACTCTCTTCAATTATCGTCCCAGGCATATCGTGGGATGTTAAACTAAAATATTTAATTTAATTCAATACTTCACAGTTCTTAGCAGCCAGCGTCTATCAGCCTTCTTTTGACACTCATATCTTTGGGGTAATGTGTGACCAAGGGCGTCGATTTCTCTGGGCATTCAGATGCAGAAGGCATATACGAGGATTTTAAGACAAATTGCATTCAAATTATGCCAAATATTATATATTCTTAGGAGGACCCACATCAGCTTTGGGGATGCCCGGGTCCCCTCACCCCCCAGGATCATCGCCCTTGTGTGTGGCGAAAACATCAACTTTCTTCGTCATTAATGCTGGCTTATTAGGCCAGAGTTCGCTACTCATTGTCAATTGTTCTCACAACGCTGGGTGGACGCTGCAATGCTGTCACCGTCTGGTGAATACGATCGGTCACTCATCTTTTTCCTCTCACCGGACTCGGGACTGCTTGAGATCGCTGCTCTAACGAGAACCTGCATTTCAGTGCGACTAGGATGTTGGCCTGCTTTTTAATTTATAAAAATAAAATAAAAATAAAATAAAAGTGAATATACAGTATAGTAAATTGTAATGATCATAACTTCTATATTCTTTTAAAATACTGAAAATGTTAATATTATCACATGACAACTTCAATTCAGTCGAGAAGGGGAAGAATGTGGTCGCATTAGTCGATCTTCTTCCTGGTCCTACTCCATCAGACATAAAAAGAAAGAATGGAGAAATTCGCGTCGGATACTGTTTTCTCGTATCATTTGATGTTTTAAATGTATTTTCTTTTATCAGACTCTTGTGGTTCAAAGTTCAGCATCATTCGTAGCTCCTTCTCACTGTCAGACACTTTGTCGTTTCTGCTAATTAAGAGTTTAGCTGATAACTCTATTATCTCATTCATTTCAATATATGAACAGCCTTATATCAAACGATGCACCTGAGGACAAAGCACGTGCTACAACTCATAATCTTAATCTCAATGTGATGAAAACCACTTCGTCAAAAGATGATCGGAAGTGTTATACAATTGGCTGGCAAATTGTTGTTTGGTCATGTGATCTCTTTGCAGATAAGTGTTTCCATCTTTCAAGGTCTTCATCCAGTAATTCTAGTTTTGCGCATTTCTCTGCAAATAACATATCACTTCTTAATTCAATATACGTAAACGAGAAGTCAGGACAAAATAGAAATGCAAACGAAGATTTCAGGAAGAAAGAAAAGAAAAACAGTATTTATGTAGGTTCTTAAAATGAGATATACGGGAATCATCAAACTTTTTCTACTAAAAAAAAAAAAAAAAGCCTTTTCTGCCTTGTTCCTGCGTTCATATACGGAAGAAAGGGATGAAAATTAGCAAAGAGGATCGAAGATAATTGGAAGCATTCGAAATGTATAACGAAATGTGCGAATGACCAAATACTAACAAAAGTTGGGGGAAAATTTATTACTACTATTATTAAGTATTTTGCCTGTTGGCAGTCCTGGCACTTTTTTTTTTTTTTTTTGAAAAGATTTAGGCACGGAAATGTTTCTTCCACGTTTCTCGATCTTCAGCTTCCTTTTTAACTCCCAATATTTTCTTCTATTTTTTTTTCAAATTATCGATTAGTTGTGTTCTTCTTCCTATTTCTCGCTTTCTTTCCATCTTTCCTTCTATAGCGGTATGAAGAAGACAATTTCTTCGCAAGATGTGTCCAACCCAATTGGCCTTCCTGCGAAGGCTGTTGACTCAAAGCGTCCTCTTCTCCGATCAGCTTTGAAACATCTTCGTTTGTTACTCTCTCTGTCCATTTTATGTTCTCGATTTTCCTCCAACACCACATTTCGAAGCTCTCGAAATATTTCTTCTCTAACTTCCGTAGTGTCCAAATATCTGAACCTACAGTCCAATACTCCATATACGGGGTGTTTCAAAACAACACCTACAACGTATGGGAGGTGATTCCTGACATCAAGATAAGACAAAATGTATAGACCAACTTGGGTGCACAAATTCTTCCTTTCGAAGTTATAGGCTGACGAAAACATGAAAAAATGAACTTTAAGGGTTCATAGCTACAATACTATTTGAGCTACCGTAGTCGGGTCAAGATTTCACTTAGGAACTAGTACGTGCCCTATCCAAATAACCAAGTTTCACAATCCTGCGTTACTTCCGCAACAATTTTTATAAAGGTAATTTGTGAGTAGTTCACACTATGTGTTCCTAGCCAAACTCCTTCTATAAAAATTGCTGTGTGAATACCTTAGGATTTTAAAACATGTAATTTTGGGTAGTGCACATATTAGTTCCTAAGTAAAGTTTTGACCCGACTACAGTAGGTCCAATAGTATTGTAGTTATGAACCTTTAAAGTTCATTTTTTCATGTTTTCGATAGCCTATAACTCCGAAAGAAAGCATTTGTGCACCCAGATTGGTCTATACTTTTTGTCGTATGTTGGTGTCAGGAATCATCTCCCAAATGTTGTCGGTGTTGTTTTGAAACACCCTGTATAGTGCTATAATTTACTATAAGTACTATAATTCAGTTGACCAACTTTTTCCTTAGTGAAATATTAAGCCTGCTTGTTAAGAGTGATCTTCTTTACCTAATCTCTTTGGTGCAATAAGCATCTTTCGTCAAAATACTTCCTAGATACTTTAAATTATCGACTTCTTCAAGTTCTTTTTGTTCTACTCTATACAAAACGGGAAGATTGTTCGTACATCATTTGAAAAGAAATTGTGTTCCGAGGGATGTCATAGAAAATATGGTAGATTGTAAAGTAAAAGTAAAAAAAAAGAGAGAGAGAGAGAGAGAGAAAGGGAGGGAGAAGAAGATTGCAAATAATTGACTATATTAGAAGGGTAATTCTTTTCCAAAACTGGAAGATTAACGAAGGAGCATTTGTTAGAAAAGATTAGCATACAACTATGAAATAGGCAAAATTATGAAAATGCAATTTGTTTCAACATAAATATATTTGGCATGATATTGCCAGTCACAAACTCACATGGTTTGAGATTGAATCAAGGACTTCCACTCGCTAGGGGTGAGCGCTTTACATCGTTGCTCCCAGAAATATTTTGCATAAGGCGATGAACGCTTCTATTGGTCCATTCTATACTTACACAGTAATCCAAATGTTAAACAACAATACTTCCCAAATTATTTCAGAGGCTTCTTATAAAATACTTAAGAAAATATAGTTTAATCCACTACGCATCAGTTAACACTAAACTTACATTAGAGCGATAACTATAATCTTATCTGATTAGAAATATTTTTGCCAAAATGATTATCTTCTTGACGCCTAAGACAAGAAGAACATAAACAGGAAGTCTCGATCAGACTATGGAGTTGGCAACATTTATGTGGGCGTGCGTGAATCTGGATTTATCAATTAAAAATATGATTCCTATACGTTGTTTGAAGCATGAGTGATGTTGTAATTTACAATGTTTGGAAGCAATGAAAAAAATTACAGATATACAAATAATCAAGCATCTTTGACATTAATGATCAAGGTTCTGCCTGCGTTTTCTGCGTAGGAGTGCCATATGAGGGAAGTAATGTCCTTTGCTCCCTGCCACAACATATAAAAGGAACACGTTTACTTTTGCCAAATCATTAACTCCACATTATAGCTTCGTGAAACTACAACAACAGACATACATACATTGTCAATGTGAATTAGTTTACAATTATTCTTACTTCAGTGTTACATATAGGCAGTGGTGAATAACTTAACTAACGTAAGTGTAGTTTTCAATTTTCAATTATTATTATTATTATTATTATTATTATTATTATTATTATTATTATTATTATTATTATTATTATTATTATTATTATTATTATTATTGTCCAAAAATTAAGTTTAGAAACTATTGTTTACTAACTTTCTTAAGACTCTTGCTAAGCTAACCCCCCCACTTTTTTGAATTTTAGTGAATAACTTAAAGATAGTAAAGAACATCAATGTAGGAAGTGTGCCAGATACACTCGCAAAATGATCTTACGTGAATAAACATTTGTTTTCAAGACCTTCCGTGAGTGTAGAAATTTGGATACCTAACATTTATATCGTTATCAACTGCTCAGCCTAATTTCTGATTTACACAACAGTTATTACTTTCAAAAGACTTATTAGTATATTTAATAACATTTCGCAGATACGATCTGGCTTGGCTTTTAAATTTTTGATGTTCTTAGTTATCTTTAAGTTATTCTCTGAATTTCAAAACTTGAGGGCGACCTTGAAGTAGAACCTTAAAGATGTTTTGAAATATCCTTTATATCGTACCTTCGTTCAACAGTTTATCGTATCTACAAATTCAGATTTTTAGTTTGCGTTTTAAAGCCTAGGTTCCTTTGATGTATTTGCCTGAGTTTGATTATCAGTGAAAGTAGACGTTTAGTCTTAACTCAGTGATGAAGCAATGTAGGGAACAACTTGCGAACTCTAGTTTTTAAAATCACAAATATAGACGTGCTGGATATGTTAAACACACATCATTCAGTTAACAAGCAGTCTGCCAGCGAAATATTCTTTCAAGTTCCAGCTTAAGTGAAATTACTTGTATTTATATATAAATATCAAATGATATAATTTCTTGATTTCTTCTAAGACTTAAGCATATTGCTTCAGAACTCCACACAACATATACTTTACATTTTTTCTTCAAAAATGGAACAAAATATTAAATTACTTAAAAGCAATCATTTAGCATTTACAAAGCACGATGATTTAAAACAGAGCTTTAAAGTAATATTTTCCTTGGTCAGTAATATTTCTGCAAGTTCTTCTGGTGTCGTTACTAATAATTTCTTAAGATTGTATATCAAAACTAATATTTGTTGATGTTTGAAATGAAAGTTATTTTTTAAAAATAGATCTCAATCTAAAATCTAATTTAATGCTACACAAATTATAAGAATGTAACATTACTATGTAATTATCTAAAAAAATCATTAAAATCTTTCTTATGTTTTCAATGTTAATATTATCAGCAAACAACAAATTATGATGCACCATACATATCACTGAGCAAAACGTGACAATTTCTATGATTACGACAATGAGCGAGATTCCATGTTTGCGTGAGTAATAATTTGCAAAATGTATCCTGATTTAGGCTTATTACTGTACTAAATTGAAAAGTGTTTTAATAAGCTGTATGGTAATTATTATTACACTTTCCAATAACTGTTCCATAGGAAATTTTTCCTGCTGGAAACTTGTATGTACGAGGGCTGCTATATATATTTCTGGCCTAATAATGAAAATACGAATATTTATCAACGAAAATGGTTTTATTGTTTTTCAAAATATTCTCCATCAAGATTTATACACTTTTGCATGCGCTCAAACCAATTTTCGAAGCACTTTTTCCACTCCGATTGAGACACCTCCAAAACATGGTTTTTGAATGCTTCAACAGCATTTTCTGGCGACGAAAATCGTTGACCACGCATTTTTTTCTTGATGTGTGGGAATAAAAAGAAGTCATTGGGTGCCAAGTCAGGGCTGTACGGCGGATGACCCATCACTTCGACGTTTTGGCCGGTCAAAAATGCGCTGGTTTGAGCCGATGTGTGAGAGCTCGCATTGTCATGGTGCACAATGATTCGTCTTCTCTTGTTCATTTTTCGAATTTCTCCGAAGACTTCAGGCAAACAAATGGTGGTGTACCACTCAGAATTGACCGTCCTACGTTGCTCAAGCGGAACAGTCGCCACATGACCAGTTATGCCGAAGAAACAGGCGACCATTTGCTTCGAAGTGCTTCTTCCACGAACAACTTTCGTTGGATTTGGCTCGTCTTGGAAGACCCACACGGTCGATTGCTGTTTTGTTTCGGGCTCATACGCATAGATCCATGATTCGTCACCTGTGACGATCTTATAAACGTCTTTTGAAGCACCGCGATCGTATTTTTTCAGCATTTCTTTACACCAATCCACACGAGCTTTCTTTTGAGCGATTGTCAAATTGTGCGGGATCCAACGAGAACAAACCTTTTTTACGGCCAGGTGTTCATGCAATATCGAATGTATGCTGGTGGAAGAAATGCCTAGGCATGCCTCTATCTCACGGTAAGTCACATGACGGTCTTGCATTATCAGTTCACGTACGGCATCGATGTTTTCTGGCACAACGGCTGTTTTTGGACGACCTTCACGGAATTCGTCTTTGAGCGAGCGTCGGCCACGATTGAATTCGTTGTACCAGTTTTTCACAGTGCTATAGGATGGTGCTTCGTCGCCATACAAAGATTTAAGTTCATCGATGCACTCTTGTCGTGATAATCCACGTCGAAAGTTGTGAAAAATGATCGCACGAAAATGTTCACGAGTTAATTCCATTTTTTTGCCAAGTTGATTTCTTCAAGTACCTGTAAAAGAAAAAAAAATTGTCGTAAGTCAAAAAGTTCTGAGTACATTTATGCTACAAAATGTCAAACTTTCCAATGGAAATGTCAGATTGCACCTGGCAACACTTAGTGTTGCCTAGGCCAGAAATATATATAGCAACCCTCGTAATATGCTACTTTGAAATCGCGTATTGAAAGAACTAAAGTCAGTCGCCATATTTTATATTACAGTATTCAACATTAGATAGTGTTACGTAAACAGAAATTTTTGATGAACATTCCACGCAATAAGCAAAATATGATTATCATAGTTACCATATTGATGCAAAATTTATAAGAATAAGAAACAACACAAAATAGTTTGATACAAAAGTCCTTGATGCACATATTAAATATTAATTTTACTTTGTGCTTGTTGATGATGACCAGAAAATGACGCCATTACATATTTCATTAATATAGTTATTTTATAAGATTTGAATAAAAAATAAGTCCACAGTTGATTAGCAGAAAACGTTAATAGAAACTTCATTTCAACAAAAGATTTAATTTTGGAAGTTATTGTTGATTCTTTTCTCATGACCATCAAATGATTCAAGCATGATTGCTATCAAACGATACATCGAACACAATATTTGTTCGTATTTTATATGCCATTTGCATCCTTATAGAATACGCTGAATTATCTTTAGATTTTTTAATATAGAAAGTCAAACTCGTTTACCAGTTGTCTAGTGATTTAAATATCCAGAATGGAATATGTGTGTATCCGTCCTGTAAACAGTTATCTTCAAGATAACCTGTCAATATTTAATAGTACCATATTATTGACTAGTAGTTTTCTAATATCATATTTGTTGATGATTTGGGTTTATTTATATTATTTACGAAGTGCAACAATATACTTCTAATACTATTCTCTAACCAATTGAGAAAAATAATTAACTGTTGTTTAATATTCTGGTTAGTTACTGAACAATCAAGATGCTTTATCAATATGGCGTTCTGACTGAGATGGACTTGCAACGAATGATGCAAGAATAAGCGGGACTTACAGCATTACCTATATTGCAATATGTATAGAACATTTAAATCTTGTGAAGTTTAGCTTTAGCAACTGACCTCATTAAAGGCGAGTGGTTGCTCTATGGCTTTTAAAATAATAATAATAATAATAATAATGATAATAATAATAATAATAATAATAATAATAATAATAATAATAATAATAATAATAATAATAATAATAATAACTATAAAACATTCGTTAACCATTAGGTTGTGAAATTCAATAACCTTCCATCATGTAGAGAGAAAATTAGATGAGTAGTAGGTATTCACATGATTTTAACTTTAGAATTAATTGTTCATCATCAATACAAAATCAATGAATCTTCAAATTATTGACACTAGAAATCGTCACAGACCCCTTCCTCCTTTCGTCCCAAAATATACGGGATATTTTGCCTAGTATGTTTGTCGAAGCCGCAATTAAAGAAAGTGAATATTTTCCTTATCCATTAAACGGGCACAGCACTTCAGGATATCAGACATGCTGTGAAACGGTTAAACGATTGTGTCGAAAGGCAAAAAAGTACATTGATACATTCATGTCTCATTAACACCTGTAATTATTTGTAATTGTAGACGAATATCCCAGTATTTAAGTTAATTTGTGAACTTACACACAACCGTTGAAATGGTAATAGAGCTAAATTCTCTGATGTCGTAGCCTCGAAGGCTCGGCCAAAGAACATTGGCTCCGAACGCAATGATTTCTGGCATTGTAGAATGAAGTTTGCTAGATTTTAACTCGGTAGCGCCAAATTGTCATATAATTTTGAGCACTGGCGTAAATCCCGGGGGATAAGGGGACATATCCCCTCCAACGAATATATATGGGAACGGTCTTACCCGTCCTCCCCAATGTTGAAAACAGATTTGCGCCGCTGATTTTGAGCCAGTACCAAAATACTGCATCCCAACTGAGAACTGAACCAGAGTAACTGCGCAATATAAAAATAAAAATTACAAAAAGGAAGTGATTCTGGAACTTTCCAAGCGTTTTTAACTATAACTTATACGACTGAATGTTTTATTGTTAAGTACGTAATAGTACAAGTAATTAAAGCGGGAACGAAATCGGTAGCGTGTGGGCTAGACGAATAAAACGAAAGCTGTAATGCGACGTTGCCGCGTGCTTAAGTAACATGGTTAAGCAGACGCATTACAGCGCGAGCGAGTGACAGATGTATCTCTTTCTCTGGCAACGTTGCAGATCTCTCATTTGTTAATAACATTTAAAGGGAATTCGTTGCGCCTCCTTCCAATGCCACAAATGCTATCCCTTAGCATAGCTGTACCCATCTGAGCAGTTTTTTCCTTATGGTTCAAAAAGGGAAATTAGGAAGTGAAATGAATAGATAGATTAAGAATCAGTATTAAAGACTCATATACAACTTGAATAGGTATGATTTCATTACACAGATAGGCTATTCATTTGCACATGTCAGCATAAAATCAGCTATGTTAAATACTCTTTCTTATAAACAAGCAGATCCTTGACAGAAATAATTACAGACACAAAATATATATATAATGTGTGCGTGTGTGTGTAGAGTCTAGTCATATCTTATTATTTGTAATATGACTTGGAACAAAAATACTGCAATTTTAAACTTTTTTAAACATTAGTATGAGAATCTTCCCTGTGGAAAATGCCGTCAGAGGTCTAATTCTAGTTGGAGAAATATCAAATAGAACTTTTTTAAATTCTTAAACCCAAGTAAATCAATTTCGGTATTCGCATGATAACCACCTTAGTCATTAATTTTTGTCCTTGTTAATACATTATAAACTATTTAAAAGTAAGACTCCTCAGTTCCGAACACTTACCGAAAAATCTACTCTGCTTTTATTCCTTCCCATTTCATTATTTACTATCTACTTAACGAACTTCCAGATAGACATACAAGGCTGATTATAGTGGAATCAGTGACACTCAACAGACAACAACAATACCAAAGAAAGTGGAATGAAGTAAACAAGGAAAAAGATTTGCCGGTTGGAAATGAGTGAAACCTGAGAAAATCTCATTCACAATGAATACCTACCGGATTCACACCCAGGACATCTATACTGTGAGGGACCACTATGTCCACTCGGTAAATTTAACTAGAATACAAAAACAGAATACGTTCCAATATTTTGTAATTGGTTTGTAATTTAATGATAATTGTCTATATTCAATCATAAAGAGGTCATTACGTTTTAAAGTTAATTATAGGAGGAGGCATCGGAAAGATTTAATTATTACTAAGAACTAATAGAGATATTCTGTTGAATTTTATGCTCTTTCCTAAGACTTTTCTACATAATACCTGTGCAGAGTTCCACATTTCTCCCACCGTTTTTTGACCTGTCGAAGGCCGTCATTCTAGAATGCATGGATAACCATTGTTCTACCTCCATTAGGACATCAACTGTATTGTCAAAAGGGGGACCCCGAAGTGGATTCTTCAAACAGGAAGAAGTCGTTTGGCGCCAGATCAGGGGAAAGGGTGGATGCAGCAATATTTTAAAACTACATGTAACAGCTTCCATTGACGCTGCTTGCGTGCATGAGCGAGTTGATTGTCAACAAGCAAACGTATCCCTTTGGTGAGCACACCGTGACATTTTTGCATAGCAAAACTTCTTAACCTTCTGAGAAGTCGCAGTAGTATGTACCAGTAATAGTACTACAATTCTGAAGATAGTCTTTGAAAATGACCTCACCCTAAAAAACGAGAGCATGTCCTAACTGACAAACTTTTACATTTTTACCTGTTTAGGGGGAGGTGAGCAGGAGTACTTGCACTGCTTCCTCATCTCTTTTGTTTCAGGATTATATAGATAGATCCAACATTCATCCATAGTTATTTATCAGACAGGCAAAATAATTCTCTTCATCTCGCGCTAAAATATTCGACGAGTGACTCGATATGTCACGAATTTTGTCTCTGAAGAGGAGTTAGCAAACGCGTTCAAGAAATCCAAGGTGCTGGCACGTTAGACACGTGCAGTTCTTTATTAATTATTTTCCAAACACTACGATAACTAAGTCCACTTTGCTGTACGGATGGTTCTTTCAGGATCAGCTCTTCGAATTTTCTCACTGTGACGTGGGCGTTCATGGCCTGTTCGGAAATTTCTATTTCACGACAGGATCATAATATGGGTAATCACCACCATGCACAAGCTTCATTTCGTCATAAATTTTCCGGGCGCTGTAACCCTTAAATGGATAATCTTAATCATACTACGAGCTTTGCCATATTCTCCATCTTGCACATTACTGACTACTAGCGCCACCTGTAAAAATAAATCATACATGCGAGATCTAATTTTTACACACGCCAAGTCACATCAGAATAACTCAATGACTTCTGGTAAATAATTAAAATTTTCCGATATTTACTCGCTTACAAATCTGAAGGCATTAAAATCTATATCACAACAGAAGAGAATGAAAACACTAGAGAACTCCAAGAATTTTCTAAAAAACAGTATGTTGAACAGTTGTCCTCAGAGAAGGTGAAATTATTCTACATTCGGCATTTTTTTACATTAACGAAAGTCATTATTATTATTATTATTATTATTATTATTATTATTATTATTATTATTATTATTATTATTATTATTATTATTATTATTATTACATCGTAAAATTAACTCCATAACTCACAGCATCAGAATTATTTGTTTAAGTTATTGGAATTCATACTGTAAGCACACTTTAGTATGTACAAAAATGTCCACGACAATTAAAAATGTATAAAGAAATGTCTATGGCAATTAAAATATCTAGAATGTCTCTAATAAATTAGTTTGATAGTAGCGCTAGGAAAAAACAATAAATGACAAAGATACGCCAGTTAATTGATTCGGGAGTCGTTCTGTCTAAAGTGCATTTTGTGTTGTGATGGGCATGTCAGATCAGCAACCAATCACAGCCCACAGCCGTGCTCCGGGTCGTCGGCCTTGTTACTGAGCCAAGGTCAAGAAATTATTGCCGTCAATGAGGGCGCCAGCGGATGTAGAAAAAAGTACATTGTATTGAAAGATAAAGTAAATAAATAAATAGAACTCTGAACAGAATAAAACGATTTTAAAATCTTTCTATATACAGTAAAAGAAGGAAAATTAACATTTCCTTCATCCTTTCAACAAAAGTAATTTACAGACATATTTAAAGAGACAGTTGAATCAAGTGTTCATCCAGTGAAGATCAACTCGAAGGTTATCGGTGAGAATTTAACAATTTTGATTTAACTCATAGCAATGTCTATAGAGTAATGAATTTAAGTTTATTTCAAGTTTAATATGAGTAGGGAGTGTCCACAAATATAGTATTCAATTTTAGAACATATTCAGTTTTCGTTCCACATATATACCGTTCTGAACTTACGTTACGAGCCACATTCGTGTTACGAGCCACAATAAACAATTTTTATTTCTGAACCACTCAGCTCTATGTTCCGAGGACGCCATTTCTGTTTATTGAACCAACTAGCGCCACCACTTGTCGGAGTCCCAAATTAGCGCATCGTTGCCAAACTGACAGTTACCAATTAATTTTCCTACAATAGAGGAAACATACCTGGTGAGGTTTTAATTCTACTGGGTGTGGAAGTTTTATATACGCAGTCCTTTCTTGTAACATGGTGTTCACTCATTCTTGTCAATAAGAATTGATATTCCCTAAATGTATTTCATTATGAATAATGTGAAAATACTAACTGTATAAAACATGCATGCTCCAACAAAAACTTCGCTTTCGTAATGATTTTTTCAAAATTGACTAGAAAAAATTCAATCTCTTCAAAGAATTCGAATTTTGGTTAAGTGTTGGGAAAACATGGCAATTTATTAATTTATTTAAAGTAGAACAATATACGATTACATATAATCTAGGAGCAACATGATTAGCGTAAAACCAAAAAGTTGATGCTTATTTCAAGAAATTAGTTCAATAACTTAACCTAACCTATTACCTTGCCTAATATAGCCTACTAGATACTCATTTGACAAATATATGTGCAGAAAATTTTAATTAGTTTCTTGTTATTTTCAACACAAATACACTGAGAAAAGAAATGTAGGCGGTGTACCGTACTTAAAATGGTAGGTTATATGCATAATTCCTGTAGTTTTTGGACATAACGTACATCAGACGTATAACTGAAAACGCGTTTTATAATACTTTCCGTATAAATGTTCCATCAATAAGTACTTTCCATATGAAACAATATAGGCGGTCAGGATCTCATACAAATAGCTGAGGAATGTAACATAAGTATACGCATGTGATATACGGAAAACTGTTAGATGTCAGACATCCTGCAAGAGCATGATGTAACATCTAAGGGCAGTGCGTATGTAGCATATGGATAACGTATGCTCCATACTGATTTCTGTAGTAAGCAAGAGGATTATGTACAGTATATTTATACAATATACCGGTGTCCGGAGACCGGATTTTTCTCAGTGTACATAACTTACGTAAGTTAGTTTTTATCTTTAGAAGACCGTAGAATTTGGAAGACTATGTTTAGAGAACATCATATGAGGAAAGGAAAAGACCTGCAGATAGTATGCTAGTCTACAGCGATGTTAATTTCGGCCTCGAAACCTAAATCGAGTCCATTTTTCTCACTAAAGGAAGGTACAAAGCTAAAACAAATGAATAACGTGAAACGATTATTTCAAAAGTACGTCTGCACCTAGTGTATGAAATGTACATAGTTTTAAGGAAATACGTCAGGCCGAAAGGCAAAAATAATAATTAAAATCTGTCAGTACATGTGACCAAAAATCAGTATTTCACGTGACCACAAACAGTTGTTTACATTTATAATACACCACAATAACAAACACTTACGTCAAACTTCTTGGCAATATTCCTACAGTTCGTGTCTTAAAAAAAAAAAAAAAAAAAAAAAAAAAAAAAACATGAGCAAAACAAACATGTAGTACGAAAATAGATTACAATAGGTGTTGCGTTTCGCACTTTTTTTTTTATCGCGCTAACTGCTTTATTGCCAAATGCGTAATATTTCAAGTTCAATATAAAGAGTAGGCCCCGTAAAATATCGATAGTTGTTGTTTGACGAAGATGAATTGAACTATTAGAGTTTATCTATTTATCAGTTGTGATATTTTATGTATTTGTAATTAACATGGAACAATATTTACTAGCATTTAGTTTCCGGAATCATCTAATCACAACACAAACTGTTTATTCTTTAGATATAACCTTATCTTTGTTAATATTTGTTGTTACAGCAGAAATTAGTAAGCATATTCTTATTTTTCTTTGAAGATCTACTTGTAAATTTGCTTCGAAATTATTCGGACAATAATTTCAACAGAAGATTATTCCCATGAAAGAACTATTTACACACAAAATTCTATGCTTTTTTCTTCGACAAAAATCGTTGTAAACATTTTTAACAATGAGTTGTGATAATTAAATAAAATTATAACAGTATTATGTAAACACATATCTAAATAAGCGGTAGTGGGCTGATTGTTTAACGTTCTCGCTTCTCAATCTAAGGGTTCTCAATTCAAACACGGTAGTCAGCCATACTAACTATTTTTTTTTTTTTTAGGTTTTTCTCAGTTTCATCAGGTGAATGCCGGGATAATACTTTAAATATTGACCCTGACTCGTGTTTCTTTACAATTATCTTTGCTGTTAATTAACTGTCCAATTGTAAATAGACGTTCCAGGTTGTAACTGAAAGTTTGTTCAATATATGTACAAAATATGCTAAATTTTTAAATAATTTGAAGGGTAAGGGGAAAAAACAAGGAATGTCCATGTTTCTGATTTTTCGGGTGCTTTGCCCTATCTGTTGGTGACTCTTGGTACTATTTGACTGTATATGCCATGCATGCGTAGATGTAGAAATATCCATGTAAAATGGACAAAAGATTTAACTAACCCTATTCTTCTTACGCGATTTTTAATATTAAAGTATTGTTTTCTCGAAAATGCAGTTTTGTGACATTCCTTCTTTTTTCCCCTTACCCTTCATTTATTTAACAAAATTCCTTAAACTTGATGAGAATGATACATTCAATTAAAAGCAACTCTTAAAATAGAAGTATTGCTGTAATCTTGGGTTCATTCTTCTTGGAGATCAGGTTTCTGTAATTGTAAGATGTAAATTAAATTAAAGTCATAACTTTTTATATACCAGAGGGAACTGGATTTCTTTTTCTTTTTAAAAAAATGATAAATTCATGACAAGGATAGTAATTTAGAGAAATAAATGTTTACCCGTTTCTTTCAATATTGACTTAGAAAATCGGAAAAGAAGTCGCAAGCATGTTACTAAATAGTCACATTACCTGCACAACGTAATGTTCCAAACAAACAAAAATAGATAAATAAAGAAAAGATTATAGCAATTTCGATTTGCCTACTGTGATCTTGAGAGACGCGCGTGTATGACCTGTCACGTGTTGATCTAAAAGTGTCAAAGAACTTTGTATTTGAGCTAGGGCAATAAGCATTAGAGAAGTTCAGTAAAACAGAAGAAAAAATTGTAGAAGAAGAGCAGTATTCAAAGATCAGTCTTTGATTATAGTGAATTCATTATTTAGTTTTTACTCAACTAAACTAAAATCTTGAAACTAAAGATTCCCTTCTCTGCCTCACAGTACTGCTACCTCTTTTCCTTTATCGCCTTTCCTTCTTCTTCTTCTTCTTCTTCTATTTTATTATTTATTTATTTATTTATTTATTTATTGGTTTGATGCAAAACATGAACAATTATTTGTATAGGTCTATCTATACTAAAATATTATCTGTAAAAAAAAACAATGAAATAATTGAAATTTAAGAAAGATATATCTCTTGTTCCTATTGCAGTTAATTGGGCCGCAGTGGTAGAGCGTTCACCTCTAGTGCATGAGGTCCTTTAGTTCGATCCCAGCCCGCGCCAAGTAAACTTTGGGGTGGACAAACACCGTGTGCGTGGGTTTTCTCGAGGTTCTCTCGTTTCCTCCCACTTTCTTCATTCCACCATTTCATTCATTTCTCATCATCACCGTCTCCTTTAGCCTCGCCGGCATAAACGTGGGATGTAAAACTCAAATATTTCATTTCATTTTTTTCCTATTGAGGTTGACAATAAATAAAAATAAACATACAAATAAAGAAACTGATAACCAAGAGAAGATTTAGGACAGTTCGAGCACTGTATGTAAATTGAGAAACAGAGAGGGTATATTTTAGTGATCCCCTCTTTGATTTTATCGAAAATATATGTGTATTTCAATAAAATATCTTAAAAGAATCAGTAGGAAAAAAAAGCGTCACCTTGTCTTTCATATGTGACGTCACTATTCATATCTGCCAACATGTGATAATGATAATGTACTTGACTTTAGAACCGTGGTCAATCACTTCATCAGCAATATAAAGATAGGGAATCACTTTCCATAGTTGTTATAGATACTTAAAAGAATAAAGGTAAGCCATATGGAATGATAGCTAACACGTTACAAACATTATCTTAAATATTTGCTTCAAGATAAGAAGAAGAAAAAGAAGAAAAAATAATTAGTACAAATTTCTACGGTTGCATGCTCAAATAACATAAGAACTCTGGTACGACTACGTAATTGCATGAAATACAAAATCAATTGTATGGTCTATTGGAATTTGTTTAATGGGACATAATCTAAAATTTCGGTGTGAATTCATAGCGTTGTAACACACAATGTGTAAGGAAAACGGACTAAGAAATCAAGGATAACCATCCCTCTCCACCTAAGATTCATGGTGCATCTTCAATTCTTCTGAGTGAGTCCCCCCAAAAGCATTATTTACTTTTTAACTTTGTCAATAGTTTTATCGTCAAATAATACCAGTACCCCACCTGCCCATTATGGTACAGCCTTGTTAAAGTATAGTTTTCTTAAATTTTAAAAAGAATGGTCACTAAGTGGTTTAAGTATTTCATTTTCACCAGCCTCTCGGTAAAATTTCAATTACTCAATTTGCGTCATCACCGCAATTGTGGTTGCTCCTGGAGAAATTCAAGTATATTGAATCCTACTTCTGTATATTGCTCCGCTGATTACATAGGACGAAAGTACAAACCAGTTAGTCAAAAGAGTATTGAGAAAACAAATTAAGTTCTGAAACTAGAATTGCGGATTTCGCCAGAAAAAAGAAGAAATAAACAAGCTTGAGAGCTAAAATCACGATTCCTTAGACAGCGATAACCCAAATCTTTGGCAACAAGGAGCAGAGTTAAGTAAGGAATTTTCCCAAACATTTCTTTATCTGGCAGCACTGGGTTTGAAGATCAGCACGTGAACGTCACAGATACGTACATACGGAAAGGAAGTTTTAAGGATGCTTAATCTCCTTTCGCAGTTCATCGCTTGCTAGCAGTTTACACGTGATATCAGAACGGTTGGCAGCTGTTTGAAGAATGAAAAATCTTAGCGTTGATTACGCCTTTTAATAAATTAATGATTGTGTTATCGTAGAAATTGTGCTCACGTTTGGAAATAAAAAAAAATGAGAGAGAGAGAGAATAAAGTTGCTAGATAAATGTATAAAATGCTACTAAATGAATTAGCAACTTGTTTCCAAACCTTTTCGTAAAAACCAGAAATTTGGGTGTACTGTTTGTGACGTTATTATTGTTGGGCACCCAAATTTATATATATATATATATATATATATATATATATATATATATATATATATATATATATATATATATATATATATATATATATATTATCGAAAATGGCTAATATTAGTGCTGAATCCATAATCATTTCCTTGTTATACAAGTATAGTCTTATTGAGTTAGGAAGCTCTTTTTTTTTTTTTTTTTTTAGGGAGGGAGGGAGTTCGGACCCGATGGACCCCCGTGGATACCTCCTGTGTATATAACGTTGTGTTTTTTCAATGGATTTTTGGTATTGCTTCTCAGATCTAAAGTATATGTGACGACACGAAAGATTAACATAACTTCGATAAGTGTGCGCAGCATTTCGATTCTGGATAGTAATAAAGTATGAGGCAACTAGGAGCTACTTGAATAAAGAGGCTAAGAACACTATTAAAAAGCCAACAACAATGGGAATAATTGTGGTGACCACATATCACCCAACCAAAAACCATATGTTAAGAGCCGTAGTTTTTTGTGTTTTGTAACTCCTAGCTGTCCAGTTTATAACAAAAATTATGCTATGATTACTCACGGTCAGTATGATCCAGGATGTGGATTTCGTTATATATTTAGCTTGTGCAAATTTCAATGCATAAAGTACAACCACCTCCTAAAAGGCAAAATTGTTTATATATATATTTGTGCGTTCGAAGTGTGTCCTTGTACAAACGAAAAAAAAAAAAAAGAAAAGAAAGAAAAAGAAATGTGGCTTTTCATACAAAGGGGTTGGTGTAACCTTTGAATATCTCCTTTTATTTGAAACCCTCGGTTGGTTTGTCCTCAATTCCGCTCTGAAGCTTTTTTTTTTTTTTTTTTTTTTTTTGCACACCACCAACCAACCCTATGACGATTTTGTAAGTTCAAAGACCCTTTTCGCTTTCAACATGGCCCATTAAACTTGTTTTCAACTCTTGCACCAAGGCCACTACGGAAGAAGATATGCGGGAGGACAGTTTCTTTTGCGGAACTCTTTTCTTTATTTCTTTCTTCATACACTTTCTCTTTCACTTCTTTTTGCCTTTCCAAGGTTTTGTAGAACAAAACAAGCTGTGTAGAATAAATGATATTACCCAAATGTCTTTTTTTTCTTTTTTTTTTTTAAAGTATATCTTTCAATGTTTACAGAAATAGTTTGAAACAGCTGCCAGTAAGGCAACGATATTTAAAAGAAAGAACTATTTTTAGCTAACTAGGAATTATACTCGCCTATTAAATGCATTTTATCTTTGGCACCTATGTATTTTCTACGTAGTAATTCAAACTTAGTACTTGAAGATTTCATTTGAAGATATCATGACACTAGCAGGTGCATTCACAATGGAGTCATGTGAGGTTTGTGGTTAATATGTGTGTGTGTGTGTGTGTTTTAGGATTCGACGGTTTGCTTCCACATTTTCATGTCACCCCTTCATTCATCCGTCCCCTAGTTAAAAGCCTATAATGGATAATCAGGAAGCTTCTAAATTTGAGTAAAGTGAGTTGCTAATGATGACAGAATACTCCATTATGTTGGTATTCATGCACTGGCGTCGTTAGCTGTTTTAAATCTGTGTGTGTGTGTGGGAGGGGGGGGGGGCGGACGAATCAAATCAAAATAATCTTTTCGCCAAAAGCTATATATACAAACGTGTTCTAGTTTCTTTAAATACATTTGACTAAAATCTGGGGGGACGCATCCCCCCGACACCCCGCTAACGACGCCCGTGTTCCTTGACATGAGCGTCAGCGTGACACCGAAAACAGGTTGAAGTACATGAAAAATTAAGTTTGCAGCACAAAGAACTGGTTTCATCCAGCAATACCATCCTACCATTCTCTTGAAAATATATTGCCAATTCGACCCTATTAGAGCTTTTGAAAACACCACCTGAGCCAAAAAGGGTTAGTACAATGGTTTAGAAAGGAACAAAGCATACAAAGTAAGGTCGGTGTCCTCTTTTATGCCTAATTTCGTCACGTTGTCGATAGCGTGCGCTTTACTTTCCCTTATGCTAAACAAGTTGTAAACATATGCCGTGGTCAGAGTTTACATCATATTAAATTTCTCCATCCTTTTGAACTATGTGACCTGCCTGCCCCTTTTTTCTTTATTGCAATATGTTCTTTATAATGAAAAGTTGTGCCGGAAATTATGAATTAAAAATTGGCACAAGAAGAAAGAAGGATGTTATTCCTAAAGAAACCATTTGTTCCTAGATTTTCTGACGCATGCTTTCGACAGTCTAAGACAAATATTTCAACACAGACCATCATTATCGCATTGGTTGCTTTTCTGATCTAACTGTCTGTCAATATTACAAATGTATTGTCTAGGAAAACAATGATGATTATCTTGCGATAAATGATTATGCACTCTTAGAATTAAACGCCAATGGGCTATATGTGACGTGGATCTACAGTTTAAAACAATCAGATTCGCATGTATTCCTGGAGAAAGGTAAAGATCAGCGAAACTTCATCCTTACGCCACTGATGCTAACCTCTCTACTACTAGTGAGCCCAAGCAACGCTGTAAACTGTTTCCTTAGGGGAAAAAATTAATCCAAAATTTACATGATTTACCAGCTGCTAACTTTTAATGGTGATCAAGAGATCGATGAATTTGGTAATGCATTTATTAAACGCTGTTGAATTTCTAGTTATTTCAGTTACTTCATTTTTAGAGTAACATTGTATTGTATAAGGCACACTTCACAGATCAAGTAAAACTTAATATTTTTCAAAGAAAAGTTTTAAATAATATGATATTAAATTACTAAACTATAGTGATGTCTGTTGGCAGTTACTAATTAACTAAATCAGTATGGTCTAATTAGATTTGAGTTGCGCAGCCGCAATAGTGTTAATTATAAATAATGAGAGTACAGCACATAGACTTTATCTAATTGAACATGATCAAATCCCATATACAATTAACTAATTAATCATTAATTAATTTACCATTTGAAGTAAATAATAATAATATTTTTTCCTCGTTCTAATTAGTCAACGTTTTCTTCTTGGTGTGGGAGACTATGGTCTATTCCTGCTCGAGTCGTATGTGGTTCGGATCACACATTAAGTTATAGACTCCTGTTTCATAGGGCCTTGAAGTGAAGTCTAGAACCTTGCTCTTGAAGTTTAGCGTCTCCTTTCAGCGTCAAGGCTATATGGGCCATGAACCGACAGTAAACTGCCGTGATTTTAAAAATGAAATGAAATATTACGTCCCGCGGTTATGCCGGCTAGGTTAAAGGAGACGGTGATGATGAGAAATGGTGGAATGAAGAAAGTGGGAGAAAACGGGAAAACACCGAGTACATTCACGCACACGGTGTTTGTCCACCAAAAAAGTTCACTTGGTGTGATCTGGGTTCAAATCAGGGATCCCATGCACCAGAGGTGAACGCTCTACCACTGAGTCACCGCGGCCCCTTACTGGAATGAGAATGTAGGAGAAACCAAGAGATACTTATGGTCACGATATTATCCACCACAAAGTTACTTGGGATGGGATCGAACCAGGGATTCCTCGCACCAGAGGTGAGCGCTCTACCACTGAGCCGCTGTGCACCCTCATCATAATTCGTTCAACGCTTTCTCACCGAGAATCAAACCCGGGACAAATGCACCTAAACCCCGTATGTGAGCGACAAGGCTAGCGGGGAGAGCCATTGGACTTCAGTGTTGAAAAGGAGATTTTATGTGAAATTTCCTTTCAGATTCATGCTGAAATTCAAATTAGAATATACGTGTAAAAGGTCTGAAAATGCCATATTACTGAATAAATGAGTAATTTCGTTGTGGCATTGACTTATGTACTTACAATATAATGTATATTTACATATAGCAGCAAGAGCATCTAGCAGCATTACACAATATTTGACTTTCAGACTTCGAACTTGCCCTAATTCAAAGAAAAACGGAAAAAAAGAAAGAAAATAAAAAGAATTCAAGTATCCTTCTGTCAGATGATGAACAATTATCGTCTAATGATAAAGCCTAGGCTATGACCTAGTACATTTCGTTGTTTGTTTTGATTATAAATGGTTTGTTTTCGCGCTTTTATTCCTAATTCTTGAGAGAGGAATTTTATTCCAAATGTTGTTGAAAGCTTCGTTGCGTGACTTTGTTAATGGCGGCGTCAAGGGTTATCACCTGGTGATAAGTAGTAGCTGTTACATTAACTGTAGCGGATACAGTATTCATGTTTAAAGAGGTCTCAAAAGTGCTTTGCTTTCTACATATTTACCACTCAATTCTCGATAGTTTTACTAAAAATGATTACAATTCACTTATTACATAGCATTTCTTTCGGTGTTCCTTGATATGATATTCAATGGTTTTCGTGAGTCGAATAGTCAACATTGAGTATGTATTCAACACAATATGAATAGAAAGCGCCAGAGCGAAATATGCAAAACCTACATTCAGTGGCGGCGATTTCTGAATAACTTTAAGGGGTAGAAACGTTCGGGTGTGTTCCATTGTCAGATATCTAAATAAAAATATGCAGATCCTAGGAAGGGTCCGAACGAACGAACGAACTTCCTGCTTACGTGTATTTACTGGCAGACTATTTGATTTCTATTACGAGTGCGCAAAGAAGTATGAATAAAATTTAGGTGGTGCATAAATATTTCCTTTACATTTCATGGTGTCGATTAAGATACTCGTGATGATAAAATATATCACAGGATTACTTTTATTTCTTCTGCTTAAGAGGAAACCAAAGTACTAAAGATACACTCTAAGTTTTCTCAAAATTAAAAACACAGAGTTTAAAACAGTACTAAAAGTCATAGTAACTTCCGGCACGATTAGTACCAACTGCCGTCCTCTATTAATGATCAAATAATGCTCTTACCAAAGATATATCGATTATTATGGCTAAAATTGATCTTTTCAATCATATAATACACGTGACGTCACCTTATTGTCATGCTTGAAGACTTCTCGAATTGTGGCCCCCTTCCTCCCCAAGAATCTACTACTGTACTTACTCCCTCCCTCCTTGCTAAGAAAGAATACAAATTTTCTTCTGGGTGAATAAAACGTCACAATTGAGGTAGGCCCTATAAAAGTTTTGGTTGAAGCTTGGAAGAGAGGTTGAAGTTACAATACAAATACCGTATATTAGCGTAAGAGAGATCACATCAGAAGGGGGATTATTGTGGAGAAAATTATTATTACCAATAAAATATTCCCTCTGTTTTCCTTGTTGTTTTAACAACGCAAGTATTGAACATGAATATTTTCTTATCTTCTTTTAGCTGTTTTTAAAGGATTTTTCCTAAAGTGTTTTCCGTTATGTTGTTAATCTTTTGGTTTTCCTAGTCTTCTGTTTATCTATATCTAAACTAGTTTTTATAGATAACGACGGTTCACTGTTTGCAAATGAATTTTATCATATACATCTTAACTAGTTCCGCATAGTTATTGTTGGTGTTTACATGCTAGTAACAGTCGGTTCAGTGTAGCAAAATAATAAATGTTCCGTTTATGCATCTGTTTCAGGAACCAGGAAGAGTTTCCATAACACGTAATGTGCGTCATTGATATACTATGAGGGAAATGATACGTTTCAACTTGTTAGCAATTAAAATGTCTTTATAAATGTGTGAAATGCCTACAAAACTTAAAACCTTAATCAAGCATCTTCCATTGGCAGCGGGGCGAGGAGATAACATCAATCAGAACCATTAATAAAGTTTAAAACTAGACATTTGATTTTAGAGGGAAAAATGCCAGATGATTTTAGGAACAGTGCTTCATGGTATCATGGAACTTTGGAAGATAGTGAAAGCGCACCCCTCCAGAAAAGATTCTCGGTTGGAACCCCACTAATTTAAAAATAATAATGTCTAATCTCTCAAGCTGAAAATAATAGGACTGGAGCTCCTTCGTGGCTAAGCGGTTAGCATGCGCGCCTTTGGCGCGGGAGATCGGGTTCGATTCCCGGCGGGAGCTCACTCCACGTTAATCAGTAGGTCCACGTCTCATATAGCATCGCTGCTGAACGGGATGTGAAACTCAACTATCAATCAATCAATCAATCAATAGGACTGGGATTCTGCGTGTTGATTACGGATCTAGATCAGTGTGGATAATCTGGCGAGCCGTGCACTCCTTGAAAGCAGAAACTTTAGTTTTGTTTTAGTTTTATATGGTAGCAATAGTCTTGTGAAAACTTAAGGATGTTATCATGAATTTTAAAAATTAACTTTTTTTTTCTTCTTTGCATTCCTACCTTTAGGACATTTTCTTTCGCTTAAAAAATATTCAGAAATTATTGATTCTGATCATTTCCGAGAGTTGTCTCAGATACAAATTTAAATAAATAAACAAATAAAGTTTCAAGGAATATTAGTATAACGATCCACTTTCCTGTGAGATATTAGCTGATTTGTATGACAGTACAGTATGAGCTAACCAATACTTGCTATATAGACGCATCCAATGAATTATTGAATAAAAGCTGCAAGAAAATTTCTACAGATGGCAGCACGTAGTTGAGATCTGTCGATAATGCTACCATCTAGCGGTACCTGCCCAAACTAGTACTTTCGTTGAATATTATCTTTGCTAGCGGTAAACATAATGAGAAGTCGTAAAACTTCGATACTTCTTGTTTAGTTATTTGTTTTCGCATTACATATACCCACTCTGTAAACCTGTGCAGACTTCCAGATAACAAGATGCTGAATAAAATTGTTATTCAAGAGGAATTTTTAACATGTTAAATTATAGAATGGTTTTGGTTCTCTATGACTAAAAGTTAGATAGATATCCTTACTACCATACATTTTAAATGCAATCGGCTTAAAATATTTTTCTGTGCATGAATGCAAAACTTGACAGAATTATTTCCTTGTGTGCAATAAAGCAAATGCATTCACTCAAATCCGATTTAGCACTAGGCCTGGGCCTAAGGACACAACATTCTAGGGGCGCACGTTGGTCGAAAACTTAATAAGCAAGATCAAAAATAGTAAAAGTTAAATAATAATAATAATAATATGATTAAAGTCATAGTAAACGCCCTCAAAGTAATAATTTTTTAACGACTCTATTGGCTGTAATTATTATTGGTGATTGGAAGTGGGTGGTGGAATTTTGCAGTAGACAATTGCGTAGGAGTGAGCGCGTAACGTTTGCTAGTGGTCGGTGCACCCTCCTAACACCATATCAAAATTCATTAAAATTTGTACAGAAATATTGAAACAAAAGTATGTATAATATAAGTTTAGTTTTTAAAATTTTTTTATCGTGTTAAAATTTTGTACGTCGGGATAAGAAGCGGCAAATACCTTCCAGTCTAGGAGTGGAGAAACGTTAAATCCAGCAATGCATTCACTGAAATAAGTCTCTTTCAAAAAGCAATTTGTGATAATTTCATTTAGGAGTTGGCATAAAATATTCAGTTGAGAGTCTTGATTGTAGTGTTTCTTCCAGGCATTTTTTTGGGGTGGGGGGAAGTGCACTGTCCCCCCTGGAGGAGATCCAAATAATGGTTTATAATACACCGTGTGATAATAATATGTGCCCCCCGAACATTTTTTCTGAAAGAAATACTACTCGATTGAATTTCAACACAACAAAATATCGACACAGAAACGAAGTTGCGAATACTTAATGACTTAATGTAAAACAACAAATATATTACACAACTTTATTAACTATAATAAATGTTTTTAATACCGTAGTATGTGAATAACCAAATCTGTTTTGACATGTATTTCGAAGAACCGAACCACTTTCGAAAATCCAGGGGGCACACACTTCCTCTTGCCACTCGCTGCAAGCGCCCACGAATACTTGCATACTGAAGTATAAATAATGAACTTAATCGATTAACTTAATTACATTCTCCTACGTGTGAAATATTTGAATTTAAAATAATTTAAATTTTTGCTTTGTTTCTTTTTCTCTCTTTTTTTTTTTTTTTTTTTTTTGTTTTTGCTTGTATTAAATGCAGTTTATTTTGTAGGATTTTGTAATATTTCGTTCATCCTTTTAATAGTGTCATATTTGATTTTTCTCTTTGCAGATTCCAGAAACCCATTCTTGGGGCGTTTTCATACGCCAAATACGTACCACTTACAGAAGCTATTGGCAGGTCACCATCAAAGACTAAAGTCAAGTTCGGAATTAAAACTTTTCGGAGTGTGTGGTATAAAAGCAACGATGAATATAACGCCTGTAGTATCAGATGCGTTATCTGCAATAGTGCCACTATTGTTGGTTCTTGTGATTGTGTTAATTTGGTGTATCGACAGAAAATCTCAACAGTCGCTGTTTAAGCAGCATGGCATTCCAGGCCCTGAACCTTTATTAATATCTGGAAATGATAAGGAATTGACAGGACCAGGAAAAGTTTGTATAGAGACAATGGGACAATGGGCTAAGCAATATGGAAAAGTTTATGGGTATTTTATAGGACCGCGTCCCCACATTGTGGTCAATGACTTGGATGTGATAAAAAGTGTGCTTATAAGTGATTTTCAGAGTTTCGTTAATCGACCTAAAGTTGGTTCCAAACCAGTTTCCGTTTGTGTAGTCGGACAAAGAGGTCAGCGTTGGAAGGAGGTGAGGAGTGTGTTGTCGCCGACATTTTCTGGTTCCAAAATGAAGCTTATGGCCGGTACAATGAACAGAGCAGTTAGCATTCTGTTGAATGTTTTGGAAAAAGAAGGCACAAACAGAGCAGTTGATATTTATGATATGTTTCAGAGGCTAACATGCCAAGTGATTGGAGAATGTGCCCTAGCAATGAGAGTTGAAAGTTTAACCAATAAGAACGACAAACTTCTAAATGCAAGCAGAAATTTTATGAAGTATGCTGTAAGTCCTATGGTAAAAATAATGCAATACTTTCCAGCATTCTCGAAACTTATGGTTCTTCTGAATAATAGATTAGGATTCGCTCGCAGGCTTCTGGCGTTCATGTTGGATCATATACAAGCTGTTATTGACGAAAGACGTAAAGATTTGACCAAAGTAAAGGCCGTTGATGCATTGCAGCTGATGTTGGAAGCATCGATGAGACGGGATCCTGCTCTGGAGAAAGGAGGAGCTCACTTCCACACTGCAGATAATTCCAAGAAAGTTCAGTTGACGGACGAAGAGATCGTAGCTAACGCCTGGGTATTCCTACTAGGAGGATTAGAAACTACTTCAACAGCCCTTACGTTTACTGCTTATTTGTTGGCCAAGCATCAAGACATTCAGGAAAGACTTTATCAAGAACTACAAACAATTGAGGTAAGCAAAGTTCAAAGTTTTTAGTATATTTATTTTTATGGTAAACGAAAGATTGAGAACCAGAATGGACTATCTTGCATTTGATGTGATTGGATAAATCGAAGAAACTTATGTCTCATTCTATTTTTCTCCACACAGAGAATAAATGCGCTTGAAATTGAATACTTTTACATTCGATAAACATTTCAAAATTCAGTATAAGGAAAACGCGCAACCCTAATTTAGATTGCAAGTGAAGATGGTCCGATTTGGTTTCCAAACTTCCAGATTAATGGACTGATCGAGCCTTGGAAGGCAACAATTTGCTAAAAATTCACAAGCTGACGATTTCATTTATTACTCTTTCTATTCAACTAAATACATGGCGTGTCTTATCTGAAACTTTATAATGTATCAAATATGCGAGGGACATGCCGAAAGTTTTTAGATACTCTTTAAAAAAGCAATTTATTTACATAAAACCTTTTAGAACATGCACAAACTAAGCCACACTTCCAGCTTTTAATTTTTAAACAAACAAACATGCAGTCTTGTAGTTATACCCTTCACTTTTAAAATGATACGTTTCAGTATGCCAAAGCTATTTGAATTTTAGTATCTAAAAACTTTCGGTATACCCCTCGTATTTATATGCAAAGGCAATATAGTCCCTACTTAAACTTATTTTGATTGATTCACAATAGTAAATCAACCTCCACCTCCATTAAATAGCACAATTAGACAATCAGCGAACGATAGTAAATCATCAGGCTTTTTTTGTTAATGTACTTATGTATTTAAGTTTACGCGTTTCACTACAATTTTTAAAATATTTATTATTATTATTATTATTATTATTATTATTATTATTATTATTATTATTATTATTATTATTTCATTATAAAGAGCCCTGTAAAAAGAAAATTGTGTTAAATGACGCATATCAGAACGTTATAATAGTATTTGGTTCACTTTGTGTTTCTTGGATTGATAATAATCCTTGTTACAACGAAAGAAAGGACTTACTATCCTAATTTGCGATTTTCTTTTACGTACTTATGCAATGACAAGGTTAAGGCCAGAAAATATTATGAAAAGAGATTTGAGCTAGTATTTGTTTTTTATTTTTTATTCGCGGTATAGTAAACTCAGCTAGACTTGAACCCGCGAACACGTGCACCGAAAAATAGTAAGCTGTGAACAACGGCGCTGACTTTCCAAAATTTATGTGGGTGCATATCAATAGTGGGACGTATTATTAGACCTATATGCTTTCAGGGGAGTCTCGATATTTTTTGATTGATTTCCTTTTAGTTAAAATCTTTTATGAACACTGTCATAAAGGGCTGTGCTCGAGTCTATTCACAAAATAGTTCAATTTCTTTTTTGATTGTGGGGACTGCCTTTGACTAGACCAGAGACAGGCAAGGAAGGAGGGAATGTGTTGCTTTGTTGCCTTGTTCCTGGACGCATATAGTTCAACAGTGTGGCAGGAAGGTGCTTACCAAACAATCTGGCTCAGACACTGGATAAGTTTAGTTAATACATTTAGCGAAATATGTTCAGTTGCCATCGCCATACGTTTGGCAGGTTCATCTGGAACTGAACAGCAGTTCCATTTTTTTTTCTCTGTATGGGAACAAAAGAAAGTATTGAATGTAAGAGTTCTAATATTTAGCAATGAAAGTACATGATTGAGATATACTAATGTATTTTTTGGTTAGAAAGGTGAACATAACAATTTACATAAATTTGGTTAATTGATTGGTTACCAAAAGAATATGGAAACATATTAGGCGTTTCGGGTAGTAAGGACACATTCAACAAAGGCTTGTTTCCTGAATAAACTCCCAGCGATTAAAATAATAGTCCATTTATTTTGAAAAGTGTATTTTCTAAGGGAAATGCAGTTCCACGGCATGAGAAGTAGTTGTGACAGAGCAATTTGGTATTACTACTTTTACATGTAGCTTCCGAGCGTTGAATTCTCCCTTACTACCAAAGAACGCCCCATATTTAATAAGAAATTTGACAATCAATTTCATTTAATAACATTACTATTCTCTTTATAAATAACAGTAAATTAAATTTGTTGTAAGTGAAATTTTAAAAGAATAAACACCCAATTCCTCTTTTCAGAACGATGAACCCACTTACGATCAGGTCCATTCGTTGACATACCTGGATCAAGTATTATCCGAGTCATTGAGAATGTATCCACCTATTGTGAATTTTGTGATTCGAGAGATTGAAACAACTAGGCAGATTGGGGACATTACCTTGCCTAAAGGAGCTGTGTTCATGGTACCTGTATGGCAGATACATCATGATCCAGAAATATGGCCGGAACCAGAGAAGTTTAATCCAGATAGGTAAGAATTTCTTTCTATGTTTATTAAGTCAATTTTTCTTGTATTTGGTAGGGGTTTATATATATTCACTATTTCATTCAACTTCTTTTGAGTTAAGGTGAGTTTAAAAGAGCGCAAATCATCAATATTAATTGCAGCACTTCCTCCTTCCTTTCCAATGTATTTTGTAATCATCATTGTCATTATCATAGGTATTCTGCCATTATTGGCAGATCACTTGTCTCAACCGAGAAGCTTCCATGCTCTATGGTCTTCCGCTAACCTCTTCGTCTTCATGTACGATTTTTCCGGTTTCTTTTGATATCGTCTAACAATTCTAGTCTCCTTCGCCCCTTCCTCTTTTTCCTGCCACCATATCATCTAGCACGCCCCTCCTGATACAGTTCCTTCTTAGCCAATGTCTCAACCAGTTTCTCTCCTTCTTCTCAATAATATCTAACATTGTTTTTCCCATTCCTAATACCCTCTCATTCGTTTTCCGCTCGACTCAGCTAATTTTCTCCATTCTTGTCCACGTCCACATTTCTAAAGCTTCAAATCGTTTTTCATCATTTTTGCGTCAAAACAATATTCACAAAAATTCAATTATTGTAGAAATAAATATTCAAACTTTGTTCAAAAACAAATTGAATCATATTCAGAGAATAATCCGTGCAGATTTTGATATGTTTCTTACATTGTCCAGAGAGTTTAATTAGTGGGAGCATGTTTCTAAAGACTGTAAGATACTCTCATCAATGAACAAAAGAAAATGATCGAGAACTGCACGAATTATCCATTAAATATATCTTTATTAAATCTAAATTATACTATATCTTTAAATATATACCGTAACATTTAGGTTGTGTTTGAACAAAATTTGAATATTCGACTCTAAGATTTGATTGATTTTTTTTTTAAAATTTCATCGTTCCTTACAAAATAAATTGGAAACGTAGGGAAAACATGCTGCCATCTATTAGCGGTAGTCAAGCCTTTACACTCACCTTAAGTTTACTACGAAATCGCTTGATACATGTTGCTTGGTATGGAGAAAACATAACCTTCTAAAGTACGGTTTTTTAAAATGGGATTTGTTTAAAATGTATAGACAAATACATAGACATAGAATATGTATAGACAATGCCTTTCGTTCCATACGCAGGTTGGATTCATCCTGTAACATCTAGTTATCTTATTAGAGCTTTAGTGCTGATTATAGACAAGCTAAAGCCAACCTTCAAAGCCTTACACATTTCTTTTGGAAACTTTGGTAACTTATTTTAAAATTTGTAGACCACGAAGGAAAAGTGAATTGAAAAAATGAAATGAAATCTTTAAGTTTTACGTCAAACGGTTATGCCGGTTAGGCTAAAGGAAACGGTGATGATGAGAGATGAGTGAAATGGTGGAATGAAGAAAGTGGGAGGAAACGGGAGAACCCCGAGAAAACCCACGAACACAGTGTTTGTCTACCACAAACTCTACACGGCGCGAGCTGGGATCGAACCAGGAACCCCAAGCACCGGAGGTGAACGCTCTACCACTGAGCCACAGCGCCCCCAAAAGTGAATTGATATAAGGAACTTGCAAAAAATAAGATTTAAGGATATTTTGTGAAAATAATAACAATAAAAAAGTATTTTACACAATGGTCGGTCCCCTTGCGGCAATGGAACTCAATAAAGTCAAGCAGTGCCAGGTCTGGTCAGAGAAAAGATGAGTGACCGTTCGTACTTACCAGATAGTGTGGGCATTGCTGCATCCATCCAGTGTCGTGAGAACCATTGAGGAGCTACTTTTAAATAATGAAGTACGAAACTTCGGTCTAGAAAGCCCGTATTAACGGCGAGGAGAGCCGATGTGCTGATCCACACATCACCCCAAAGGCATGAGTACCATAAATTGGTTGATAAGCCCTGATCCCTTAAGGATTGTTGCCTCAGGAATTGTTGTTGGTTTTACACAATGCTTGTTCAAATTAGAACATAATACTGTGAAATTTTGACTTAAATTGTTGGATTAATTGCGTTAAACAGAACATGATTTTTTTAAAAAAAACTTTAATTCCTATGTTGATTATTATTATTATTATTATTATTATTATTATTATTATTATTATTATTATTATTATTATTATTTTAAGTATCTTAACCTAGTTTAGGTTCTTAATGTTTAACTAAGACTTAATGTCTTTTGATGCAGTTAGTTCTCTGTGACTATTAGTTCTCAGAAATCCCATAAATGTTCATTATAATCACAATAACAAGTACTATTGGAAAGTTAATTTTATGCTAAAATTATTATACAGTAATAGTTATTCTATTTTATACTTTGTTTAATTTACAGATTTCACCCTAGTCTGAAGAGCACATATCATTCAATGGCTTGGATTCCTTTCGGAGCAGGACCAAGAAATTGTATTGGAATGCGCTTTGCTCAACTAGAAATGAAAATCGCACTGGTTCGATTGCTGAAGAAATTTAGGTAAGATATTAAATTATATCATATATATATATATTATTTTGCATATGTATATATATTATTTTGTGTAGTACGTAATGTCTTCAAAGAAAAGTATAGGTTTAACCAGCTGTGCAAGTCTGCCTTTAATATCGGGGAGAAGGATGTGTAAGATTGTTCCCATTTTTTTTTTTTTTTTTTTTTTTTTTTTAAGTGAAGTTCAAAATATTTATGAAGTTGAAAAACAATACTGTTGAGGATCGGGGAAGCAGAGTTGTCTCCAACATTGGGAGGCGGGCAGATTTGAGGATTATTCTGAGGTGACATCAATTTCATCTTACTTTCTCTTGTGGCAATCAGACACAAATCACATTTCTCTCCCCAAAAAAATATTTCAAATCGGATTATTGCGGGGACAGTCCCCTACAGTTCCAAGATTGGAAGGGACATGTCCCCCTCATCCCCCCGGGATTTGCGCCAGTGGGTCTAACCAATTAAAGTATTGATACCAAGAACTAAACGAATCTTCAAACTTGAACTACCTGTAAGAAAGAGGGAGCGGATATCAGTTAACAAACAGAGAGAGAACAATGATGGGACAACTGCAGGGGCGTCATTTAGGGGGGGCAGGAGGGGACAATTGCCCCCCCCCCCAAAGTTTGAGGAATATATATACTTTAATAGATTGCCTACTAATATACTAGTACAAAACGTGAAAGTCTTATGTCGGTGATCCTCTTGCCCCCCCTCAAGCGAAGTATGAAATGACGTTCCTGGGGACAAGCGATATCATGTTGACGAATATTTCCTACTATTTCAAATCGTTGACTGTACAGGGAGGTTAACTAATCTAACGCAAGACAAATGCCAGAGGCAAGTTTTCTTACATTTTCTGGAAAATGAAGATTTTGAACTTGTCTGAGTTCTTGGTATCAATTCTTCTTCAATGAGTTTCCATTCATGTTTCTTGCATGAGTTTTTAAAACATAATAATAGTGCCAGAAATGTTATGATACAGATACACATTTAACAGGAATGCCTAGTGGTATTTATAATAATTATGCTTTTCACTTAATTTAAATCTAGAGTAGTGAAGAAAAGAAATTTGTCTTTCATATTTTCTCTCAGTTAAAAATAATAATAATAATAAACACTCTAATTTGATGTAATCGTGGATTCGCGAGTGATTCTCTTCCAGAGCAGCTAATGTTAATGGGAAATGCAAAATGAAAATAAGTACCTGATTACAAAACAAATATAAACATAGAACTATTTGCACATTTTTATATTGTGTGTTCAGTGTTGCGGGTAAACTGATATAACGTTGTTGCTTGATCTACATAGTTGTCATAAAACTTGTAGCCGACGATGTACATGTAAGATGTCAAAAATGTTTTTGAGAACTACTAAGGTAATCGCGTCGGATGGCATCAATTGTAGAAACATTGTAGACAAGAAATGAAATGAAATTCGTTCTTTTAGTTTAACGTCCCACATTTATGTCCTTTAGGCCAAAGGAAACGGATTGAAGACAAGAAAAGTGAAGAAAAGAACATTACAACAATTCTATGGATTTATTCAGCGGTGTGGGGTGTTCAGAAACAATACTAAGAAACTTTGGGAATTGGGAAAAATCCTCGCACAAAAATATATATACATATAGACCAATATGTGTGCATATGTGCATCATTTCTGAGTTAAGAGCCCGCTGAAATTTTGAGTTGATATTGATTTAATTTTAACGTCCCGGTCAGCAGCAAGGCTATATGAGACGGGGACCTACTGATTAACGTGGAATCCGAACTTCATGAGCACCATCCGGGAATCGAATCCGGGTCTTCCACGCCAAATGCGCGTACGCTAATCACTTAGCCACGAAGGAGCTCACGCTGAAAATTTGTCAGAACGATATGAAAAAGGTCAAAATTCGAGAATGAAATGTCAGATGAAAGCAGAGTAAAACAACATAGTTTTGGAATATGTGCCAGTTTCCAGTTCCTGATCTGTCATTTGTCAGTCCTAGAAGGCCTCAGAATTTGAATTAAAAGACGTAAGAATTTGTAGCTCCGCAATCAATTATTTCTAAATTTTTTGTAAAAAAAAACTTGCTACGGCTGTTTGAAATCTTGTCATTTTAGACAGACATTTACGACAATTTTTCGTTACTATTATTAATTGATTATAGGTATAAGAGTTATTCTTGATAATAATAGAACTGTTAGTAAGTTTTTCTTTATAATAACTTCTTCCCAATTTTTATTCTTAACTAAATCACATGTTTTGTCATATTTCAGGTTCAGTTTGAGCGAAACAACCCAGGATCCTCCACAATTGGTAGTCCCAACAATAGGTATTAACCCAAAGGATGGATTAAATCTGAAAGTTGAGCTTCGATAGCCTTTTTTTCTTCTAGTTGTGCCCATCGTATTATAACTTTCAATGCAAGAACAATTTTCAGTATATGCATTCTTTGTATTTTCGATTAAGAAAATCTACTATAGAGTGCGTATAATATTCAGTGATATTTATATTAATGAGTTTTTTTTTTGGCAACTTGTTATGTATTTAATATTTAAGCTTGTATTATTGTATTATAGATAGAACTTGATATAATGATCTAAAAATACTGGTTAAAGTCAATTCTTCATGTCTTCCATCGAGATACAGTATAAAAACATGTCTGAATAACTTTATCTAATTTTGTTTGTATTACATAGTAAGGTATTAAGACTTCAAACATCATAGTTCTTCATATTTAATTATAATTATCAGAAGTATTTTGTTACTTCTATCTGCTTTTCAGAATTCATTGTCATTTTTTTAAAAAAATAATTCCATTTCTCATTTATTTTTAAAAAATATTTAATATCATTTAACGTCATTTTTATGTTTGTATTAAGAATTATTTCTAGAATTTAAGTGCAATAATTTATAGAAATTATTTATATCACCTTATGTTTGTCAATTATTGGAAATATAAATGTTATGTGTTAAAGGACAGTAGACATCATTTTTGGAAGTGATGTGAGGATGAAAACCCCGGTGTATTTTAGTAACAAGTATGTTTAAATACCATAAGGTACTATAGCCTTCTGTATTTTAGTGAAGGTTATCTTAGTATTACCATATTGATATTAGGGAATGAATGTGCTTTGAAGAAATGTGTGAAATGGATTCAATCGGAAATAGGATTTTCACCCTATTTTTCCTGATTTGATATGACAGGCTAGATAGAGATAATATTCTGTTTTCGATTGCCAGTACATGTGTATGTGTGTCTGTATGACCAGTATGCTTGGAAGAATGCTTAAATGTGAATAAGTGATTGTGTTAGTGCATGTGTAAGTGTGTGTGTGTGTATGCGTGTGTGCACGGATTTCTGCGTGAATGTTTCTCCGTGTATGTTTGAATATATGAACATTTTCTATTTAAATTTTGATAAGAAACGACATATTCTTCTCATTATAAATATTTTATAAGATATGCAGTATATACATTTATATGAAATATATACAAATTGACAAAATTTACTTTATATTTGCTATGTCAGAAGTAACAAAACTTTATGATTTGAAAACAATGTATATAAATGATAATATGACAACTAATTTTTCATTTTGAAATAATATCACATTTAAATAACTGATATTATGGATCAAATGTTATACTTCAAATTATTTCTAAGTAACACTGGCGAAGATATAAATTTAAGATTGGTAATTGATAGATTAGCTCTCCCGAGCAATTAAAAATGATGGGCCTTATGCAGAGTCGTTTTGACGCGTGATTATTGCCATACTAAAAAGTTCGACTAGCATATATTTCCTGCAATAGTCAGGCCTTTAGTATGACGCTAATCATACATCAAAATGACTCTGCCTAAAGTCCAATAAGTCTAAAGAAAAAAGTGTGTAATCAAACGCTTACAATTTTATATTTTACGAATAAATAGTAAATGTGTACAAGAATGTATGAGTTTGATACTTGAAAAGCAAAATAAATATATTTTTACACTATACAAATATTTTATTTTAATTTGCATTTATTCCTATCGCTTCCTATGATATAAAACTCAACTAGTTTTTAACTTTTGTGTTGCTTAATATTCTTGAGAAAACAATATGAGCAAGACACCATTTCAAGTCTATCTCTCACTTCTGTTATACTCTTACAAATGTCTAAGAGAACGTTACAGTGGTTCTCTACTTCTAGAAATGACCAGTATCTCGGTAGGTTTAATATACATGTTTCATAAACGAAACTCGTAAATCATAACAATTGCAACATTCAAGTATTACTTTTCCCTTGGCATGTGTTGGATTAAAAACCATTTTTTACCATCACTAACTAAAGGGACTTTATCAAGTATTCAACTGGGGAGAAGAGAGACGGAGACAATGTAAAACAGGTGACTAGTACTGCTATTAGTAGCTAACCTAAAACGGAAATATGAAATGAAAACAAGGATCTTATAAAATAGAGGATCTGCCCTTGCAACAAAATCTTGAAGCCATACGTCACAGTTTCCCACCCCTACTCTGCCCACTCCGCCCAATAAGATCGCAATGTTTTGAGCCAACAATCATGGCGGAAACGAAAGTAGCCAATGAGACGTGCCGATGCTCGGTTGACCGATTTAATAGGATGAAGATACATATGGACAGATCCTCTATTTATAACATCCTTGAATGAAAGTAACAAATGTTGAAAGAAAGGAAAAAGAAAGCTTATCTTGTGGGTCTTGAAAAGAAGAAGAAAAAGAAATATGTAAAGATTCATCAAAGTGTTTCGTGTGTAATACTGTGTTATACAGGGCAGAATCATGGATACTACGAAAGGTTGATGAAAAAAATTGAAAACGGCACAAAATTGACTATGGTAAATGTGGGCTTCTGCAGGAATTTTCACAGTAGGGGACAAAGTTTATAATATTTATTTATTTTCTTTCTTCGGAAAAAATATTTGTAGCCTTCTGGTATAAAAGGCTCACTTCGGAATAAGGGACAAGAAAGGATGTGGACAAGAGTAGATTTTGATTAGTATGGTTACATCTCGGTATACTTTTCAGCAACAAGACAATGCTTGTGTATTTTGCTGATCTCTTAGTACATATAATACGAATAAAAATATATTTATAAGTTGGAAACGCAAAGAAAGAAATTATTGAAGAATTAAATTTAGAAAATTTTGCTCGTGTCATGAAAGTCAATTCAAATTATTGATTTGCTTGATTCCAGGGTCCCTCTTGCGGAATATCATAATGGTAAAGGATGGAGAAAATCAGCATGATTGAATAAAGAACCAATGGGGAAGTATTAATGTAAGTGGAGATCGCTAAAGCTGAGAAAGAAGCAAGTTCTCATATTATTTCAAATCAATTTGTTTAGTTAGAGAGTGTGATGAAGGGTGCTGGGGAAGTCAGAAGGTGCAGAAAAGGAAAGTTGCAAGAGAAACCGCAGCAGCACAGGCTCAACAGTAGAAATCGGCCCTGCGTTGTAATTGGCCATTTTACCGAGTATTTGCTAACTAACTTCATTGCCATCATAATCTTCACGAAGGAATTGCGATTGGAAATGCAAGTTGAAACTATTTTTAAATGACAGGAAATTGTTAGTTGCCAACTCACACTTTAGACTATATTGAGCCAAAGTAGTTTTTAACACTATTTTTACATTTCCTAATCCAAAACTATGCTGACAAAATGACGGCAAATTGTTGGTTGGCCAACATACACTTAAGACTATACTGAGTCAACGTATTTTTCAACTTTATTTTTGAACCTGTCAATCCAAAACTATACCGACAAAAATATGTACAGAGAAAATAACAAAAAATTTGTGGCACTATCTTTACTAGTTTTGTTTCTAATGACTATCGGACCATACTTGAAAAAATAGTCCTCATATATCCACTTAGTCTGTCCGTATGTCCATTCGGAAGACACAAAATATCAAGAAATACTTGATGGATCACCATCCACTTTGGCCAGGCTGTATGAAGCCAGGATGTTCCCAAAAACCAAATCAAACTCCTTTACGTGATTTCATTAACCGTGACACTACTATTTGTTTTTCTAGGAAAAAATCAAATACAGGATGATAAAATGGATAAAAATTTTGGATGTGTTATTTCTATCTGAAAAATACGACATGGTAACATTATGACGGTGTAAATATCATGTCGTATTCCTCAGTTGAGAAAATTTGTCTGGAATTAACACTATAACTATACTTCATACTATAACTTATTGTATTCTCTAAATTTTAATGGAAAATCCAAACTTGGCCCAACTTCTGATTTCAATTTACTCTTAAGCTCTAAATTAATCATTTCCAACAGACCGTTCCAAGTGTGATTGGAAAGTTTTAAGACTGGTCTTGTAATTTAAAAATGGCAGTAGTTACAGGCTATTGAGATGGATCTCCATCAAAGTAGTCCCCTGCTGTCTGAACACACCGATTCCAACGGTGTATCCACTTCTAGAAGCATTTCTGAAAATTATCTTTCGTAAGGGTGTGAAGAAATCTCTCTCCGTATTTCCCTGGATGTCTTCAATTGAGTCAAATCCCTTCCATGGGCCTTTATTTCTGGACCATACCTATAAACCCATGTTTTATCACTTGATTTTACCCTATTTAACAATTTTGGGTCTGTTTCGATTAAGCAGGTCTTGGGACACTTCCACTTGGTGTTGTTTATGCTCGTCTGACAACAATTTAAGAATGAATTTTGCAGACACTCGATGCATGTTCAAATCGTCAGTTAAGATTGACAGAACTGAGTTGAAACTTAAGTTCAGGTTGTCACCCATCTCTCTAATTGTAAGTCTACGGTTGGATTGCACTAAATCGCGAACTTTCACTATTTTTTCCTTGGCTTTTGATGTGGAAGGCCGGCCGGACTGAGGGTCATCTTCGGCTGATTCGCGGCCGTCTTTAAAACCAGATAAACACATTTGACCGGCTCAGACATTTATCTCCAAAATCTGTTTTTAAGAGTTCATAATTCTCCGAAGCAGATTACCTTGTTTTAAAACAAAATTTGACACAAACGCGTTGTTCAGTTCTTCATCTACTTTGCGCAAGTAATAATCCGCCATGAGACACACGCCCGCACGCACTCAACAGGTTGCTACACTGTACTGAACTAAGATATGGCAGTGATTCTTGCAGCACGTATCAAGGTCACGCCAACGGCAATTATATCTACTCCTCTTGAGTAGTAGTGCCACCTGTCTTAAAACTTACCAATCATACCTCGTATACCGTAGAAGCTAGCTTTCAGAACCAGGGAAATACTACAGTGAAGAGATGAGGTAGGGGAATGAAATAACAAGTGTTGATGATGAATCCATGGTCATAGATTCACGAGTAGTATGCTTCTATTATAAAACCATCGACTACGCTATTAATGTTCTTGTCTGCCTGTCAACTGTCTTTTATCAGATGTTCTGTCTGCTCTGCTCCTCCTTCTCTCCGTGCAGTCTACTGAGAAGAAGAGCAGAAAACTGCCATATCTTAGTTCAGTACAGTGTAGCAACCTGAAAATGTAACATGTAAGGAAGAGTTTTTAAATTGCATTAATTAAAAAAAAAACGTGTTTTAAACTTTAATATTTATTCAAACAAAATATATTCTTATTTACAAGCATACAGTAACTGAAGGTAGCAACTATAGAAATCCACGAAGTTTTTTATTTTTTGTTGAAAATTTTTTCTCGTAATATATTTCTTGAATAAAATAATGTGAAATATTTTTCTGTAGAATTTTTTAAAACTTTCAACTCTTTATACATTTTCAGGTAAGTTTATTTAAAGTTTTTAATTTGGCTCAATATGAACTCAGTACTTTTGACAAATAACTATTGTAAAACGAAACAATTTCGAGAAATGTAATACTGATTTTTTTTTAAAAAAAAACATATATATTTCTACACTAATATTTACCTATTATAATCATTCCCAAGATAGAACATGACTAGATTTTATATATAAAAAAATACTTCTAACAATTTAATACAACCCATCGTAAATGTTTACAATATACGTATATTAAAAAAGAATGCCCAATAGCTGCAAAATTGAATATTTATTACACAAATTTATTTTTGCAGCTAACTTTGTATAATACATTTACGGGTTTTTGATATATTATAGTTTGCAATACTCCTTTACAAATAAAATCTTTCTCTCTATTGTTAAGTACAAAACATAACTAAAATCATTTTTCCCACCTGGTAAACAGTTAAGAAAAAATAGTTTAAAGAATTAATGAACTTTGGAGACAACTGTAGCAACACAAAATAGATACAAAGAAAACTTTCATTTTTTTGAACACAACGGTGATTGATAAAATGTATTAGAAATTAATTATTATAATGGTATAAACAATAAAGAAATAAGTACATGATTAATTAAACATCCGTGTATCATGACTTGAATTATTGCTTTAAAGTGAATAAACTAATTTATTTTACAAAATAAAATTACAATAATAGTGCAAACAGTTTAAAATAATACTTTTTTTTTATTTTCTATTTGCTGATTTGTTTTGTGTTCTCTCCTTTAAGGAAGATGTTCTATTGATCCATTTCCTTGATTAGAACATTTATTGTTTGGAATTATTTTCAATAATGAAATACTTTATATATGCACATGAACACGTAATCAATATTGTATTCATATGCGTTGTTTTACAAATAACGTCAGTCAATCTTTTAAAGATATTCAATTATTTGCTTTCTGGAGTCTGTATGAATTGTTTAGAGTTGAAACAACATTGAAAGATGACATTTACGAAAAAGGAGAACACGTCGTTTTATCAGTAAAAGATAAACTTATTCATACAGATCCCTTAAAAGCTGTAAAAATAATATTCATTAAGATAGTGACTAATGCTGTTTTAATAAATATTGATTCTTATTATATTTCTTTTATACCTATTTCCGTCCACACAAGCCTTTCAGTTTGCACTTTGTTTTACAGTTTGATAATAATAAGCGATAAAACGAAATTATCCTTCGGGTACTTACAAACAATTACAGAACACATTGAAAAATATATAAACCCTTGGAGCAAAAGTGTACATTAATAGCTACATATGAATACATTGTAGTCAGTATATACATAGAAATAAAATAAATAATTACATATAAAAGGAATGCTGTATTTTTCATTGCATAAATAGTTCTTATTGCTGAATTCATGTTTAGACCCATTGTTTATGGAAATTAATGATATGCACGAATCACATCTGAATGTATTGAGGACTTCGAGTTAGGACAGTAAATTTAAAATATACTCTCTAACGTTTCTCGGTTCGATTGAAAACACTTTTAAAAAATCACATCGGGAAAAGGTAGACCCTCAAACTCGAAGTTTTCAACTTGTACAAGGGCATAAAAACTAAATAAGTAAATGGAAATGACAGATACGAGTACAACGTTATTACGAAAATCAAACGTAAAATTACGAGTTCCTAACAAAGCACTTAGTTCACAAAGATATCAATTCCTGAATATAAGTTCTCTGTATTTCTTTCGATAGATATAATACATCTTGAAGAATCGCTACACAGTTATATGTTAATTGATAAAATTGTTTATATTTCAGCAAAATAAAAGAAATTCGAGCTTGGATAGAAGGTTTCATACATATCTTCTCACGTCATATTTTTAGGGATTCAGGAAGCATGATTCCTTTAAATATTTCGTTCGCTTCTGTACATTCACTAAACCTGAAGTGAGAGTAATGACTGAAATTCAAAGTTAAAGATAAGATTTGCCTTCTTAGATGTCATTTCACTTCTTTAAACTTACATAGTGTATGATTGGCATACGCGTCTTTGGCGTGGGAAACCCGAGTTCGATTCCTGGTGGGAGCTCATATCCAGATCCCACGTTAAGCTGTAACTCTACATTTCATTTAGACATGAATCTAGTCTTTAAATTTTGTTACTGACTATCAGCTCCAATCTTCTAAAATGTTATAATAATAAGCTAATTGAACTCTAGGGAAACTAGAATTTTTCAGAACATTTGTCAGACTCTTGCAGTTGAGTGACATGAAGTTTAAAAACTAGTCTCAATAAAGTTTCTTTGTCTTTTGCAGATAAAAGAATGTATCTACTGGAATTTATGTTCTAAAATTAATAAATCTTCATTGCATTTTTTTTCTTTTTGACCTGAGCAAATTCATTTTATGATTTCTCCTAACTTCTATTTTTTTTAAAAGGAAATGTTACACATTGTTTCGCTTGCGATTACGAATATGCTTCTCTCTTATAAAATATGTGACCTTACTAAACATTCAGTTCTGTTTTCATGGTTTCATGACCACCAATTACTGCAAAATTTCATTATTAATGTTTGATTTTGATGGTGAGTAAGATCCTTTAAAATAAATAACTAATTAAATTTCCTATTATCGATACATATTACTAAATCTTCAAGAAAAAGTTAGAAGATAACTGGATGCCTTATATATAAAGTCTATTTGGCTTTCATAAATGAAATGAGTGCAAATGAATGGATGAATGAAATGAAAAGTGTTAGGTACAGCACTTTTACATTAAACGTGGCGTGCCTATATAAATATTTACTGGAGATCTACGATGAACTAAATAGTGAATTCAGTTCTGTAAGCATGTTGAATAATATTTTTGTTTTCCTGCAGCAGAAATGTAACACTAATTTAACCCTTTTAGCAACAAAAATTATTATGTTATTGAATTGCAAGTTTTTTGTGCGACTGTTTAAAATTTAGTGACTAGTAACTTCTTACAACGTATTATGTAAATGATTAATTTTTCCATTTAAAATCTCTTATTAAATATCATTATATATCTTAAATAACTAAATATAAACATTTAAATACATCTTTAGAAGAATGTTCATTCAATATACATATACTGTCTCTCGGAACATACAATTGGCAGGAATTTCACAATGCATAACCTTGTTCAAAAAAAATCTAGCCACATATCTCTCTTTAAAAGATCTCATTCTTACAATTGTGCATAGGACAATTTACCATGTATATTAACTTGAAACAAATATCATTAACAACGAACACAAAGTCATATATATATTTGTGTGTATGTGTGTGTGTGATTTACATTTATCTCCGGACTAGAAGAGGGTTACCATGATCCTTTGAACAAGACTATACAGGTAATTCCATCTAATAGTGCACAAAATATCTCACACATTAAAATAACAACTGCCTATATTTCTTACTATGATAAGCTATTCTATAATCTAAAATATTATTCTATAATCATAATCAACGGACTGATTCATAAGCTACTTCATAAGAAGATTTTTAATTGCAAAATAAAGAGTTAATTTGCAGAAGTCTTTTCAACACACAATATAACTTGCTCACTCATGCTTATTTTCATCACAGAAGAAGGAAGTTTTCTTTTTCTAGTTCCAGTATTTATTGTCAACACAAGCCATTGGATAGATATATAAATGGCTTCAACAAGGACATAGTCAGCAACACCGCTTCCGTTTATTTGGAAACTCATCAGCAACGCTTAATCTAAGAGCTCTTTCCATTTCTTCATCCTGCCTTTCTTGTAATAACGACGCCATTTGGTACATCGATTGATACACGTCTTGCCCAGTCTTTGCGCTAGTCTCGTAAAATAGTGCTTCCATCTCCTAAGGGAAAATAAATACATAAATAAAAACAATACAGTCTTCAGTGTATTCATATGATATATAAATAACATACAATATAATGTCTTAAGAAAGTGTTCTTCAACGTGTTTCATAATTTCAATAAGCAAGTGATAGGCTGGGCTACTGCAAAACAGTTCACAGCCAAGTAATAATGAACAGAGACGAAATGAAAAGCTATACTTGTATATGTTTTTTTAAATATATATATATATATATATATATATATATATATATATATATATATATATATATATATATATATATATATATATATATATATATATATATATTTGAGTTTAATGTTTTACGATTATGCATCGGGACTAAGGGAGACGATGGTGATGAGATTAATGATCATGATGGAATGATGAGACCGAAAGAACATGGAAGAACCCGAGAAAGTCCCTCCACACGGTTTATGTAATGTACTATAATATCCACATTCTCAAGTTTTCACGTTAGTTTAATATTACACTGCAATTCAATATGTACAGTTTAGTTCATAGGACCGCAAAATTAAAGCTTATGTAGGATGTGACAGCGAGCTGCAGAATGTAGCTTCAAGAATTTCTATATTTACAAAAGGTCTTTTCAGATTTATAGTAACGAATTTTGCACCGTTACCAGATTAAGAAATATCTCGATACCACCAGCTGTTGTTGCTTCATGTGCAGGCCCTATCTGTTAACACTAGAATGCCCGGTGGAGTCATTTTGACTCCTTCTCAGTAAACTTTTTATTACAATTTTCTTCCTACGCGAGTGACAAAAACTTTCCGTGATTTTAAACTATTTTCACTTCCATATATGATGAAAAAAATCAAACGTATAACTAAATATTTTGACGCGATTTTGCTAAATCTACCTTAAATGCCCAATGGAGTCATTTTGACTCCTTTCATAATTACAATAAAAATATATGTTGAAACACTTACTGTTGATCGGGATGCATAAAAGTTATCATAATAATCTAAAGGAGTGCCACAGGCTGTGGTCTTTTAATGGTAGAGCGCTCATCTATGGTTCATGAAGTCCCTGGTTCGATCTCAAAACACTGATGAAGTAGGCTTTCTGGCCGATAGACTCTCAATGGCTCAATGGTAGAGCACCTTTGTGGTCCGGATCAACACATATGTGTGGGTTTCCCTGACTTCTTCCGTTTCTTCCCACGTTCGTCATTCCACCATTATGATCCATTCCATTATCACATCTACTTTAGACTCGGTTCATAATCGTGGAACATTAAACTGAAGAAAACCCTAGTAGATGAACAATAATTATGTTACCTGTGATAATTTCTGTCCATCTTCAGTAGGAACTTGACGCCTGATTCCTTGTTCAACAAGGTCAAGCTTGTTGCCTGCCAATACCACTACTACGTCCCGTCCAGCATCATCCTGTAATATATATTAAAAAAATAATAGTAAACACATGGAACATTTATACACCTCTCAACTGTTCGGGATACATATTGTAATATTAGGCAATCTTGTCGCATAATGGAAGCACAGACTCCCTGCCACCAAAGAAATTACCACTGAGCCAGTGTTCGAAAAGTGATGGTAGCAATGTTTTGGAATAGCGAAGGAGTAATTTTCACTCATTGTGTTCTAGAGGGCACTTTAGTAATAGCTGTATTTTATGAACATACTTTGGAGATTATGCTCAGTGGTAGAGCGTTCACCTCTGGTGCTTGGGGTCCCGGGTTCGATCCCAGCCCCCGCCAAGTGAACTTTGTGGTGGACAAACACCGTGTTCGTGGGTTTTCTCGGGGTTCTCCCGTTTCCTCCCACTTTCTTCATTCCACCAATTTCATTCATCACTCATCATCACCGTCTCCTTTAGCCTAACCGGCATAACCGTGGGACGTAAAACTCAAAGATTTCATTTCATTTTTTGGAGATTATGCTAATCCCAACATTACGGGCAAAAGAAACTGAGAGGGTTGTTCATGTGCTTTTGCACGAAGATATCGGACACTTCTATTTAAGAACTTCCTTGGTAACAACAACTTTGAAGTGGTGTGTCATACTTCCAATTCACCAGACTTCGATCCCAGGAATTTTTGGCTGTTTTCGACAATTATTATATTTCAAACAATGAAGGACACTCTCAGTGGACGTTCATACTTAAATTAGGTCGCTTTGGCACAAGCAGTTTTCGCGTGGTCAAAACACCTATAAAGAAGCGTTCTTGGTGGAAATTTAAACTTTTGACGTTGTAAATAGTTTGTGAATTAAAAAATTAGAGATCTTAGAACTTTAACGTATCTCTAGGTAGAATTTCTCTTTTAGAAAGTGTTTTGGGTAAATTTTTATAGGACTTCAACGAAATGTGTGGTAAAATTTGGGGGTAATGGTAAGGGTAAGAGATAAAATGAAGAGTAATGGGGTAATGATGTTATCATGATAGATGTATTGAATGGTGTTTTCACACTTTATCTTATCCTCATTTCGCCTAACAGTTTATTAGTTGTCACTCAGATAAAAGTTACATCCTTAATTTTAGGCGAAACGCCAAGTCTATTTTTTCCTAATTCTCATTCTGCCCAACGATCTTATCAAGGAGGAAACATTCCAAGATAGAGAATCTGATAGTATTTCAAACCAGCACTGAAATTTCAATCCAATGTGTTAAAAGATAGATTGCGAAGCACATGTTGGCTTGTTTTCTTGTATCGATAATATATCATACTATGTAGATAATGCCTTAAGGTATGTTACATGTCTGGATGTGAATGTATTATTAAGATTTTTTAAAAAACATTTTTCATAAGTTGGTGATGTCGCAGGGCTTTAAAAAAAACTTTGACTAAGGCTATATTTGTTGTTGAAGGGCTATGCATTCTTTACGAATACCATACTGTTAACTTACATATTCATCTTAAGGCACGACTTAGTTCTTCATTTTTGGGAAATAAATAATATGTTTACAGTAATTTCTTCTGATTTTGAAATAATTTATGTTATAGTTATTGGAAATAAATATCCCTATATGAGATGGTTAAAGCTATAATTTGCCTACCTATTTATTTTATTTTATTTTATTTATTTATTTATTTATTATTTTTTTTTTTTGCCAATATGTCCTTTACTATATATATCAGTTACTTAGTTATAAATTTAGGTATAGAAACATTGCCAGATATCTTATTTCCCGTTGTTTCGTCCCTGATATGATCTTTTTGGAGGAATAAGCATTAGGTTAAATGTGAAATGGCCGATATGATTTTCAGCTGGAAATGAATTAAATCATGTTGAATGTGTATTTCTTCAGTGCAACATTTTATTTCTTTTCTAAATGGTTCTTGTCTTATTGTTATTTTCTATTTTCAAATGGTGACTCCGCGCAGTGTAGTTGCTAATGCTCGTCTTTGGTGAAAACAGCCCGGATTTGATTCCCGGTGGGCAAACCGGTCGGAATTACGTAGAAATCTTTTCAGGCCTGCAATCTTGAGTAAGGTTTTTTCTAGTTTTCTTTTATTCAAACAAGGAAAATAACGAGATGGTGCCTAAAGGTCTCAGGCCTCTTCCTTCCTTCCTATTTAAAATTTGGTAGTGTGATAGCCGAGGAACGTCATCCCTCATACGCGCTAAAATGGCCATACATGCTGGAAGAGCCAGAAATACAATTCCTAATTCCTAATTCAATTTTTTAATGTTCAACTCCATGTTTAAAACTAATACTTTTGTATATTAATGATCTCGAAGGTTTCTCTGGCTCTTAAAACCGGAAATTCAAGTCTAGTGTATATAGATGTAGAAGTTCAGCTTAGAAATACAGGATGTAAAAGGCAGGGACGATAGTAGGATTTAGAATATTCCGAGGAGGATGGGGAGGGAAGGGGTGAAGCAAAAGATAAACACTCAAGCATAGTGAAAATATACGCACACGCTTTGATGTACGTGTACATCGTGCAAAACAACAACTATTTGTGCTTTGAATAACTTTGTTAACTATAGCAAGTAAATATCAAACAACGAATCGTCAGATGAGATATCTGAGCAGCTTTGGCAGAAAATAATTCAGTATACAAAAAGATTGAACTTAGCTATATTATGAAGTGCTGGAATAAAAACATGTATAGAAACATTCTGAATTAATTTTAGGGCAAACACCACAAGTAATCTGATTGTACAGCCACCAGTAAAAGTATCTAGTAGTAATCTGCTAAGTAGTAAATGTTTGCTAATAAGCTTCATAGTTTCCGAATTAGATTGCTTTAATTAAAATCTTCATACTTTCGCCCATGGCTGTCCACACACAATAGAGTAAGGATAGGGCGAGGCGGAAACAATTGCCTAATCATGGATATTTATAATAGAATAACATGTGTAGAGCACTGTATTTATAAAGCAAATTACTACAAGATTTGCCAAGAAGAGACTTCATCTACTGCAATTTCTGTTTGATGAATACCAGTAAATGATATACCGTGTACAGTCACCAGCAAAAGTATCTCCCCACTAAGTGCTCTAATTCCATTACTTGGGGCAGTTGTGAGAACGCCTGGACAGATGCAACCCAACTTACACGTAACTTCTCTCGGCACTGACAGCAGTTGGCACTACTGAGTCAGGTATTTATGTAAAGAAAATAGTGAGTACGTGACGCACGAAACAGTTCTTCATTCTAAGACGAATATCTATGGTTCAAAGCGTGTTGTTCAATGAACACCATATATTATTCTCAATATTGCTGTGTGTAATGTACTATTTCGTTATATACTGTATGTTCAGAGAAATAAAAATACTGACCACGCATGAATAAAAAAACGCTAGAAAGTAGATGAAAATATCAAATCTAGAACAGCTGCTGGAAATAAGTTTGTAAATGATTGCCTCCATTGACAGTTCTTCTCCAACTCTCATTCCAACATTTTTTTTTTAAGGAGAAGATCTTGCTTGTCACACTGAGTATGCATTGAAATTGATATTGAAACATTTGAAAAAGTTTGAACCTGGCCGGGATTTGAAACCGGGTCCGTCGATTACAAGCTCAATGCGCTAAACACTTACCTACCGCGTCACTACATCTTCCGCCTAAACTATTAGCTAGTTAAAATCGTTGCATGTAAGACTATATACAAGATGCTAACGCTCGTATAAAGAGACGTTCCTCATGTGAGTGTCACAATGACTTACTCCAGGTTTCCTTCTTTAACTCAGAAACAAGTTATATAGACCTTCGTCAAAGAGGAAAATATTACGAAACGTTCTTCAAGTTGAGGCTATCTCATCGTTCTTAACGATGGTCCCGATTTACATTACTACTATTCTTTCTTATCTTAACTTAGAAGAAGAAAAGACGGCAGACATTATTTTCACATTCTTTGAATTGTATCAACACATGTAGAAATAGAAAGTTCTATTTTTATCTTCCGTAACTACTGGTTTAGTTTCTTATCTTTGTATGGGGAATTGTTAACAGAGTGGTAAAGCATAAAACTCGTTTGGCAGAGACAAGGGTTCGAATCCCTTGGCGAATCTTGTAGTAATTTGCTTTATAAATACAGTGCCCTACACATGTTATTCTATTACAAATATCCAGGATTAGGTAAATGTTTCCGCCTCCCCCTACCCTTACTCTATTGTGGACAGCCATGGGCGAAAGTATGGAGATTTTAATTAAAGCAATCTAATTCGGAAACTATAAAGCTTACTAGTAAACATTTGGAAAATTATAACAAACTATAGAAAATTTATTTTATCTAAACATCCATGATTTAGATTCATGTGGTAGTTGTACACACATTTTAAAATGGAAGTCTAGGTTGTTATTTTCAAAAGCAAAGCAAAAAAAAAAAAAAAAAAACTACTTACTCTAACATTAGATATCCATTGACGTACACTTTTGAATGTTTCTTCGGATGTGATATCATACATTACAAAAACACCATCAGCTTTTCGGTAATACTGTCTCGTAATGCTTCGAAATCTTTCTTGACCTGCAAAGAAATAACAGAAAGGAAGAAATAGTACATGGATTGGCATTAACTTGTTCCTGCCCTTTCAAATAACGGCATACTAAATTTGACACAACTTTGTTCATTAAGTACTTGCAGTAATTTAAAAAAGAAAAAATAAAGGAATTCTTTAGCTATCTAATATTATTATTTGAAACAAGTGAGTTCGTTTTATAGTGTAAAACTACGATAGAGTTCCAAATTATGGGAATTTAATATTCAAACTTAAAGTAGTACATCTATAACTACTGGTAGAAAAAGAGGAATAAGATCAAAGATAAGGATAGAATATGTTTCTCGGACGCGAATCCATTTCAAAAAGCCATTATTCGCTATCTCTTTCTCGGTTCTAATAAAGGAATAAAATCAGTGGTGAAACGTATTCTTGAGATACTGAATTCATATCTAAAAACTAATTGCTGCTGTCTATTTCCGTTGGTTTTCATAATTCGATCAGTAATATATCCGAAAAATTGATTACGTGTTGTTTGCCACGGTGACATTTGCCACGACTCAATTTTGGTGTTGTTTGCCACGGTATTGTTCTCTCTGATTTATCTTATATCATAATCATATTTGTCGATTATACAAAATCGACTTATAAGCTGAAGATTGCCAGATGACTATATTGTAACAATCAAATCTATTATATTTATAAACAGAATATATACAAGACAAACGGTCTCAAACACTTTATTGGGTTACTGCGCTATCGGCTGTTAACACCACAGTTAAATTTAGTCAAGTTGAATTCAAGCACTCGATGTAATCATCTGCGTGCTTACAAACTTCCCAAATGCATTTTGAAAATTGATATGATATACAATTTGTGTGTGTTCGAAGTGTAGGTAACATTGAATCATAGGCATATCATCAGGACCACTCGTAAGTGTGTGTGTGGGGGGGGAGCAATCTCGACAAATAGGGATTTTTTCCCTTTTAATATTTCATAACTTTCCTAGAGATTACATTAAACAAAATAATAATTAAGTATATGGATTCAGCAATCTCTTCAACATCTTTGATGAGAGAAAGGAAATTTAGTCTAATAGTAATACAAAAAAGTAGTGACTTTTGTATTGTTACTTGGCAATTTTTAAGCCCACAAAGATTATTAAAAATATTATTAAAAGTACACGGGCGGGCAATCTCTTCATAGCATTTCTGAAACAAGATGGAGTGTGCACGAACTGACAAGGAACGGACATGAACGTGTCATCCGGACATCAGAATCAAACCTAGTCCATTCGATAAACGTAACAAAGATACGGAATAGATATGAAGGAAAAGATTGTATAATAATGCACGCTTTCCTCTCATACCTTTTCTGTCTATCAATACAAAACTTGGTATAGTTATTTCTTATCTTCTATAGTATTTTTCGAGATACACTTGGAGTGCGTGTTTTTATCCGGGACCACTCCAGAGGGGTCCAATGTTGATGGGAGGGAATTTTTCCGACATTCTCCCAATTTTCCCTGTTCAAGTATGTTATGGGCCCCAATACATAGCACCTCTGGAAAGCTTGTTTCACGCTGAAGAGAATGAGCTATAAACCATGATTTTCCAATGAACAGTGTTGATGCAATAGCTATTTCACTGCTAGTCTACGATTTTCTTTATACTAACAGGGCTAATGGGTCCCAAGGACTTACTCCGTTGTCCATGACATAATTTTTTGTGCATGAACATATCTTTGTTCTGTTTATCGAATGAACTAGGTTTGATTTGGATGTCTGGATGACAGGTTCATGTCCGTTCCTTATGAGTAGGTTTGACTTAAGCGTCCGTTCAGCAGCAGACTATCAAGGTATATGAGACCTGGAGCTACAACATAACATGGAATCCGAACCACATGAGTGTATACCGATAATCGAGCCGCCTGCGAGTCCGAGTATGAACCAAATGTGATATGGTGTTATAGTCATTACTTTATTTCACCATTCTGAGCGCATAAATTTTACTCTATACTATGTTACCCCTATGGAAAGCCTGCTGCGGGACATTTAAAACGAGTTAGAAATGGCAAAAGGGCTATATGATATAAACTTTGAGTTTCGTAAGTTAACATACATACTTATGTTACAGTTGACATTTTGTAACTTTTCTATTCTTGCGAACGCCTGAACTATTATATATATATATATATATATATATATATATATATATATATATATATATATATATATATATATATATATATATATATATACAATTCTTAAATAGTACTGTATATATGGAGCAAAGGTGGCTCAGTGGTAAAGCATTCACTCTGGTGCTTGGGGTTTGTGATGGACAAACACCGTGTGCGTCAGTTTTCTCGGGATTCTTCTGTTTCCTACCACTTTCTTCATTGCACTATTTTTCATTCATTCTCATCATCACTATATCCTTTAGCTTACACGGCATAACAGTGGAACGTAAAACTGAACTTTTTCTTAAGTATATAAAATGCAGGTGCTTAATCGCATAATGTAACGAAAAACAGAACATCATGTAACAGTAGGTGATATTAAGAACTCTGTTAAAAGAGAAATTACAATTATGTCAATTTATTAATCTGTTGTGATATTAATGTTGTTTAGTGTTCATTTGTTTGGAGCTTAATGTTCTCCTCCAACAGCGAGTCTAATGAGACTCTCTCGTCCCAAAGAAGAGAACACTTACCACTTGTTCCAGGGTATCAAAAACAGAGGTGCCTGGGAACCCTTCCTTTCACTCCACGTGTGTGTGAATCTTTACGATAATGAGATTTAATAAAATCGGAATGGAAATACTCTGGCATAATCGTCGCAAACAATATCAAAATTGAGTCGTGGCAAACAACACACCACTGAAAAATTGAAGATTTTTACCACTTCCGGTCTCAACAAATAGATGCAGGCAGAGACAAAACACATTCTTGGGAGTCTGAATTTGCGTTTAAAATTTCTTTTCGATATCCCTTACTTTTTTGCTCTATTGAAATAAATATTGAAACTGCAAATACTAGTAAATTTCAATCACTTTCGGTATCCATAGATTGTTGCGAATGGTGATGGTATTTCTCTTAAGATGCTGAATCGACTACATAAGAAAAACAACATTTGACACCGTATATTACTGTTCCTGTTCTATAGTGACGTAGTAAGCATAACTAATTTTTACCACTTCCGGTTTAAAAAATAGAAGGTTAAGGGAGGATATGGAACGTATTCTTAGGACGCTGGATCGATTGAAAAACAACAGCTACACGATATGCTTTACCGTTCTTGCTTTACGAAAATCAGGATCGAAACCGGAAGTACTAGTAGCTACACGATATGCTTTACCGTTCTTGCTTTACGAAAATCAGAAGGTCTATTGAAACGGGAAGTACTAGTAAATTTCAACCATTTCCGGTTTGGGTAGAATGTCTCTGGTGGCGACGATGTTCTCTCGTAATGCGGAATGATTGCAAAAAGCACTTGTCGCTATCTACATTACCGTTTTTATTCTATTGCGAAAAATGTTGAAACTGGAAATTATTACTTTCAACTACTTCCAGTATGAATAAGGGGTTAAAGGAGAAGATGAAACCTATTATTTAAAAATGCTTCTTGATATCTCTTAACCGTTTTTACCTGTCGACAGACGGACGGACATAGCCGATCTATAAGAATACCGATAGTTTGGTTGTCTAATAAAACCACGAACTATCTTTCATATGGTTTTCAGAATACAACATTTTATACAGAACTATATGTTCCGGTACGTAGCCAAATTTTAAAAGACCACTGACATAAAAAAAAAAAAACTTTCCTATTCACGACAGTGATATTTGAAATAATTTTAGTAAACATTAATAGAATAGCAGTAGTGCAATATAGACTTGGCAGTAAGGTCTGTAGCTATATTATAGTAAAAGAACATAATTGTGTTATTTCACTACAAACTAAAATAAACAAATAATGAAGCTATACTATAATGAAGCTCGTATATAGCTTCATTATTATTTTTTTAGTTTGTAGCGAAATAGCACAATTATGTTCTTTTAAAGTGTCTGGCAGGTAGAGCTCGATTGGGACATTATGATTTTGTACCATAATGCAAATACAATTTTGCGTTATTTTACTTTTATCTTACAAGGTACATTCGCGAAGTGTCTCCTCGGGATTCGTGTAAAATTGATTCAAATTCAAAGCTCTCCGAGGCCCAATGTGTATTATACTAATTTTAGCGGCCCATACAAGTAATTTGCATATTTATCGGCCTTCATATATTCGGAATTCAATCATAAAATACTATAACGCTCGGACACAAAATTGCTTTTAGTTTCTTTAGATGTAACAGGATATGAATGTGGGCATACGCAAAACAAATTGGATCAAGTACTACTTCTCTAACGTATGTTACCCACTCCGGTCGCCATCTTGGATCCGCCATATTAAATTCAACTTTCGATTTTTTTAAAATGGGAATAGATCCAAGTGATACATCAAATTCATGTACAATTTTCTCGGAAATTCACTGGTGTAGTGAGTTTTACCGTACCTTGTGCCGTTTTCAAGGTATTGCATGTTAAATGTCAGGCACTTCACGAATATTGAACCAAATGACAGTTGCTCAGGGCCACGTGTGTATATGTAATCCTTTACGTGATTTATCGTTGACGAAATATTCTCTGAACGTATATACATGCAGACACAAAGACGTCAATACGGAAATGGTAGGTCTTCACTCAAATCTGATCGTATCTGAATTTGCATTTTGACCTTGATAAAATACATACTTGTCATAGTATAACATGAAAGTAATAACAACCACTCGTTGAAATGTAATAAGATTATGACACCAATGTTGTAAAGAGTTTGTTTACACCTACAGTATTTTTTCAGTTAGAAACTGTTTTGATTTGTCAACATCAAAAACGTAAGCATAATTGATATTACTCTGCAATGTCTATTCGCAAAGTGCCTGGAGGGATTTAACATGCAAACCTTCCAAACGGAACAAGCTACGGTAAAATTCACTAGACCAGTGAATTTCCGAGAAAATTGTACACGAATTTGATATATCACTTGCACCTATTTCTATATGAAAAACGGAACGTTGAATCCAATATGACGAATCTAAGATGGCGGCCGCGGTGTGTAACATGCGTCAGAAAAGCAGTACTTGATCCAATTTGTTTTGCTTATGCCCACAATCATGTCCAATTACATTTAAAGAAAGTAAAATCAATTTTGTGTCCGAGCGTTATAATAGTGTATGATTGCATTCTTGATATATGAAGACCCACAAATATGCACATTACCAGTATGGGGCGCTAAAATTAGTACAATACACATTGGGCCGAATAGAACTGTGCATTTGAATCAATTTTACACAAATTCCGAGGGGACACTTCGAGAATATACCTTGTTAGACTTAAATTAAATTCTGTACCATCTTTTTTTTTTCTTCAAAATTATCAAATGTTTCAACTTCTATATTTGTTGGTGTGTTGATTACCTGCTACTGATGGGCTGTTTAAACAGCTTGCCAAATTTAGTTAAGATTGGTTAAGCCCAACGACCAAAGTTAACTTTTCTTTGTCCATGGACTTTTATTTTAAAGAAAAACCTTGACCAATTAGGACAACATTGGTTTGGATCACTTATAATCTGATTAGGTAGATTGAGACTAGTAGAGGTCAAAGAATAATTTTGTCAAGTAAACGAACTCGTGAAATTTTCTCAGAAACGACTGGATATATTCACGTTAAAATCATAATAAGGGTCCATAATGAACTAATTGGGCGTTATGCCAAGTTAGCAGCCAACTTTGACCGCTTTTGTAGGTATAGAGGTTGTCCGTGAATGTTTATTTCTCAGAAACAGTTGGACAGTTCGATCACAATTGGTATGAAGACCACAAATGCTCTGCTTAGATCGTCTTTCAGTCGAGATTTGATAAAGACTAGTGGCCTAATTTGGTCAAGACCAAAAGCAGAAGCTGAATTAAAACGCTACTCGTAGGAAAGATTTAAAAAATTTAGAATAAATCGCCACTAAGTAATTTATTAGCTAACTTAGGTGTCCTGTAAAATTTAGGACCAAGTCCAACAATTTGAGCTACAAATGAAATCTTTCAGTTTAGCGTCCCACGCTTATGCGCTTTAGGCTGAGGGAGACGACGATTGAAGCAAGTGAATGATGTTGGAAGAATTGGTGGAATGAGAAAGTGGAAGGAAACGGGAGTACCCCGAGAAAACCCACGAACACAATATTGTCTACCACAAACTTACTTCTCCGGGGATCGAACCAGGACCCCACGCACCAGAGGTAACCGCTCTCCCACTAAGCCACCGTGCCCCCCCCCCATGAATTTGAGCTAAAATTGGCATGAAGTTCGCTAAGATCAAGTTAGCACACCTGCAAAATTCAGTTTAGACCGTCTAAGACTAAAAGTCAAATTTGATCACAGTTAAGAGAGTAAAAATTAATTATTTTAGGATAATTGCTTCTAGGATGCAAGGTAAAAGAAAATGTTACTTGTGATGTATAGTGTTCCGCTATAAAATTATTTTGGTGATGACATACAATTGCATTTAAAAATACAATAAATTGAAATTTCTATTCATAGACACTACATTGGAGATATTCTTTCATGAGTGCTTATCACTTTATTCACAATTTGATTTTTTCTTTATATACATTTAGCTAAAATTAACGTATTCATTAATTGATTATTGTTCAAGTAACTGGATTGGGTAGTACGGATTATAGGATAATCAAATGTCGGATAATACGTAACTTGACTGAATCTTTCTTTGTTAAAAAAAAAAGAAAAGTCTTTTGATGAAAGTATTGTGAACATCAGAAATGTAATGAAGCGTATACGGGAGTATACAGCGTATACCCACCGGATATTTTTAATAGATAAGCGTATACTCACTTTAAATCAAGGATGTAATCCAAGGTATAGGGGAGGTATACGCTACATTTTTGAAAATAGGCGAACGCATACCTATCAAAACAACTAACTCCAAAATAACTTGATAATAGGACCTAAAATATCGTTATGATTCTATAGATATTCAAACATTATTATAAACATACTCATTGTTAACCAGACATAGTTTCCATGTTGAACAAAGAAATATCAATAAGTAAAACAAATCGTGGGTATAATATAATCGATAACTAAGTATTACAATTTGGTAGGTTGTTTGGTTTGAAGTTCAACTTCCTTTTCACCACCGAATCTATATGAGATGTAGTGGTATCTCTATAGCTTGGCGTGAGATGCAAACAACATGAACTCCCACCAGAAAGAAAAGTATTTCATTTGGTTCATCTGCGAAAAAAAAATAATAATTACAAAGATAGTACCGGTATATATCAGAAGTCACCAGACTTAAGTATTTGGCGGTTGGAACGCTGTAACATGCAATGAGCACTTGGCTGCAATCGAGGCATAGAACATGTGCATAGTAGTTCAAATTACATTGCCAACTGCTGAAATAATTAAAAAAAAAAAATGCTAATTCACAAAGTGTATATGTAATTACTGCTTTTGATCTATGAGCATCAATATTGAAACCAGAATTTGCAGTGGATTTCAATCTCTCTCGGTTTTAGTACAGTGAGAAGAAGACCTACCCTTAAGACACTAATTCACATAAAAAAGATTTTCACTATCTTTTTACCGTTTTTGACCCATTGCGATTAATATTGTAGCCGAAAATGGTCGATTTTTACCACTTCCGATTCGACTAGCAGAATAAGAACAGAGATGTAACTTATTTTTGAGACGGTGAATTCACATTATAAACAGTTTCTCCCTATGTTTTACAGTTTCTGTTCTGATAGTTGTAGACAGACAGACGGACGGGCAGACAACCATTCTATGACTTCTCTTACCTATGTTTGGAAGTCTAAATGTATAATATAGCATTAACAGTCATAAGCCCTTCATTTGAGTAGCTTAATTTAACATGTTTTTATCTAAGTAAATAGGATATTTCGTTACATACGTTTGCACTAAAAATTATTAATAGTTTATAGTTATTGGTATCCTATTCATTCTTGTCTTTTTTTTAAGGATGAGAAAACTCTTCATTTGAAAGTGATGAAAAATTTCACTCATGAATGTATATCAAACATTTTGTTTTCAAATAATGTGTGATGAAAATTGTAAATCTCACCTGCAGTGTCCCATAACTGGAGAATGACTATTCTTTCCCTCACCAGAACATGTTTAATTCTGAAGTCTACTCCTACAGTTGCACTGTACGAAGGTTGGAAATCATCTGTACAAAACCTATACATAAAACAACGAAAGTTTAGATTTTTTTTTAAAAAAATATACACAAAATGTAAAATATTTTGCAGATGTATGTATTTCCTAAAATGTTTTAAGATGAACGTGCTATCCCAGGTTAGCTGACCGTTAGTTAATTCATTATGTATTTCTTTTATCAAGAGATAGACAACTAAGAACCTTATATACACATATGGAAAGAGTTGTATTCCTGTGTGAAGATTCACTTTACGAAGATTTGACAGTTATGGTTATAAATATAGCGTGTGGGCATATGCTATAAAAACGATAGTGTAAAAAAAAAAATCTATGCTAGGTGGCTACTAAAAGTAGGAAGTGTATCTAACCTGCGTAATACGAATCTGGTGGGCACGCACGGTAGCGCATCTGTAGGGAGGAGGCGCATCAGCGATGGTCGTATGTGCATAAATGAAGATAGTTCAAATTAGATGCCCTAGGTATTTACTCATCCCATGTGAATGTGGCCTAACACACACTGAATATACGGCACGAACAATTAAAACCAGATGAGAGAAACATAAGAAAACATTTACGGTTAAACCAATCAGAAAAATTAGCATTAGCAACACTGGGAGAAAATCATAAAAATTTGTTTGAAAATGTGTCAGTTTCTAGGAAAACCACGGATGGATGTCAAAAGTTGTTAACGGAAGCAATGGAAAATATTGAGGGATAGTACCATGAATAAGGAAGATTTCAAATTAAGTGTTATTTAGAACATTAACAATAACAATAAAAATAACGAACAAAAATAAATAAATAAATAATAATCAAATATCAGTCAAAATTATAAATTTAAAATTAAACTAAAAGTCTTAATAATATTTGATTAATACATATTGATAAATACATTTATAACAGAAAACAATTTTACAAATTTTCTCTACATTAATACAACTCTCATCATAACGCTTTTGAAACGTTAGTTGTAATGAAATTAAGCACGGAAGAAAATAGTCTTACTTATTGAATTACAAAGACCTCCGTGAAAATTGTATATATATAAGTGTTTTTTTCAGTCTATTGGGATAGTAAGAAAACACTTCCAAAGTATTCTAAATTTTGTAAGAATATGCTTTTCTTACCTTTGGATGAAAGACGTTTTTCCTACTGACGGATCTCCCAACATTACTATCTTGAACACTCTATCTGGTGGACTAGTCTAGAACAGAAGAAAATATAATGTAACACGAATTCAATATAGGCTGACATTCAAAAATCCGGCCAATTATGTTCCTTCAGATTTCCGGATGAATTTCGGAACGTGTTTGCAAATTTACCGCATTGGTGTGCCACTGTTTTCTGCAGGCCTACCGTTTATGTTTTAGAACGTAGTAGCCGATAATCAGTTATTGGGTCTGCTAAGAGGCATTCCTGATCATTCCTTATCATTTTATCATTTATTTGCTACTGTATAGCCTCATTATAGATTCAACAAAGAAAGAAAAATGCTGTAAAACGTAAACATTGTGGATTGTTGAACGAAAATTAAATAGGACTGTTTTACTTGGTGAATACTAAAATTTCATTCGCTTTTCATTAGTGTATAATTTTCTTTCATTAAAGGATTGTGCATAACCATCCAAAATTCGGCACCTCACAGGTCTGGAGGTTATTGAATTTTTGAATGTCAACCTGTGTACGCAACTCACATATCACCATATGAGATATTCTTATTATCTATCTTATTTACTCTTTAAAAATCTTGTTTAAGTATTTCTTAAAAGTAAGACTAACAAATATTTTCATATCTAAAGAATTAATAAACTAGATGAAGGTGTTTATGAAATTATATCAATAATTATTGTATACTTTACAGCATAATTGGTTGATGTAATTCAATGATTTGTACTTCCTCGTTTCGGAATGCAAATCGTGCTACTAAGCTGAATTGTATGCGTAAGCTGTTGATCCTGTTTTTAAATAAAGTAATGTCTCAACAGATTAACATATGTTTGGTAACTTCGGATTACTGCATAATCTGTTCTCGAAAAATAAAATGCCCAAAAAACCTTTGGTACAAGGACAGTTGGGCAGAATAGTTAAAGACAGATGTTCGTACGTGGACCAAGGAAGTCAATTGAATATTTCTACGAGGAAGTTAGGCTAGTGAAGCAGCGAGTGGAAAAAGGAAAATATTCCAAAATTAGAGGGGACTATTCCACGATAGCTATTTCTGTATAACTAAATATCCAATCTCATAACGTTTTTGGTTTTGGAAAATGAAAGCTCTTAGCAGCTATAAATGTCCAATACACTTTTTTTTTTTTTTTTTTTTTTTTGTATAAGCAACGATATTTCTGGTTAGGTTTTTTTTTCGTTTTCCAAAAGTAAGGAGTTGTGTGGAATCTTCTCTCTTTTCCATTCACTGGTTCCTAGAGTGAGATTCTTACAGCAATAAAAGCGGATGTAAATCAGAAGTCTGGAAGTTTATTTACAGATACTCTTGTTCTGAGTTTGATGTTTATTAATATTACTTCATTGCTCGAACCTCGAGCATTAAGTAGCAAAATTCTGTGTGACTACTATTCGGCTACTCTGATAGGAATGGGGGTTCTAGCACTTCAACAATTAACATCAGTCGTTGTGACTGGGCGTTCTGGCACGTACAAGGCGACATTTTAATGAGCGGATGTTTTGGCACTGGGTGTTTTGGTACTTCATCATTAACTCACGAATACTAAATAATCGTTTGTTGGAGGTAGGTATACGTTTCAACGCTCCTTTCACATGATTGCCCATAGTGCCTTCGATGTTGTAAGAGACTGCAATGGCGAGGCTTCATTGATTTATTGATTATAATTTAATTGTGACGTCAGCAGTGAGGCTATCAACGGCGATGTGAATAGGCAATGAGAACCGTTTCCATGTCGAAACAAGTGATGGCCGCGTGAGTGGGAAAATCAAAAGTGTGTTTACACTTGTCATACATGACTCCACGCTTGGTATTTTGATATAAGAAGCAACAGGCTACACATCCGAGATTGCCTCTGGTCTTCATTTAGGGAGATATGATTTGTATATCTATTACTCTTCAATTCTGTTCTGCGACCTTATCTGGACGCTTTCCAGGGTCCCATTCTGCAGCAGAATAAGATTTATTAAACCCACCGAGACACTTAGCATATTTATGCAATGTAAATACTGTATTTTATATTTTTAAACATCCTCTATAACATGTTTGGGATGTAAATACTGTTGGGTTTATTGCTGCCTACCATCATCTTTTTCTTGTGTACCGATTTTAGGTCAGATCAGTGGCGGATCCAAGGGGGGCGATCGGTGCGATCACCCCAGGAAAGGAAACTTTCTTATTTTATATATATAAATAAAACCCATCCCAGAGTTTGAATCTCTTGAAAGTAGCTCTAAGTAGCAGTATGACAACCCATCGCCGTCCCCTTCCCCAGAAGTCGGTCCTGGATCCGCCCCTGGGTCAGATTCGTGTATTTCTACTAGTGGTTAGCACATGAACCGTTTTTTTCGGTGTATAGAAAAAAACAAACTGGTTTCTATTACAAAACTTTTGTTTCTATTCAGCTACCAGCTTCGGCGAAAATCATACTGGTTTCAACAAAAACCCAACGGAAAATGGTTTCAGTGTAAAACCAAAAGGTATTAACATAAATAAAATATTTCCAGTTTATATATATATATATATATATATATATATATATATATATATATATATGTGTGTGTGTGTGTGTGTGTACTATATGTGAACGGTTTTGATCATCTTTAGTTTCTACTAGGTGTTCTTAAATGCGTTTCCTCTTGTATATATATATATATAGTAATATTTGAATGTTTTATGAATTATTTTCACAGTTCCTTGCTTTTTTTTAGTTTGATCTCCCACAATTATGCTCCGAGGCTACGAAATATGGCGACAACCACAATGAATGTTATGATAGAATGAAGAAAATGGGAGGAAATGAGAGAACCCCGAGAAATCGCATTCAAATTGTGTTTGTCCACTACAACGCCCTCTTGGCAAGAGCTGGGATCAAACCAGTACCTCCATACACAGAGGTGGATGCTTTACTACTGAGCCAACGCAGGTTCTAGAGTTTTTTGTTCTAACATTAGTATACATTAAAACATATGCCAATTCATTAACATATTTTTTTTTTTTTTTTTTTTAAATAAATCGATCTCTTTCTCTTATCACTAGGGAATCATGGATTGATAGACCTTTCAAGAACCAACAAGTAAAATTCAGCTGGTTTTCAACATTGTACAGCTAGAACACGCGAAACAATGATAAAATTAGTATCACTATACTACGATTGCAACGCTAAGTAGGAAAGAATAGTATAGAATAAATGTCTTAACCTAGGTATTGTTAAAAGTATACCATTGTAAACTACTTACTCTAGGCCAAGGTGTTAAACTGCAGTTACTTTTGCAATCTTCTGTTGTTAATGACAAATCCACCGGCGTCATTTTTTCATTTTCTGAACTACACAATTATATAAAGAAACCAATTAACAAATATATTGTATATATAATGTAATAAAATCTTACATTCTTAAAAGATTACTTTCGTTCTACGCATAAAGATTTTTGGAAGATGAAAAGCTTTTTCCTTTTTCTTCTTTTAATTTCACCATACTTATTATTTCATATAAACAATAATGCGCATAGTATCTTACGAATTGTTTATACAATGTTACTAGTTTATAGTATGTCATCATATAGATTAGAATCAGAATTTAAGCGACGATAGCTTTCTTTTTAATAAAATGTAGGGAAACTCAAAAGAATGCTAAAACACTTTAATTTATCACAAAAAAGCTTACGTACTTATATTTTTATCACGAAAACTAGAATTTCTTGATAAAACACGAGGTAAACGGACCTGAGTTTATTGAGTTGATTATCAGTTTAGCGTCCCTTTCAGCAGCAAGGCTATATTAAACGTGGACCTACAGCTTAACGTGGGATCTGATCTACGTGAATCCCCATTTGGAATCGAACCCGGGTCTCCCATGCCAAAGTCGCGTACACTAACCGTTTAGCCATGAGGGAGCTATGTAAACTGAATTAATGAACAACAGTTGTGTAACCTGGATATTTCAATAATGAAAATTGCATCAAATCGTGCTTGGCTTCAGAAAATCTGCGAACAAAATCCTAATAAAATTAGTTTAAATTTTAAAGTTGCAAATATTGGACATGTAAGATATGAAGCTTAGATATTAAATTAAAATTATTTGTTAAATAGTAAATAATTTGATCAATACCCAAGTAGAGCAATGTTCTAATTCAACAAAAGATACAAAAGGTAATTTTCACTCTCTCTCTCTCTCTCTCTCTCTCTCTCTCTCTCTCTATATATATATATATATATATATATATATATATATATAGAGAGAGAGAGAGAGAGAGAGAGAGAGAGAGAGAGGGAGAGATAATACACTATTGCTCCTTTAAAGATAATTTCACAATCACATTTTCTACTGTTCCACCAAATTGTTGATAAAATTTTCCTCCTGAAAAGATAATCTTCATAATCACATTTTCTATTGCCCAACTGAAAAGGTATGATAAAAATTTTCCTCCTGAAAATATAATCTTAATCACATATGCTATTGTTAACTAAATCACCATCATCATAGGTATTCTGCCCTTATTGGCAGGTCAGGCAACTGAGAAGCTTCCATGCTTCACGGTCCTCCGCTAACTTCTTCGACTTCTGTGATCTTTCTGTTTTTATATAATCCATTAATTGTAGTCTTCTTTGTCCCCTCCCTCTCTTTTCCGCTACCATACCCTCTAGGACGTCTCTCATGATACAATTTCTTCTTACGCAATGTCCCAACCAATTCTCTTCTTCTTCTTAATACTATCTAGAAGTGTTCTTTCCTCCCCACCATTTCTAACACTCTCTCATTCGTTTTCCGCTCGACCCAACTAATTCTTTCCATTCTTTTCCACATCCACATTTCGAAGGCTTCCAGTCGTTTTTCATCACTTTTACGTAATGACCATGTTTTCGCCCCATACATTACAACACTCCACAAGAAGTATTTTATGATTATTTTTTGCAACTCTTTATTCAAGGTCCCCCAGAAAAGAATTCTCTTATTCCTAAATGCTTCTTTTGCCTTTCCTATCCTTGCTTTTATTTCACGTTCGCACTTCATGTCATTACTATGAATGCTACTCAGATATCGAAAACTATTCACTTGTTCTATTTTCTCCCCCTCCCACTTTTATATTTGACGCAGATTGCTTCGCCCCAATCACCATGGCTTTTGTCTTTCTAACATTTATTTTCATCCCATATTCTTCAAAGCCCTTTCTCAGGTTTTCTAACATCTTACTGATTTTCTTTTCAGATTCTGCAACAGGCGCCATATCGTCTGCAAATCTTATGCATCTAATCATTCTACCTCCTACCGAAATGCCGTCATCATCATGTAGGCTCTTTTTCACTATCTCTTCTAGATAGGTATTAAATAGTGTTGGCGAGAGACAGCATCCTTGTCGAACTCCCCTTCCAATACTCTCCTCCATCAGTTCATCCCCTATCCTAACACTTACTTGTTGGTTTATGTATAAGTTTCTTATGAGTCTTCGATCTTTCCATTCCAACCCTATCTTCTTTAGAACTCCCAACAACAATTCCCAATTCACGCGGTCAAAAGCATTTTCTAGATCAATAAATGCAACATACACCTCTTTCCCTTTCTCTTTAAATCTTTCACCGATCGCCCTCAATAATCCAATAGCATCTCTTGTGGCCTAACCTCTCCTGAACCCGTACTTACCCTTTTTCATTTGTTCTTCTGTTCAGTATTCGGAACAGAACTTTAGCTTCATGAGATATGAAACTAATAGTTCTATAATCCTCACATCCCTTTCCCTTCTTAGCCATCGGTATCATAATCGTCTTCAGGAAGTCTTTTGGCCACTCTCCTGTTTCATATATTTCATTGCATAGTCGGAACAATTCTTTCTTTCCCTTGTCTTCCATATTTTTAATGAATTCGATTGGCATATTATCTATCTCGGTTGCCTTTCCATTTCTAATCTCGGATATAGCCTTTTCAAACTCATTTCGAAGAAGATTAAACCCTTTAACATCCTCGTTTACTACATTTTCTACTTCAACATTTAGGCTACACGGTCTATCCCGACTTTCATATAAATCTTCAAGAAATTCTTTCCACCTTCCTATGACCCCATTTCTCTCGTTGACTACCTTCCCATTCTTATTTTCTACTGCCATCGTACTACCACTTTGTTTCCTCCAAAATTCCATAGATTTCACCTCCTTGAGCATTTCCTTATATTTTTCCACTCTTTCTAATTCTTCTATGCCCTTACATTTTCTTCTATAAAACTCTTCCATCGCTTTGTCTGTTTCCGTTCGTAATTCATTATTTAACTTTCTATACATCGTTATGCCCTCTTCTGTATCAACCTGTTTCCACGTCTTTCTTTCCCTCATTTTCTGCAACATCTGCTCTGTAACCCATGGTTTCTTAGCCGTTTCTTGTTCGCGATAACTTACAGCTTCTTCTGCAGTCTGCTGTAATCAAACTTTAATATGCTCCTACCGTGCGCCTATTCTTTCCTCGTTTGAATATTTTTCTTCGAACTTTCCAACTAAAAGATTTCTTACTTCCTCGTTTTCCAACTTTTCAGTATTCAACACTTTATTGCCTCTTTTCTTCTCCTTACGAATATTTACTTTGGCCAGCACAAGATTATGATCAGAGAAAATATCGGCCTCGGGAACGATCTTCGTGTTCTTAGAGCTATTCCGATACTTGTCCTGAATCATAACATAGTCTATCTGATATCTTCCGCCGTCTATTGGTGATTTCCATGTATATCTTCTTTATTAAATTAAAATGGATTATAAAATTTTCGTTCTAAAGGTAATCTTAACAATCATATCTTTTATTGTTCAACTATAAATGAACGATAAAATTTTCCTTCAAAAAAGATAATATTCACAATCAAATTTTCTATTGTTCAACTAAAAATGGATGACAAAATTTTCCTCCTCAAAAGATAATCTTTACAATAATATTTCCTATTATTCAATTACAGATGTATGATAAAAGTTTCATCTTCTAAAGATAATCACTGCCTCACTAACTTCTGCACAAGTTTTCTTTCGGGTTGATAGACGACCAGAACGATGGACATCCAAAACACTATCCAGGCGAAAAACTTTCTTCTCCCACGTGATCCAAGTGTAATGCCTTGGTGACTCCTTACCGAACCATACATGAAATCTATCCATCACCTGTGGCATATTTTCGTTGTTGTGCTTCTGTTCATGGATTCCCACACTTGCACTAAGCGCTCCTCCAAAGTGAAGTCACTGGTATCTGCCATTGTTCACCAAACACGAAACGGCGAGACAATGAACTGGTCAACGCGCAGACTTTAGAATCCTCCCTCCGTGGGCAGTCACTTCATGTGAGGACCACTGCTGCCGTATCAATGATCAGGATGCGAGATTCAGATTTTAAATATCTTAACATCTTACATTGTTGTACACATTTAAACGGCGTGACAAACATCTTGGCATTTGAGGGCGGCGCCCGAAGTTCCCTTTAAATGCTGCTAACAAATGAGAGGCCAGCGGTATTGCCACGTTTATTTTGTACACATCCACGTCTATCCTCAGCCATCTGATTGCGCTGTAGTTTGTCTGCTTAGTCATAGCCACACCCCTTAGCATTAAGCAACGTCGCGTCAGAGCTTGCGTTTTATTCGTTTAGCTGAAATGCCAAGGTGTTTGTCGCAGGCTTTAGTTCGTGTGTTAAGGGACTTTCTGGCCACCCTATACTCTTCAATCAAAATTGATTTCTTCTTTGAACCACGGGATCTGTAGCTTCGCATCCGTTAAAAGATAGGATTCTTTACAGCAGGCTTCCTCAACCCATTTGATATCACGACCTCCCTTTATCACATCCTCTTGCCGGCGACCCCCAATAATAAACATTTTAATTGTTGCTGCTGATCATTTACACTTTGTTTATCTTTGTAAGCCACGTATAGGAATAGAAATAACAGTTCAATAATAAGTAGGGAAATAAAAATGTCTATCAAAATAAGAAATTGAAAGTAATCTACAAGAAATATTTTTCTGGTACTAGATCCTAATTACATTTATCTTTTTTTTTTTTTAACCTCTTTTATAACCCCCATGAATTTCCTCCACAAAATAAGAAATTGAAAGTAATATTCAAGAAATATTTTTCTGGTACTATATCCTAATTACATTTATTTATTTTTTTTTTTTTACCTCTTTCATGACCCCCATGAATTTCCTCTCACGAGCCCCTAGGAATGTCATTCCCCAGGTTGAGAAACTTCTCTTAGAGAACCGGTAGTTCGTAATACGAGCCGCAGACAGCGGCGATAACTCGAGGGTTGGGCGCACAAGGCTGAAGGTGCTTTCCTCTTATGTATGAAGAAACCAGAGACATAATTAATTAATGATGATTCCTGATCTCAGCACAATCATAGAATCATGAATTCTACACTTACTCTGCACGTGATGAAAAGTTGGTTAGATGTCATAAATATCACTCCGTATGAATTTATTTCTTCTACTTTCAAGCGATGGTAGGAGAGAAGGGAGTATGGTAATGCTGAAAACTCGAATTAGAGACTTCAACAGTTTAGCACGTTTGATGTCCCCATAGACATCGATAAAAGTTATTGTTATTACGTATTAATACTATTTTCTTATTTGTCCATGTATTCGTCCCGATATATGTAGGCCGAGAGACCACACCATTCAACTATTTTGATCAACTTTTAAACTTCATGTTTCTTTTATAAAATTCTTCAGTAGAGCTTTTCGAATTTTCTTCCTATCTTCAAAATGTTTTTAAAATGTGATTTTTTGGAGAAACGCATCTAACGATTTTGTTTATTTTTCATCGCAAAAATATTACAGCGGTATTAATGTTATTCATGGTAATACAAATAATAATTAAATTTTTACACATATGTACAGCAGTTACGTCTGAAATAAAGAAATTATCCACATAAGTAATTTGAAACTTATTTTAGGGGTACTATAATATGATGAATATGAATAAAGATATCGGAATGAGGGAAGTTACAAAGTGGAGCTGAAAACATTTAATCAGCACCTCTTCTGCATGCCAAAACTTACAAGGCTAACAGTTAAGCCTTCATGAAGTAGGGGACACGGAAGTATTGCTGGTTAGTGGTGGGCACAAAAACCGGTTTTTCGGTTTTTGGTTTTTCACCGAAACCGGTTTCGGTTTTCTTCAAAACCGGTTCGGTTTTCTCCGAAACCGGTTATCGGTTTTCTCCAAAACCGGTTCGGTTTTTTCACCTGATCCGGTTTCGGTTTTCTTCAATACCGATTCCGTTTTTTTTTCAAAATTTGTTCTATTTCTGACCAGAATGGTGTTTCGTTGTTCTCCGGAAACCGAATCCATTTCCACAGAAATAGTTTTATGTGTTTTCGAAAAGTTTTCACCGAAACCAGTTTCGGTGAAAACCGAACCGGTTTTGGAGAAAACCGAAATGTCGGTTTTTGGGTTTTGGTTTTTATAGAAACCGGTTTTCGGCTTTTATAAAAACCGGTTTTGCCCATCCCTATTGCTGGTAGCTTAGTGGCAGAGTCTTGCGAGAGATTGTGTTTCGATTTTTTGATAGTCTATCGATAAGATGATATTTATAAGACCATTGTGTTTACATGCGTTCTTCGCTCTACCTCTCTTACATATATTTGATGAAGAACTTGGTTGGTAGTTAGGTTGGACCACTGAAGCTATATAAGACGTTGATCTACAGTTTAACATAGAATCCTAAACACATGAGTTCTCACCGGGACAAGGACATTTCCTATGAAATAAGCAGAAAACGCAATAACTAGGTATTTATCCAAAACTATTTCTACTGTTAAATCTAATGTTATTTCTCAAGAATATACCTACAACGTAACATCAGATAAGCACTCTGATTGGCTGCCGATTCCTTCATCCTCTTTTTGATTGAGTTCGTCGAGTAGACTAGTCCCTCCCCGTTCTAGTGACGATGATCTCGAACTTTCGACAGACGATGTTAGTAATTTTTCCATGTGATTAGGAGATTGCTAGATAAAAGGAAAAGAAGTTATTTCAAATCAGTTAGAAATTATTAGAAAATAAGATAACATATTCTTACTCATTAATTAAAAGTACCTAGGTTTAGGAAACAGTAAGTTTTTATTTTTCACGTAGAAATAAAGAAGACCCACTACCAGAGGTGGCTCATGTGCAAAATTATCCAGTAAAAATTATGGTTTTGTCGCTTCAAACTAAGGGGAAAAGTTACTTGATGTAGGAGAATGTCGGATAAAACCGGGACCTGGGTTTTCTGGCTATATTAGTGCCACTATCTGTTAGTGGTGGATCCACGGGGGTGATAGGGGCGATCGCACCCCCCCAGAAGAGGGAAGTTTTTTTATTTTATATATAAATAAAACCCATCCTACAGTTTGAAGCTCTTTAAAAGTAGCTCTAAGTAGCAATATTACAACCCACCGCTCCCCCAGGAGTCCGTCCTGGTTTTGCCCTTGCTATCTGTTGGCCAACGCATAAAATTAGTTGCAAACAGCCGCCATGTCATTCTTAGTTTAAGAGAAAGTTGAGTAAGTGGCTCCTTTGTCGTTGGCAATGTGTTGAAAAATTTGTTTAGCAAAGTTTTGATTTGTTTCCCATCGATAATATAGACTACTGCTTGACTTATGTAAGTATACAACATATAAATATAACTCTTCCTGCTGTTATTTCATGTCTTGAATCAGGATTTTTGTGCTCTTTGAGAGGTGCTAGGCCTGTAGTTCTGAATAATGGCGTAGTAGGATAAAACCGGAACATCAACAGTCGGACAGGACCGGGTAGTACGTGTAAATTTGAGAAGGTTAGATACAGTGTCTTAACTGTAAAGGATGGGTACACGAAGTTTGTAGCAATGTGAACGAGTAATTTTTTTGTTCTTAGATTTAACCAAATTGTAACCTAAAGTTAATTTTTCTAAGTTATTGGTCTAATATAGTTTAGCCCTCTATATATCAGCGTTTCCCAACCGGTGTGCCGCGGCACACTGGTGTGCCGTGAATAGGCCACTGGTGTGCCGCGAGCAAATCAAAACAAAATTAATAATTCTATAGCAATCAAATTACAAAACGTAGGGGAAAATGTATATTTGTATTGAACATTACTATGAACCTTTACAATGAATCTACAACTTTAAGTTTCATGCCGTGTTACTTTTCTGTACATTTCTGATGTTGAAAAAAGTATTTGTTATTGTTATGACCATTATTGCTTCTTTATTGTTGCAGACTGTTTCGTAACTTGAAAATTTAAAATATCATTCAATCCTTTCGACAAATTACCTACGTTTGTGTTTTAGAAGTAAAGGAGATCTGTTTGTTCGTTCGTTATTTAGTGATCTTCCTTCGTAGTAAAAGGTTGGATACAGTTTTTAAAAAGAAAGCGTATTTTTAAAAACCTGAGTCCAATATTTCATTGTAATTGTTTTCTGTTTTTAAATTAGGATGAAAAATAAGCATAGTGATTTACCACGGGGAAAAAAAGTGATCGAGCTTTCTTCTCTATGCGAAGGAGATCAGTAATCAAAGGAAAAAATACCACTGTGTTTTATATTTACAAAAAATAATATCTATAAGTGTGTCGCGAGAATCCAAGTTACATCCGTAGTGTGCCGCAAGTTGAAAATGGTTGGGAATCGCTGCTCTATATTTTCGTACTTTTTAAGCTCACATGTTTTTTTCAGTTGTATTGATTCTTACTGTACTAGTTCTTGGAATATAATTACATATTTTTCTTGTAAAAGGAAAGTTTTTTAAATAATTATTTTATAGCACCCGGTTTCGTCCGATCTGGTCGGACAAAACCTAGTTTTTGCATATCCTTTAAAAAATGTTTTTGCTCTCGAAATTTACCAGCTTTTTCCACTGAAATAAACATTTTTGTGTCAATAAGAAATCTGTTTAGCATTTGAAAACTAATTCAAGGTATAATATCCATGTAGATGCTGAGGAACAAACAAAAACATTTTGAGTCCTGGTTTTGTCAGACTTTCTTCTACTATTTGTTCTATGCAACAATTAGTGTGATATTTAAGTTTTTTCTTTGAGTTTCAAACTGCGAAACTTCAATTTTTACCAATGTAACTGCCCTCACGAACTACCTCTGCTCACCACTCAGTTGATTGCCCAGCTACGTGTACACCACGTGAAAAAGTTTGGCTTGTATGGCGTGATAGTATCTCAATTCATATTGAAGCCGGAAAATGATAGTAGATTTCTATCATTTTTGGTTTTCGCAGAGAGGTTAGACTAGAGATGGAATATATTCTTGGGAAGCTTAATTGATTGTAGAAAACAGCTTCTCGCCTTTATAGTTTTTATTCTTTAGCAATCAACACTGAAACCAGAAGTAGTTGATTTCTGATACTTCCGGTTTGAATAAAAGGTTAAGAATGAAGATGGTATTTAGGCTTTTAGAACGCTCAATTGATATATAAAAAAGACACTTTTCGTTATCTCTTATCATTTTTGGTCCATGCAGATCAATATTGAAACCGGAAGTTGTAGTGGATTTTTATCACTACTGGTTTTAATAGAGAGTTAAGTATGAAAATTATATATACTCTTGGGACGCTAATCGATTGTAAAAAAACACTCTCGTTATCTAGGTGTTTCCGTTTTTGCTCTATAGTGATAAATGCTAAAAACCCAAAACGGTTTATGTTTTACTACTTTCGGTTTTAATATAATGTCTATTAACAAACGTGATTCCTAGGTTGTTTTTTTTTCTACATCTTGGCTAAAATTGATAGTGACCAATAAAGTAGTTTTTGATTTTTTGTCTTCGGGATTGATTGGCACACAGTCATTTCTTGTCCCTCAAGCGGACAACAGGGTAAATGTATAAATCTGTTTCGGTTGGTAAACGAATCTCTTTAAAAGGTAATTGGATAGTGTTGCTTTACTCTCATACTCAGAGAGGAAGAAGCAAATCATGCACACACTTTCACGCGAGTCAGAGTCCCTACGAGAACATGCAGCAGGAAATTGGTTGTACACTCATCTCCAAAATTATTGTCACATATCTATAACTGTCTTCTTGTAAGAATATAATTTGATAATGATTTTGCAGGGTACTTTTAATACTGATACTATGTGTATAATCGGGAAATGTATATTTGTGGTAAATTTCATAGGAAAAGATTTATACATACGAAAATTAGAATGAGTGAAACAAAATGTTACTAAATGGACAAGAAAGTTTTATTTTTGTTTTATTGTTCTTATTTACTGCTCTTTGACATGAAATTTGCCACATACATGTCTTTGCCGATTATACGCATACTAACATTATAAGAAATACAGGACGAATTCGTTATCAAATTATATTTCTAGAATAACATATTTATAGACATGCGACAATAATGTTGGACATAAGTGTACATGTAACACAATGAGTTTATCCTTCCTTTGAATTTCCTGAACAACCTAAGCACGGATGATATAATGATCAATATATTTAACTCAAACGTTTTTCAGTACTTCCTTCATGAAAATTTTCGCTCTTTGGTTGTATAGGAAGTAAGAGTACTTCGTATTCGAGGAATGTTAATATATAAAATGATCAGCACTATAATGAAACCATAAATACACAGTTCTTGCTTCTTTAATTCTAATCATATTTATCTGACTTTAGTTTCCAGTTTGCCATACCCCTTTTGAACCGAACACTGATCACTCTATCCTTGCCTGCTCTAATAGCTTAGTGGGCCCACCTAGACACGTTAGGGTAAGTAGGTTAGAACCAGCCTTCGGGATGAACACTCAGACGTAGATATTTTCAGTACTTATAGACCTTTGCAGTACTTATGGGACTAGAAGTCAGTCATCTTTCCAACAGAACACACAACTACCCAGTTGAAGGAAACATTCTTTCAATCGAACATGCTTTACACTTAATAGTTCTGTTATTTTATTAAAGTACTTGATTACAATATAGTTAGTTAGTTAGCTCGCTAATGATAGTGTGTTAGCTTTATTTGACTCTATCATAGTAACGTGTGAGTTCTGTTTCACAGTGTTAATCCACGATTGACTTCCATACTACACGAATTCAATACTAAAGCTGAAAGTTGTACATCCATAACTTATAGTTGCAATAGGGGCACAAGACCAAATATATATATATATAACCTGTTCCTCATACGCAGAATTCATATATACTGCATATATAGCCTATCCAATATAAATAAAATAAAGAGTTTGCTTGTGTGTCTATTTGTCTGTCTGTCTGCGGCCTGGGGACCAGACGAATGGACCGAGAGTTACCAAATTTGGATTAAAGGTACCTTGGTCCAGGCTCCAGACCAAGACGAAACGTTTTCTTCAAATTCCGAACCAGGGGGTCTCAGGGGGGCGTTTACCGGGACCGGCCTGGGGACCAGATAAGTTGACCGAGAGTTACCAAATTTGGTCACGGATACCTTGGATCAGGCCCCAGACCAAGGCGAAGTGTTTTTTTTTTAATTCAAACCAAGGAGGGGTTCAGGGAGGCGTTACCTGAACATGTAAAAGTAGTAGAAAATGACCGATATTAGTGTCGAATTCATAGTTTTCGCGGTCGCTGAGATCAATGGTGAAACTCTGATTGCATTAACTTCCAAATTCACCCTATTCCGCTGCGGGACGGGGGGTGACACCGAGACATATAAAAGTAATCCAAACTGACCGATATTAGCGTCAAATCCATAGTTTTCGCGGTCGCCAAAATGAATAGTGATACTCCCATAGGCGTTGACTTCCAAATACAACCCCCATACGAAAAATGGGTATATCCAGCTAGTAATTAATAAAATATACATAATTATAACATTAATAGCAGTCTCGTACTGTTTTTGTTCTATGGAAATCAATCTTAAAACTGGAAGAAGTAGTAAATTTCTACTACTTCCGGTTTTAATCAGAGACATAAGGGTGATAATATCTTTCCTTCATATATTGAATCGATTGCAATAAACATGTCGTTACCTATTACTTTATTTGTATAATGACATGGTGATCAACCTCTGTGATGATGGTTAGTTTCTACCACTTCCGGTTTGAACAGCGGAGGAGATTGAACTTATTCTTGGAACGTTGCATAGATCCCAAAACACCGCTTCTCTCTATCTCTTAACGTTTGGCTCTATCGCGATCTAAATTGAAAGCAGAAATGGTTTTTTGGTCTGAAAAGAAGTTAATGGGGTAGATGAAGCCCATTATTGGGACGCTGAATCAATTGACCAAAAAATCGCTTGTCGTTTTCTTACCGGTTTTGCTCCGTAGAGATCAATATTGAAACAAGAGGTATTAGTGAATGTATACCACTTCCGGTTTTAGTAGAGATATGTGGGTATATGGTGGCTTTTCTTCAGACGCCGAGTCAATTCCAAGAAACAACTTGTCCCTGTCTATTACCGTTTTTGTTCTACGGTGACCAAGGTTGAAACCAGAAATTGTTAATTTATAGCAATGGTTAATTTTATTGTCGATAATAATTAGCTCTTGAAGTTCTATTGAGTGAAAACATTACTAACATAAAATATATGGCAAGGTGATAGATATATAGCTAACAAGGGAAGTAGGCGAAGTAGTACGCGGGGATCTGCATGTGTTAGTGAAAAGGTCACAACGAGTACATCTCATACGTGAAATATCTAGCTTGAATGGGGCCTATAGGGGGCATGGCGACCATTTGGAGATCAGAACAAGACACGTTCTGAAACTCCAGAAAACGTGGATAAAATAGAAAGCTATGATGTAATGGTTTTGAGACGTGGTAAGGTAGCTGAATACGAATCTGGCATCAAATGTTTACAAATCAAAATGGCGGGCACAAATTACAAAAAATAAGCTTTGGATTTTAAATTGAGCATATTCGACTTTGCTATGTATGAATCGGGTGCCAAATGTGTAAAATTCAGCATGAGTGATCCAAGATGACGGACGAAATGCAAAACACTGCTATGGAATTGAAAGCGGGTAGGTAGAGGGTTTCATGGTCACGGGGTACGAATTCAATACTAAAAGTGCAAAATGCAATATGACGGATCCAATATGGCGAACAAAAAGTGCAAAACATATGTACAATGCGGACATATGTGTATCGAGATGAGCCTGGGCTCCGTCTCGTCTCGCTTCGATTTGAAAAAGCACATCTCGATCTCGAATTCGAGACGAGATTGCGACTAGTCTCGGTGTGGGTACCATCACTACTCATGAGACTGAATATTTGTCATACATATGGCCCACAAGTGTACACTGCATAATGTGATTCCGGAAAGAGAGTTGTGGAAGTAGCGATGTTTTAAACTCCAACGCGCACTTTTCACTGTTATTGTTCGGATCTTCAGATGATATCTGCAAATAATCGCAACGCACGCTACAGGCGCCATTTAAGTGAGATGTTACAGATGTAAAGTGTACTCAGTGTGAGCTATCTAACGATATATAACACATGCCGATCCCCTCGTATGTCTTTTACGGTGGGGGAGGGAGTTGGTAGTGAAATAACTCTTGTCTATGGTTGCAATCTGTTCGTATCACAAAACTTTTATGTGCGCTACAAAACCTGCCCTGCATTCCGTACCTTAACTTTGGCATGATTGTATAGCAAAATAAGCTCACTGTTTATTGTATTCACCGCCTGCTCCTACTTGACCCGTCATGCACTATACGTATTTTTCTATTACATGTGTAAGAATTACATATGTCCGATCTGTTCTTATTTTTTGCACTTTTGTCCACCATATTGGGTCCATTATATTGCATTTTGCACTTTTAACATTGAATTCGTACTCTGTAACTATGAAAACCTCTACCTACCCACTTTCAGTTCCATAGTAGTGTTTTACATTTTGTCCGCCATTTTGGATCTCCAATACTGAATATTACATTTTTGTTCTCCGATTCATATGTAGCGACATCAAATATCTCTATTTAACCAATTTCAGATCCATAGCTTGCTTTTTGTAATTTGTATCTGTCATGTTGGGTTCGCCATTTTGATTTGTAAACATTTGATGTTGGATTCATATTTATCTACCTTTTACATCTGTATATACCACATTTCAAAAACATTACATCATAACTTTCTATTTTATCCACGTTTTCTAGCGTTTCGGAGCGTGCCTTGTCCGGATTTTCAAATGCTCACCACGCTCCCTACAGGCCCCGTTCAAACGAGATATTTCACATGTGAGGTGTACTCGGTGTGACCTTTCCAACGATATATAACATATGTAGATCCCAGCGTACCACTTCAGTTACTTTCCTTGTAAGAGAATTACAACAGCACAATGTTTGTTGTGTGTTTTGTTTATATTATTATTATTATTATTATTATTATTATTATTATTATTATTATTATTATTATTATTATTATTATTATTATTATTATTATTTTCTGTGTGTGTGTATGAATACCCATACATTCAATGTGGACTTCAAAGTTACTATTATATTAGCATTAAGAGAAGCCTTTCAATTAATGAATGCGAATAATTGTTTTTTTCATATGAAGTCCTTACGTAGGAAGGAGCAAAACTTGGCCTCCTCTGTGAAAATAATAGTAATGAAGTACAGTTGACAACCCACATGTATATATAGTTCTAGTTTTTTAATACTACAGAACGTGGATGAAGGCTTATTATTCATCCATGGTGAAGCTTCTGCTAATGGGAAGACAATAGAACGTTGGATTATTTTCTACATCAGTGGCTGGAAAACGAAGATACTGCTGTGGATATGAATTTGCTACCAACGAAGACACAGAACTAATAATGTTGTAGAAGGATGGAATAACAAAATGAATACATTATTCGATAGACCCCATCCGAAGGTTTCAAGATTTGATTTCCTGCCTCAGGTTGGTAAGTAGAAAGCACGAATGTGATGTCTATCAGCAGTGGCGCAAATCTGTCTACAATACTAGGGTGAGGGGGGCAAGTAAGACCTTTTTTTTTTTTTTTTTGTTAAGCGATGCTCAAAATATTTGTAAAGTAGAAAAACAATCCTGTGATGGATCAGGGAGCAGAGTTGTCTTCAACATTGGGAGGCGGGTAGATTTGAGGCTTCTTCTGGGGGACATCAATTTCATCTCATTTTCCTTTCTGGCAATCAGACACAAATCATCACATTCCCCCCCCCAAAAAAAACACATTTCAAATCGGATTTTTGGGAGGGACAGTCCCCCCAGTTATCAGATTGGAGAGGACATGTCCCCTCATCTCCCCGGGATTTGCGCCAGTGTCTATCAGAGTAAAACTTAACCTAAAAGGGATTAAGAGAAAGGAGTAGTACGTAAAATGAATGAGAGAGTTACGAGAATCATTCAGAAGTGCGAAGTTGTTGGTGATTTCAGAAAATTCTTGAGAGTTTTTATCCGCGTTTAAAAGCTGAATAATGCATAACCTCCGGTGAAACTGATGATAAATATGATGCTGATATCTCATTGTTCATATAAGATATATAATAACAAGACTAGATAAATACTTGAAAATCATTTAAAAACACCACGAAGTGAAAATTAACAGTGATTTTAAACACAACAAAATAGTTGCTCATTGGCTCGGGGTTCTGATTATTTTGTCAGTCTCAAACCTAAAAAAGGCGAGAGAAAAATCAGCAGTTTATCATTAATGTTTTTATGTTTATATAATAATAATAATAATAATAATAATAATAATAATAATAATAATAATAATAATAATAATAATAATAATAATAATAATAATAATACTTTTTAAAACTATAGAAATTCAATAATAAATATTTTAAATCTCCAATTGATCGTAATTGTCACTGGAGGATTCAGATTAAGATAGACTACTTTCTCATTAATCACAATTATTGCAGGTCGTAGTTATCGAGACACCATTATTTTCATACTTTGTTCTCGGCTTTCCTAATGTTAAGTTTTCTGACGAGATTCCAAATAAACTTCTGTGTATCTTATATATTGTCCATGCTATCCACAAACTGCTGGACTAAGAGGAAGGCTACGAAGGCTGAATAAGAAGTGGGATCAACTGCTTTAGTGTTATTGTAAATGTAGCGTCACTACAGAGCTCGATCTGTGTTTCTAAATACGGTTGATTTCATTTTTCTTTGGCGAGACATTTGAAAGAAGAATGCTGGAAGAGGGAGTAAGGTGTACTGTGTGAGCAACTAACGATGATTTTCGTACCAGAAAATCTAAGCAGATTTCACTTATAGATTATACAAATACAGCCTTACTCAAGCTAATATCAGACTTGGAGCAGAAATTCAAGACAGTACGCGGTATATATGATACTAAAACGGGCCTCAGTGTATCAGCACTTCGGCAGAGACGGTCCAATAGGTAGAAACTGACTAAAACTAGCAAAACACTAAGCCCAAAAGCATTAACGAAGCTGGAAGCTGGAAGTTGCCTGTATCACATATGACGATGTTTAAGATTCTTCGTTAGGTCGCAAGAAATGACCATTCAATATTCAGATTTTGCATTAACTGCGAATAAATCAGTCACCAAGTAATGTTGAACTACCAATCAACACAATTGTAGACGAATATGAGGGCGAACAAATAGTTACGTGAAACCTCCACCAGGTGCGAAATATCGAAAACATCCATGTATGGGTGGGAGCCACTAACTACCAAGACTATGGACTATTCAGTCTTGTGAAATCATAATAATAAGCACGTCGCATCTTGGTTCATTGTGCGTGTTCTTTCAATAAAAATAAATAAATAAATAAATAAATAAATAAATAAAAAGTGGCATTTTGGGAACATCCCTTTAAGTTCACAATGGTTATTCGAGAACATCTAGGTATAGGTTCCATATAGGTTGATACGTACGGATCCCCACGAAACTGGGTACCATAGTTTCCATGTATTACAACAATGCGCTCCAGCATACATTTCGTGAAATGGTGCGTCACTAAGATATATATTGATTTGCAGAGTGTTACGTAGAATTTTACTGACATGGAATTGTATAGATTATGATAAATTGTGTGCGAGGGATGATGAATTATGTAATAGAGTATGAATCAATATATGCTATAATATGAATCAAACTAATAATGCATTTTCTATAGAGAAAAACGGACCAATACTTACCATCACTCTGTTCTTTTATTGCGTTGACTTAAAACTTATTTATAAGAGCTTAAACGTAGCACTGATTTTTATATAATTTGGAGGGAGAGAGCAGTCAGGTATGTGTTTCATTGTTCCAAATCTAAGCATAATTTGGGGTTAGACACGATTCCTCGGAATAGGTGCCCATGGAGCTTTACTGTCTTATGCAAAACATCTAGCGAACACCTGGGCATACTATTCTCTTACGATCTATATTTTAGTTAAGTATTTACATAGTTCCTTTCGTTAAGTATTAAAAAGTTGTTATTCATATTTGATACTTTTAAAGCAGTTAATTGGTGTGTATACTGGGAACCAGCTCCAGTATTTCTTTAAGAACATCCTGGCTAGGAACCTACCCATATGCTCACATACTCAGTAAGCTTGGGTCATATCTCAATTTCAAAATCAATTCGGGATTTAAAGGAATAGAAATTGCAACACGCAACTTCAAAAACACAGATAATGAAAATAATCCGTAGTATCAGTTTTTACATTTATGTGACAAAAGTAGAAGCAATCAACGCTTGACATTAGAATAAAAATAAGTAAATAAAACAGCAAGGGTACAATTTACATTCAGAGATTAGAGCATTTTCCTTCCTTCTATACATCTCGTATTATACCTATCGAAAGAACCAGGTTCTAAACAATAGATTTTATCTCAATGCTGATGTTCTTTAAAAAGAAGTTTTTTCTGTTTCCTGAAACACGAAGGTTTTGAAAATGTTCATCATTATTAACACCAATTATATTCTTGAATTAAAATTTATCATCATTTTAAAATTAAAGTGATATACGTATTATTCTGTTGGACAACAGACAATTTTAGTATTTAAGTATGGAACACAACCCATGAAAGGGAGGGGTTTCCAGTATTTTATTTAATGGATGTTTTCTTTACTTTTTAGGTGTATTTGCATGTTTGAGGCTACCTCTTTTCTCTCCAATACACGAATCACAGGTGAAAATACATTACCAATTCGAATAATTGCATTAATGAAACACATGATAAAACCAGCAGTATTAGAGACCGCTATGTTAGCCAAACAGACAAGAGGGGTAAAGGGAAATGAACTTTTAGTATGTCAATTTCCTGTAAACGATTATAATGTGGTCCAATCTCCAATTACACTATGAAAATAGCTGGAGATAATTTTTATTATATGCTTTCAACAAGGAAATTTCAATTGTGCAAGGTTTACTGAATTGATAGTGGGGGACACAAGTATGAATTGAATTTACATTTTTCTGTCTCATATCAAATATAATAAAAAGAACTTACCATGTAAAAATTATCATCACATTCAAAGTTATGAGAAATAGGAGATAAATCTTCTTCGTCGGCAATTAGTCTTGGGTTCATGTCTCGAATAAGAGATCCTGTGTCGCTGAAATTAGAGAAAAAGTATTATTTAGAAGAAGAAGAAGAAGAGAGAGAGAGAAAGAGAGAGATAAGAAAACACTCATACTACTTGGTGTTTTAAGTTTAGTCCAATATCAAATCATGTTAGATTTCTTAGAACTTCTTATATCTAATACTACATTTTTTAAAGAAATGACTTATTGAGCCTTTAGTAGAGATGCCCATTCCCCGAAACTTACCATTGTACCCTCCAAGTTCACTATTCTCGCTCCAAATTTACCATTCTCCAGTTGGATTGAACCATTTTCAATATATATAACAACAACGTCCTACTTATACATCCCATGCTATTACAACGACTTATCAAAAAGATAGTCGTAACCCTGGTTCGTTTGCTGAGATAAAAATTTGAAGTGGTAGTATTTCTTTGGCATAAAAATATTAGCTTCGATATTTAAATACTATTAATCTCACCTTTTTAATAAAACTGACCACGTCTCTAAACAGTGTTAAACTGGTTTATTAGTTGATATAACTTAAATATCCTTTTCTTAAAACTGTTAAGTACACAAATTCACTGACTAGGTAACCATAAAACATGTCCATATCAACAACTATCCCATAATAATCACTTACATATATTAAAAACATTCTTCTTTTGTTAATAAGAAATGAACATTCTACTAAGTATAGTGCATATGTATGAGTACTTTCTGCCCAAGGTACAGGTAAATATTACACAAACCAAAGTATTTTGTTATATAAAAATGTCGCTCGACAAAGGGACTGAATATAAAAGTCATGAGTAGGCTTGACTTTTATCTTCAAGAACCACTGGTCCGTTTACATTAGTGTTCTTACATAGCATATGTCCATCATATTTTGATCGCACCTTGTATATCTATTCATTATATTTCACATATACATATATATAAATACATTCATAACAAATCTTACATTTCATCAATATTTATCTTTAATTACATTAATTATATTTATTTCATTATTATCCATTATATTATTATTACATTTTCTTATTAAAATATCGTCGCTTATTTAATTAGTCGTCGCAGGGTGCGATTTCAAAAAATGTAAAGGACAAACGTGGGTTACAAATAATATTAATCTTTGCGGGCGCATTAAATAACAAACAAGTTAGATGTTGCATTTAAAGATATACATAGTAGCACTAAGATGTTATAATAAAGAAGAATCTCGTTCAAGTTAGTCGTTGAATAATTAGTTTTATAGAATAGAGCTTCTTTTTAACGTAATCTTTGACAATTAAGTTTTCAACACAAATCAATCTAATATAAATAATCTTTGCTTTTAATTAATTATAAATCGAATTATAATTCCTCATATTAACAAGAAAGAATAAAAATCATTTGAAAATTAATTTTCCAGTCTACCTAAAACTCTATTTAAGCAATTCAAGTATTTTTAAGAATCGTTTTCATTATTGATATTAACACATAAACTTTAAAATGAAAATTTACAAGAATCTACAACTAACATGAATTTAACCTAATTTCAGTAACGGTAATCAGGTTACATTCGAACTTGCATATGGTTCTAATAATGTACACTGTACTGCGCTATCATGATTAGGTTCTACATTGTTTTGTACATGTCTTTCATCGTGATTTTGATGTTGATATGAAGTCCCATCTCTTGATCTCCAATTACGTCTATCCACGTAGTTCGCTGTATTTTTGGAATTTCGCCATACATTACGTCGATTTTTAAATCTATTTTGACTATATGGTCTAACATATGAATTGCTACGATTAATTAGGTTAGGCGGATTCTCTACATAACCTTGTCTATTTTGCTCATTTTGATTGCTAGAGTATACTCGGCTTAGGTTAGGTTCTGTATTATTCACACTCCGAATATTTAAATTCCGAACAGGCACCAAATGATCTGAATTATTCTTATTTTTACCCATTCCTGATTGTGGATTCATGGCATGGTATTGAGTTTCGTAGCATTGGACAAGCATCAATAAATGACTGAAACTCATACACTGTGTGGAAAATAAGATCTGTTGCAGTTTAAATGGAAGCAAATTTCGGATCGATGCTATTATTCTCGATTCCGATTGCAAAGGATTAACGACCTTTAATTCGTTGTAGACATTTACAACAAATTCTACAACAGATTTGTGCAATCGAGGATTGAAGTGTTGATTTCTAAGGGTGGCATCTCTATTTGCCAGCAAAAAGTCATTTTCATAATTTGCGATCAATGCCGCTTTGAATTCCTCATATGAACTAATGTGATCACGTATTGCTTTAAACCATAAGGAACAAGGTGGGAGTAATACATGGGGTATTAATTTCTTATATTGTGATCGATCGATAGACATTATATTGCATTCGTCTTGGAATTTCTCTAAGAAAGAAGTAGCATTCTCATTACACTTACCACTGAATTTGCTCATAGCTCGGATTTCACTCATCTTAACACTTAATTTTACCTTCTTTTTCTCATTCCTTGTTCTTGTTGAGTGATAGTTCCTATCCGTGACGTGCTGTGTCGTGACACCATCTATGTTTCGCTCATCAGTACTCTTCGGACAACTTTCTTCTAGACCCCGGCGAAGGCGAGTTCATCTCTGGTGAGTGGGGAAACTCAAAGCGATCACTATCCAAGTTATTACGGTAAATGTTGTCTTTAGCCTGTAACGTTCTAATCTCTTCCTGAATAGTAGCTAACAACTGTGTATTTACACGTATGTTATTAGAATTGTTGCTAACCTGGATCTTTTGCTGTTTAATGGAAGATTCTATTACTTCTAAATCTTTTTTTACTGCACTAAGTTCTTGGTTTTGGTGATTGTGCCTTTCTTGACAATCATCGGATATCTTTTTTAACTTTTCCTCGAACTGTGAGGATATGTCGTTCACCACCTGGACAATTGTTTGTTTCTTTTCATCTGATTTCTGTTCTATCCGTCTACTTAATTCTTCATATTGCTTATTAGATTCGTCGAACTTCTGGTCCATTCGTCTACTTAATTCTTCATTCTGCTTGTTAGCTTGGTCAAACTTCTGTTCCATTTCGTCAAACTTCTGTTCCAATCGTCTGCTTAATTCTTCATTTTGCTTGTTAGCTTCGTCAAACTTCAGTTCTATCTTCTGTTCCATGGTCTGCTTTAATTCTTCATTTTGCTTCTTTATCTCGGTAGACATCTGCATTAATTGTCGCTGTAAAGCTAACAAGATATCTTCCGATGTCAATCCTGGTGTTACACTAGTCTCATCACTGTCACTAGTATTTGATTCCTGCTGCATTGTTTCGTTGTCCATTTTTCTAATGATTACTTTACCACTTCGCAATATGGTTAAGTTCGTATTCATAAAAGTAAATTCAACCTTACTCTTCTTCTTCGGGAACTGAATTTACAAAGTCCCGGGTGAGGTAAACCAAATTTTTACAACGACTTATCAAAAAGATAGTCGTAACCCTGGTTCGTTTGCTGAGATAAAAATTTGAAGTGGTAGTATTTCTTTGGCATAAAAATATTAGCTTCGATATTTAAATACCATTAATCTCACCTTTTTAATAAAACTGACCACGTCTCTAAACAGTGTTAAACTGGTTTATTAGTTGATATAACTTAAATATCCTTTTCTTAAAACTGTTAAGTACACAAATTCACTGACTAGGTAACCATAAAACATGTCCATATCAACAACTATCCCATAATAATCACTTACATATATTAAAAACATTCTTCTTTTGTTAATAAGAAATGAACATTCTACTAAGTATAGTGCAAATGTATGAGTACTTTCTGCCCAAGGTACAGGTAAATATTACACAAACCAAAGTATTTTGTTATACTATTCAGACTATTCTTAAACTACATGAAATTTTTAATACTATAACTCTCTCCTTAATACTTCGGCTATCTTCTTCTCCTTCTTGCTCTTTAAGGAAAGAAAGTTACCAAGCAGGTTGAACTGAGGAAGGAATAATTCCAGTAATGAAAGGGTTTCCTACGATTCATAAGGAAGTGATAAAACTGAAGCCGATGCTTAATTGCCGAGGGAATCTGTTTGAACCACTAGAGGAAAAGGTCAAGAGGATAGCTGAAGTGTTAAGGAGAGAGCAGGAGAGATGTGAAAGCAATGTTCCCGAGCTTGAAAATGGAGTACATATTAAAAACAGTGGAAGAGGAAATGGAGAAAAGAAATTATATGGTTGAGATGCAGAAAAAAATCAAAGAAGCATTGAAGACCATGTGGAAGAACAGTTTCTGCATTATAGCAGAGAAGTTAGCAAGGATCAAGGAGGGACTGAGCATAGGATCAAGACTGAGTCCTGTATTGGCGGAGATAGTTATGAACCGATGGGAATAGGAAACCAATAGGAAAGGGGGAACAAAGTTATGTTTTTCAGCGGGTAAGTCGACGATTGCTTTGGGATATGGAAGGGTAGTCAGAGGCAACTTATCAAATTTGTGAAGGAAATAGAAAATTAGGAAAAGGGCATAAAACTCGAATTGGAAGTAGAAGAGAAAGGGGTCATTGTGTTTCTAGATATGAAAATAAGCAGGCGGGGAGATGATTTGGTCACAGAATGGTTCCAGAAGAATGTGCATCAGGGAACTTCTTTCATAGAAGGAGCAATGTTAAACGATCAAGAAAAATTTCATGGAAAATATGGAGGAGACGATCATGTAGATTAGTAGTGACAGAAGAAAGGCAGAAGAGGATGTAGAAAAATTTCACAAACAATTGGAGACCAACGGATATGATAAAGGAAAAGTAAGGATAAAAAGGATAAAAAGAAAGGTTCAGAAAGGTAAGAAGAAGAAGGAAAAAAATGAAATGAAATCTTTAAGCTTAACGTCCCACGGTTAAGAAGAAGGAAAATTAGAAAGAAGAAGATAGAGGTAAAGGAAATAAGCCATGGTAGGGAATAGAAAGTATGGAAGAAGACATGGAGATAATTAAGAGGGTACTAAAGAAAATAGGGAACGTTTCAACATACAGGAAAGGGAGTAAGAGACTATTGGATGTCTTACGCAAAAGGAAGAAGAAGAAAGAAAAAATGAAATGAAATCTTTGAGTTTTACGTCCCACGTTTATGCCGGTTAGGCTAAAGGAGACGGTGATGATGAGTAATGAAAAGAAGACAGGAGGGAAGGAGGAAAGACGAGAGGAGCTGATGGAAAGAAGAGGAGTGGTTTGTAAGAAAAGTTTAGTGAACGAAACAGTTGCTATATTAATGAAACGGGAAAGAATCTAAAAGAACGGTAATTTGGCTACAAGCATATGATTTGAACTACTTATTAACTACCTCTATAAAACTTGTTGCGGAAATATTGCAGGATTCTGAAACATGGATATTTGGACAGAGCACATACTGGTTCCTAAGTGAAATCTTGATCCGACTTCGGTAGGTCCCATAGTATTGGAGTTATGGGCCTTTAAAGTTCATTTTTTCAAGTTTTTGGCAGCCTATAACTCCGAGCGGAAGCATTTGTGCACCCAGATTGGTCTATACTTTTTGTCTTATCTTAGTGTCAGGAATGACCTAAACAAGGTTGACGATGTTGTTTTGAAACACCCTGTATATTTTAAAACCCGATGGAGGAAGGAAGGTATATTTTATCGTTCTTGATTGATTTTAAATCCAAGTAGTGAGAATGAAGTATCCCCAAAGAAAATATATGACACATTACACCAAAGTCGAACATTATTAAGAGAAATTATCGTGTAACATATTTTAAAATACAGTGAAATAGGTTGCTGAATTAACTGTTCATTATTGATTGATTCTAATCCCATGGAAAAGAGTCAAAGAAAATAACGCTATATGTAACATTCTATAAAAAAACCGAATGCATTTTAGAAATTTTATCGTGAAACATTATAAAAAGAAACCGAGGAGGAAGAGAACGGCAAATCCACTACTTTATTCTTTCTTTACTGATTTTAACTCAATGCAGAAGGGAGGATTGCGAAGCTTCAAATAAAATGCACAACATATTACATCAAAATTCAACTTTTTTGACGAAAAATTATCGTGCAATGTTTTTTTAAAAATTGAGTAGTGGGGTAAATTAAACTTCTCATTTCTGGTGCATTTTAACCCCTAGCTTTGGAGTTATTCATAATATAGCAATATACACAAAAATTTAGTCACAATCAAAACTTTTTTTTTTTTTTTTAACGTGGCTTATGTTGGAAAGTTTGTCTTGGATGGGGTAGATTTGTACCCCATTTTCAGCTCATATTCTTGATTAATTGCAACCTCAAACAATAAGGTTACTTCTGCAAGTTGAAGGAAAGCCATACAAATCTTCAATAAAATCGGGTAACTTATGCATATGGGAGTTGTCGTGGAACAGACGAACTAAGGAGGAATGGACCGACACACAAACGCCGATCGAGTAGAATGGTAGAACTTTGGTACATTTGCTGTTATTATTATTATTATTATTATTATTATTATTATTATTATTATTATTATTATTATTATTATTATTATTATTATTATTATTATTATTGCTCTCTCACTGGAGCCACGAGATCTGCACAGGCCGGATTTTTTTAGCCCGGCCCGAGATCGTGTGATAATTAAATGAGCCCGAAATAAGCCCGAATTACAGAAACTTTATAATTTACGCAAAATTGTACTTTTATTTACAGCATATAGAAGTTTAATTTTGCAGTTGTGCTCTAAAAGTTCTCGAGAAAGAAACGGTCTAAACATCCAATAATTATCGTTCCACAGTACATTTACAAAGTTAGGCCCGAGAAATATACTTGATTGTTTATAAATTTATGGCCCGAGCCCGGCCCGTGGGCTTGGCCCGAGTCGTGCAGACCTCTAAGCCTCGTGCAGCACCAAAGGCATACGTGCTAGCTACTAGACGAAAGAAGGGGATTGAGGGAGCGTGAAATACAGGGTGCGGCACGTAAAACCGGCCCGTAAAGTGAACACATAAAATGAAATGTAATGTATTGAATATGACTACTCACCTTCACAGCAGGTGCTGAAAGTGTCCTCCGCCCACTTCAACACACATGTGAGCATGATTGAGAAGATTCATATATACCCTTGTCAGTTCTTGTGTTGTAATGCTATTGGTGACATCCTGGATCCTGGTCTTGAGTTCTTCAATTGTGTGTGGATTTGTTTCGTATACTCTTCCCTTTAACAGTCCCCATAAGTAAAAGTCACACGTGGACAAATTCTTTGTTTTCACAAAAGATCCAGTGAGAATGAACCCTTCAACAATGGCAACACACTTGGGTATCGAATACGGCATTATCACACACTGACACTCACCCGGCTTAACACAACGAGGCCTTTTTCTCAACTGGTTTCGACAAGTTTCACTGGCTGCGGCTGCACGTGACTGCTGCAGGTCACATAAGTCGACCCGACCTCGACACGCCATCTCTTGGTAGGAAGGTAGATTATTTAAGTGTTGCCAAAAACACAATATACCAGAATATTACGACGGGCCGGTTTTACGTGCCGCACCCTGTATATTGGTTCACGAAGGGGAATGCCTGGCAAACGAAGTTAGGAACTACCGGTCTAAACCAATCAGCTAAGCGAAGCGTGTTTTGCTTCCTTGTAAATATCATATAGTCCAATCGTATATTTCTTCAAAATGCCTGTTCTGCTAACCGTTAACAGAATTATACAAACAGGTAACGTCTTAGAGTATTTTAAGTATGTAGGTCTATACTAAATCGATGCATTACATATCGTACAATTTAAATAAGTAATTTAAAAGAATTTTCACTTACTTGATGTTTATTCTAACTTTCTCTTTGAGATTAATACTATTTTTATTGGTAATAGTGTTTGCCACTTCAACTTGAGGTGCTGTACAATTGGCGATTTCTCTTCGTGTATTCGGTTCTGTAGTTACGTGACAAGTATTCATATCAAGTTCATTCTGTAAACTAAAAATAAAATAAAAAAATATTAAGTTATAAAGAGGAAACTACGTATTTAAATTGAACTTAATTTAATAAAAAAAAATAGTACAAAATTGTCCTAAACTTTGAAATTATGGTTTCACGTACATCAGAAAATAATAAGCAAATATAATAAATTAATGGTGAAAGGAAAACGGGTATAAAGTTGGAAAAGTCAAACACACACACACGCACACATACATACACACACACACACACACACACACACACACACACACACACACACACACACACACACACACACACACATAAAATAATAATCGTATTGGCAGGGAATCAAACTGTAATCTTCAAAATGTGAGTAATGTTTCACTGTAGTATGTTAGACATAAAATAGTTCAGTTTCCATGTTTATAACTCAATTTCTTAAACATCAACTGACCACTCTTTTCTGGATATTATTTTGTACAAAATATGAGTCTTTAACTTCTTACGTTGTTTTATTATCATGAAGGAATAGCATTAGGAGATACTTAAGCGAGTACGTGGTTTAGAAATTGTCATTGTCATTTTTTCGTGCGAGTAAACTGAACTTCTATAGGATCGGAGTACACAGATGCGTTGGCTTACACAATGGAGATGCATTATTATTATTATTATTAACCATGTGAAAGGAAATACATTCATATTGCACACGTATATTAACCATGTGAAAGGAAATACATTCATATTGCACACGTAACCTTGCAAAGCAACTCATTACACAGGTCGCATTCACTATTAACAAATATGGATGTCCTAATTTACCAGCATGATCGCATGTTTCAATGAAAGAATTTTATAATGGACTAGCAGCGTTCACCCCGCTTCGCTGCGGTCACCCCGGAACGCAATAAACTTTGTTACTTAGATAATTTTTACTTTTTCGCTTTCAAGTGATATGATAAAAACCATAGAAGATTGCAGTAAATGTTAACATTATATCGCCTGTCATTTATGTTAACCCGCCGAGTGACACGGTCATGCGGGTTGCATATAAATACGTTTATTTTTACCTATGATGAACTAACAAAGGATTTGTACGTTATGGACACTTGAATGGTCAATTATCTCAAGACACTGGTAATTAAAAATTAAAGTGATATGATAAAAACCATCTAGGGTCCAAATCCTAATAACCCCCCAAAAATGAAAGAAATTGGTTCAGCCGTATTAGCGTGATGAGGGAACAAAGGATTTGTGCGTTCTCTTTTATATATAAGATATTTTTTTGCGTATGAACTTTTGTAGATCCATAATATCAACCTCTTTCAATACATATAAAGACTATATCTATATACTGGAAACTAGCAGTGAGATTTTTTACTTTCGAAGTTCTAAAATAATATTTTTGCTTTCGTATTTCTCTCGCACTTCTAGTCCCAAACTAAATTCTCCTTAACCCAAGTTATTAGGTTTTTTAATTCTTTTTTTTTTGCTACATAGAGGCTCTTCTCTCAAACTTTGATCAACGCACTGATTAACGCTGGATACAAGCCTGCTTATAATATTATAATAATTTTGGTAGAGTCAATAATGGACCGAGATTTATCCCCTTCACCAAATTTGATAAATACAAAACGTCTTTGATTACAAAGAGTACAATACTGTTTTCTCGTTAATGTCCTAGTAGAGGAGAGTAGGTGTTTTGCACGGTGCCCCTTCTCTCAAAGCAGTCTCCAAGGCACCTGCCGGTTCGGTGAGTCTGGAAGGATAGCCCCCTTAGCTCAAGGCAGATTCGCAAGGCTTGGTTGTAGAAAGGACCCGTAGTCCAGTGCGACCTCGGGAAGGATAGGTGTACCCCTAGTCCAGTGCGACCTCAGGGCGGTGTAGGTGATTTGATCAGTTGGACGACTGATGCTGGGTCCCTCGGTGCTCCTCCTTTTATTTGTCCTCTTCGGGTCCTTCCGTGGGATCCGTCTCTTTCGGTGTTCCTCGGTGTCTTTCGTGTCGGCTTCTTGTCTCCTAGGTTGATTATAAACAGTGGCGTAGCACACTTTTGCGCCCCCCCCCCGCAAAGTATAGAGAAGGGGCCCTAGTTGTAAAGCCGACAGAAGTAAGGTTGAAGTTCTACTTCTTTAAATCTTTATTCATCGCAAGACTTCGGGGCCCTCTATACCTCGGGGCCCCCCCGCACTGCGGGGGTTGCGGGGGCAGCTGCTACGCCACTGATTATAAACAATAGCACGTGTTGAGTTGACACGTGCGTCTGTCGTGATGTGGGGATCCTTGCAATATATAGCAAAAATCTTGCACAATACTATAAAAACTTCCAGAGGCTGTATTGGTATATTTTTACTGAAAAGTGAAACACTTTAATATAAGGCATATGCCTTGTCTGGATCTTTTTTAGTGCTTTACCTGGTTATTTCGTGCACTAAATATGAAAGGATTGGGGATTTTGTTGGTCACAATATGTTACTTATTGCTCTCTCGACGACTTGCATAAATAAAACATGAATGCAACAAATAAATATAAATATATATATTCTCTGAACCTGTAACAGAAATTTCTTATACTTTTTATTTAGCAAGATGTCTAAAGTAAAACTTAAAAACACAAATATACCTTAAATTTAGCAAACACTAACAACTAGGGTTCAGGGAAATCTTTGATAGAAAGTGGGAAATTGCCTTGATTGAATGTAATGACTCTAAAGTGTTTCAGAAGGTCAAAAAGGTTTGCTCCTCCTTTCAGAGAAGTGTTCCTCCTAAATAAACTCTTAATAAATTGTGTACTTTAATTAATGAAGTAATTTCTCAAAAGTTGTTAAGTTCCCTTAAACGACGGAGGGCTTAACATTAGGTTCGGTAGTAAGGTGAAAAATAACTTAACAAAACTTTCATATTCTCGAACATGAAAAATGCAGCTCAAATCAACAACACAGCTGACCGTAAGCAGGATAACTTAAAAAAAAAAAAAAAAATCAACCAAACCTTCGTTGCTATGACAATAGGCGTTCATAACCACAAATTTAAAGCATCAATTTATTGCCCTAAATTTGCCTAAATTGAATGTGACCACGAGGTACTTATTTTTTGCTACTAAGAGTTCTATTGCTTCAAAAGAAACATAACTTCTCTATCTAGGGGATTGTCTCATGTAACTTCTTCCGAAATACATGCCTCCTGAATCAAAACTAAATTTCAGGGTAGTTTCTCAGCCATTATTATAGGCTGATATTAAAATTTCCCGAACACCGGATCTTAGCTCGAAAACGAGAATGTAAGAAACAAGTCCGGTACCCACCCGTAACATGGAGCCTGAAAACTCCAACCCAAAATTTTCTTAGAAATGAAACCTACATGCTTCAACCAAAAAAATGCCCCCTGACTGCCACTCGGAGCGGTCTCTTATATATACGAGTCGAAACGCCACTCTCCAAGACAAAGGAGTGACTGTTATAGAGGATAACTATATATAGAGACAACCAACGAAGCATGTAGAACGGAGCTACAACTTGGTTTAGAAGCAATCAACCACGTTCTCAGCCGAACTGCTCAACGTTGTAATCTACGTATACTAGCTAAGAAAGTAAAAGAAAAAGTATTCGCATGATTGGAGTTGAGTTGATTTTGAGTTTAACGTCCCGTTCAGCAGCGAGGCTATGTGAGACGTGGACCTACTTATTAACGTGGAATCCGAACCACATGAGCTCCCGCCGGGAATCGAACCCGGGCCTCCCACGCCAAAGGCGCGTACGCTAACCGCTTAGCCACGGAGGAGCTCTCGCATGATTGGAGTTCTTTTCAATCCTGTAAATATAAGTAAATGATAGCTCAATTAAATATACATAGATCATACTCAACACTATAAACATATATACATGCTAAATGAATAATGAATGCTTTAAATAAATACTACCAGGATTAATTAATTACCAAGAAATTAAATAGGCTACCAGGATAAAAAGAAAAAAAAACATTCGAGTTTATTGCTGTAGCACAGCGAGCGAGGGGGGCAAGTTTCGGTCCCTGCTGAGGAAAAAGCGGTTTTAGTGGTCGACTGGAAACCATTTGGGACTCCATTCTATAATTGTTTTGGTCAATACATTGCAAAAATCTGCGATAATAGGCATAGTGGTTATGATTTACTTTTGCGCCTCTTTTGTTGCCTATTACGGTGCTGGGGGGCGCGGTGGCTCAGTGGTAGAGCGTTCACCTCTGGTGCTTGGGGTCCCGGGTTCGATCCCAGCCCCCGCCAAGTGAACTTTGTGGTGGACAAACACCGTGCTCGTGGGTTTTCTCGGGGTTCTCCCGTTTCCTCCCACTTTCTTCCTTCCACCATTTCACTCATCTCTCATCATCACCGTCTCCTTTAGCCTAACCGGCATAACCGTGGGACGTAAAACTCAAAGATTTCATTTCATTTTCTATTACGGTGCTGATACAGAATGACGCCATTGAACTTTAAGCAGACAAGTAAAATCTGTTGCTTCCGTCAACACGAAATTAATTGTATTTAGTATATTTTTTATTATATTCAGTCGTTAAGTTTCTCGAACTCTTTTTAAAAATGTAAAGGAAAGAATATATATAATACTTAAATTGCAATATATTACGTTTTTCGTGTTATTTTGATATTACTTTTTTATTTTTTATTTTTATTTATTTATTTATTTATTTATTTATTTATTTATTTTTTAGATATTACTCTCTAGAATATAACTGATAAGTAGACATCGGATTTTTAGGTACAAACCTATTTTTTTTCTTAGCTCAGAATGAAAAATAAAGTCGTATATGAAGGTTTTATGACAAATTAAAGCACTAGCATCAAGTTTTATTTTGCCTAAAAATGCCTAATTGACCGTTAGATCCTATTTTTGCCTATTTTGAGCAAACTAAACATGTGAAAATTTTCGAAAGGTTAAACACAAGAAAACTGTTGTACACACATGTTATGTCACCACAGCAGGCAGGGTGGCAAATATGGGGAAACATTTTTAGACCAGATCAAATGAATGATTCTTCTATCCCTACTGATTTGCCATACATCCGATCATACTACACAGGGCTCGGAAATACCACTTTCTAAGAATATTGAGCTTATTCAGGAAGTGAAGCAAAAAATCGTGGAAGTGCTCGGTGAAGTTGGAGAGAAAGTGAAGGTAAGTGCGTTTGCACACGGCAACGATAATATCGCTGGAAGCCCCGATAATATCGGTGTCGGTGTCGGCGTACTTTGCACACGTCGCCGACAATATCGGTGGAAGCCCCGACAATATCGTTGCCGGTGATGAGCGAAGTAAGCGACACACACAAAAAAATCTTCTCCATATATGAAAACAAATAGAAAAACAATAATTGGGAAAATTATTTTTTAAAACAAGGACTACAAAAACTGTTCTGAAGAGGTGTGGAGGACGGTACAAAACTTAGAAAAAATAGTCCTATGTCTAAACATGTTTAGATTTAACAGTGCTGTTTTAAATATATGCTGTAAACATATTATTTTCGTTTCGATGAGAATTGATGCTGCTGTACATTGCAAACTATATTAGTTTTAATTTTTGTTGGAACACTGTTACATATTGTATGTATATTATTTTGTTTTCCATGCAATTAACATTAATGTCATAGTAGATTAAATGATAAGATTCGAATTAGTAATTCTGTTTTATATTGCTCCATACATACACTGGCGCAAATCCCGGGGGAATGAAGGGGACATGTCCCCTCCAATCTTGGAACTGGGGAGATTGTCCCCCCCCCAATAATCCGATTTGAAATGCGTTTTTTGGGAGAGAAATTTGATTGTGTCCGATCGCCAGAAAGGAAAGTGAGATGAAATTAATGTCCACTCAGAATAAGCCTCAAATCTGTCCGCCCATATGTTGAAGACAACTCTGCTCCCCTGATCCTCCACAGCATTGTTTCTCGACTACAGAAATAGTTTGAACATCGCTATATATATATAACAGGCTTGCATAAACTTTTCGCCATGCTTTTTGCTTTTCAATTCTGTCCTTGAAAGAGTCTGTTATCTTATCCCATATGCAAGGTCTACATTCCACAAGTTCAATAAGGGTTAAAATATCGAATGGAAAAATTCCTGCCATTTCTAAAAATCTAAGCAAAACTAGAAAGATACGAATGCAATAATACACAACCTTTTCATTCAGCCACTGTAGCTAAACTGCAGAACTCTATCAGGGGGTCGATTTCGGTACAAAGGGGAGAGGGAAAACTTAGATACATAGCTTTGGTCTTTGTTTTCAATTGCCATTCCACAAATTATTTTTAAAAAGGGGGATTTGGGATAGTTTTGGAAACGAGAGAAAAAATCTGCAACAAGTGAAGCATGAAGTCACATCCCTATTGTTGAGAGCACAATCAAGAAAATGCCAAATGAGTAACTTGTCCTTGGAGCTTTGGAAAGAGCGTTTGATTGTGCTGGTTTCGTTTCAAAATAATAATAATTCTACTTTGACTTGTCAACAAATATTCTATTCAATCATTGCTTATTGAGTGGAACCGGGGAAAGTGATCTGCACACAATTCTGATGAAAATAAAAGAAAGTAATAATAATCAGGATTTTTTCCATATGCTTATGTTCACAGTGTATCAAACTGAAAATTATGCTTAAATTAATTTCCAGAATGTGTTAAAATTTAGAAGCATTAATAGATTAAAAAATATACCATCAAAGAGTGTGTGTGTGTGTGTGTGTGTGTGTGTGTGTGTGAGAGAGAGAGAGAGAGAGAGAGAGAGAGAGAGAGAGAAAGAACAAAAATATAAAAAGGAGAGGAAAATAATCAAGAAATGGTTATCTATATTTGCTATATTCTATTTGGTAATAGCTATTTAGAGGGAAACCAGTACTCTTAAGACTTCCCACATTTTATATTTATTTAATAAAGGGAATTAGCTACTCCAAAACAGAGACTGTAAAAAAATAATAAGCTGTTCCGAAGTTGTTTATAGGGCAAGATAATAATAATAATATTATACAATTGTAATAGAAAAAATGGAAACAAAATTCCAAAGACGAGAAACGAAACAAAAATACACAGCGCCTTGTCACTCACTCTCTTCATCTAACCCGCTGGCCGGCCGACATTATCGGTGGCGTGTGCATCCAATCATAAGAAAACATTGCCCCCGACAAAATCGGTGTCGGCGATACCGCCGACAGTATCGGGGGCTTGGCCGACAGCATCTGCGTGTCGGAGGATCGGCCGATAATATCGGTGGCGTGTGCAAGCTACGATTTGAATACATTGAAGTCGATTTCACCGCCGACATTATCGGTGGTCCCACCGATATTATCGTTGCCGTGTGCAAACGCACTAAAACTTGAAAGTGTATTGGAAAAGAACTTGGGACTCAAGAGTTTGTGTGCAGCAGCAGATATTTCGGCAGGAAAACAAAGCGAATACAAATGCGAAATACCAATCGAACATGTACCGAAGTTGAAGTTTGCCCCCATCACGTCAGTTGATGTGAAACGTTCATTCTCTGCTTACATGCTCATTATCACCTAAAACGGCACCGTTTCACCATAGAAAACCTGGAAAAGGTGCTTATTATTTACTGTGAGGGCAATTACGGCTTATGTGGTGCCGAAATGTGAAGGTGTTGTGTTTTATACTGAAGATTTATCTACAAACATATAGTTTTATTTAAAATTCTTAAGTTCAGCAGTATTTCAATATTAAGCAGGTTAAAATGTAAGGTAACATGACATTTGTGTATGCATTTCTATATCTTAAAATTGGTATTCAGATCGAAATGCATCATTCCATTAAATATGAGTATCTTTTATAAGAACCTATTTTTTTTTTCATTTTTAATGCCTAATTTAACATTTTTGGCACCAATTTTAGGCATCTAAAACATACTTTTTTAGAACCTAAAAATCCGATCTCTACTGATAAGGTACAATGGAGACAAACGAAGATGATTTACTTATATTATGTCCTATATCAGCAACGAAGCTATGTAAGACGAGAAAAAAAGGGGAGGATTCAGATTTTCAGCTTACGCGACTGATGTTGCAACACTTTTCTTTTATCTAACTTTACATTTTTCTGGCCATAGACTTAAATTTTAGAGAAAAATTTCAGAGTAACCATAATCATATTTTCTTCCATAGTAGTTTTCAACTTGTCAATTTTATGGAAATAGATGAACTACTATAACAATAAGTAAAATATATTCAAAAAATAAAATATACACACAACATAAAATATACCCACAATATTTTAAACTTGAAATAACAGTCAATTAATTGGATAACGGGGATGTACTGAACATCACATATTCCCACTGACAAACAAAAAAAAAAGAAAGAAAAAGAAAAGAAAGAAAGAAACAAACAAACAAACAAAGAAAAAGAAAATGCTGATACCCTTAAGCTTAAATTGGAACTATATCTAAATGGCTAGCGCACAGAGTGGATGTTCGAATTCTTCTTTGAGCAGGATTCCTTCTCATATACAGTACCACTGCTGAGAAAAGAGGGCATAACATTAATAAAACATTCCTTCTGTATTACCTATATGTTACAGCACTGATTCATAGTAATTTTTATGTAGATCACTTCAAATGCAAAGTACATAAGTCCATTTGTCAAAATCGGACGCTTTGTAGTGTGCTACTTTGTTTTTCAATATTGTAGCATCCTACATGATTGTGTTTACAAACAACCGACATACGCTTATATTTAGAAACGTCAACCATGTGTGTATTACTACCGATTACTAAACCTGCAGACGACAGGTACAACAGCGACGCCACTGGACGACGAAGGAACAATAGCGCACACGCCTTATCTGGAACACCTATGTAACTGAGAGGATTTCAGCGACAAGTATCAGCGTTGCCAGATCTAGCATAATGATGCTAGATCTAGCATAATTTGCATGTCTTTAGCATCAAGCCGTAAAACCTGTTGATGAGAAAGAAGTTGGTCGTGGGAAGAAAAAGAACGGCAGAAATGTATATCCTCTTCCACTGATTCATACAGTCGGTAAACCATAGAGCCAGTCTTTTTTCCGAAATAAGTTAGAAACGGCTTTGGGCTTTTTTTTTTTCTTTGATGGCTCCACCCAGGGTTTTCTAATCTTTAACTGCGAGGCATGGGCGAAACTATGCGGGCCATTCTCCTCCCAACTTTTTGACAACTTCACCATCTTTATTTCTGACTTCATGACCATCTTTATTCCTGAAATAAAAGGCCCGAGACCGACAAAACATCTCCCCCCCCAGCAGTCAATTCCCAACTCCGCTTATGCTGCGAGGTACAGTAATTTTCTTTCAAAATATGTAAACAAAGACTTTGTATTCATTTATACGATATATACGCCATTGAGTCTGGCAACGACTGCACTAGTTTAGTTAAGTTAAATCTTTGGTGCGTGAAGTAGTGAATTCTATCCACGCATTCTTGCGCTTTGCGTATTTGAAGTTACGTTATCGTATCTCAACTTCGTTTTTTTTCTTTCTTTTAAAACTCCTAAGTAATTATGAGGATCTAGCATAATTTACCGGAATTTAGCATAATTTCGATCAGGTTTTGGAATAATTCCGAGCTGTCAGTCTGGCAACGCTGACAAATATCAGTCCAGTCCCTGACTGGTCAAATCCCCTTCCTTGCCTTGCAGTGGAGCCAAGGAAGTACCTCATCTAAACTCAAAGCCTCTAGCTTACAGTAGAGCTCTTGGCTTTCTTTTCCTCCTGGCTTGCAGTGGAGTCTTGTGGGAACCTTTACCTCTCTCTCTGCTTACAGTGGAGCATTGGAAGATTCCTTATCATAACACAAGTTTGGCTTGCAGTGGAGCTCTATCAGGACTCTAACTCCTTTCTGCTTGCAGTGGAGCTTTGAGTGTCCTCCCCTCCTCACGTAGCTTTCCTGAGACTGTCAGGTCAAAGGAATACCTATTTTACTCAAACATTAGAGAATTTGTATCTATTTGTATTATAGTGGAATTTTGTGATAAAATCTGATAGCGGGAGAAAACGATTCCGGACTGTAATTTGCTCTACCTATGCTTTACCTTCACCTGCACCTGAACTTTACAATATGCTAAAATACATTTTATATGGACAAGACCTACCTGATATTGTCGGATAGATTATGTTGCATGTGTTGATTCATATCACGTGCATCTTTCTCATCCATCAACGTTGTGTTAATAGCTCGCAGGAGATGAAGCTGCCGAACTAATCCTACGAGTGAAACATAGATCATAACAAATTAATTGTCAAGTAAATCAAAATGTTTTATAAAGACACTTAAAAATATTTACACTTAACATGCTTGTAAATACATGTAGTGGTTACAGGTAGTTGTTAAAAATGAGTTGCTTTTTAACATATGTGAAAAGTTACTTCTCGCTCCTGGTTTCAGAGTAGACCTATCTCAGCAGCTTGTAATTTTCCCACTTTTCTAAAATCTAAATTTAAGACTAATAATCTCTTCAATAGAAGGTTATACCCAGGGGTGTAGACACAGGATTCCAAGTGGGAGCTCGGGTCTTTAAACTATTTCCTGGTTCCCCAAATAGGATTTGTGAGTTTGTCTATTATGAATTAATTAAACTTGTTTAATACCTAGAGCAAATGAAGAATGGTTATAATAGAATGTGAAAGATTTTTTTAAAAAGTAAATAAACCACGTTCAACAAGTTAATATTAAAATTAATTATCAATTTCTTTACTCTTATGTAGCTATATTGGAGCCAGCAAGAGAAGGTCTCTGATAGCTCGCAGTGATGTTGCCACTATTCACGTGTCACGGTGCATCTATAATGACAATTTAATTAATGATGTAAGACAGAGTGACCATGGTTGGTAACACTAGCTCCAAAGTAGGGTCTGTCTTGTCCAAACGCATGTGGTAAGAAACTTCAGAGACCATCTCTTGTTGGCTCTGCTATAGCTCGATGCAAATAGTTGCTACCTTATTACCATGTAATTAAATTTCAGTCTGATCTTAGTCTGATCTTATTTTTTCTTTTCTTTTCTTTTCTTTCACTTTTCTTTTTTTTTTTAAAAAAAAAAATACTTATACTCAAATAAACGTAAAGTCAAACAAATGGAATTTCATAAACATTTTTTTGTTTCCTTATGAATAGTTTACTGATACATTTCCTACAATTTGTGATTTTAACTTCACGAACTATTAAGACTAGTGTTTTAATATGGTAGTATACTGAAACTATAATTATAATTATAATTATAATTATATGTATGTACGTATGTACCATAGTATGTAAAGTGAGCTATTAATGATTTCAGATTAATATTCTGAAAGAAAACATTTGGTTTTGCTTTTGGGATGTACAAAAAAAAAGTCTCCTGAAAAAAAAAACATGAATAACTTACTGGCTACACCCTCTTTGAGGGAAGATATGGTATGGAAAAAGATGAAGCAAGAAACTAATGGATGTGATATTATTTGAACAACTTTATAAATGATTAACATGAAGTGCGTAAAATGTCATTCATAATTATAAAAGACCAACGTTCTCAGTCTTTACGTCACCCTAATTACTCATAGTAAACAGTCACGCTAATATATGTCACTCTCACTACCTGCTTTGCCTGCCGCCAATAGATGCTGCTAGCGTATGGGCAATTTTTCCGATTTAAAACTAAGTACTATGACGACTTAAATGCAACTTGAAAGCTGTATTCTTTCAATTTAATTAATTCAAAATAGGACAAGGGCTGTATTAATATCTGTGTATTTGGCATTAATATTTGTGTAATTCTACAGCCATATATTGTGACGATTAAATTGCCACTTAAACTGTGTGGTTTCGAGTTAAAATATTTCAAAATAGATAGCGAAGATATGGAGATGAACGTACTTCGCTACTATAATTAGGATAAGAACTGTAACCTTATTTAGATTTAAGCATTAATATTTGGGGCGTTCAGAGCACCAGCGAATCAACTCCAATTAGCAAAATCCTGACAAAAAAAGATACTACGTTTGAACGGTTCGCTTAAATACATAGAAATGTAAACACTGTTTTTTTTTTTTTTTTTTTTTTGAAACAACTAAAAATTCTTTAAGAAAATAAATACGCACAATTTTAATCTATAGTGTACAGCTGGCCGAAGGCTCGGGGGCAACAACTAATGTTGGTATGGACCACCACACTAAACTTTCTCGCTCCAATTTCTTAAACTAAAGCTTGGTATGCTGCAGTTATCAATTAAACATTTTCTTCTGAAATACGAACAAAATTATAAGACGTTTTCAGAAAATCTCGCCCAAAGAAAACACTTCTCAAAATAAAATACCCTCATAAGATCTTTTCAGAACAAATGAACAAATGACAATTATATTGTCAGGTTATTAATGCAATATTTATTTATGAAATATGAACAATATTGTCTGAGTCGTTTTGGAGAAACTCTTCCGAAAACCTTATCTTCAAGAATAAACTAAACCTCATACATTTTCTCAGGACAAATGAGTTATGTCATATTATCAAATCATTAATGAAATGTTTATTTATGAAATATAAACGAAATCACCTGAATCGATTTTGGGAAACTCGTCCAAAAAAAAAAAAAAAATCACCCCAAGAGTAAACTACCCCTTGTGGATCTTTCCCAGAGATATGGCTTAGTCTATATCACAGTATAGGGTTGTTATTGAAAATTTAATATATGAAAATATAAACCAAATCGTTACAGTTGTTTTTGAGAAAATCATAAATTTTGATTTTCACCCTTCAGCAAACTACTCTTAATTTTAGTAGTCGGAAGAAATTCGAAAAATCTCTCTGGATCATCACATTTGGTCTTGATACGTAGCACGGTATGGCGTCTAAGCGAATGTACACTCTTGTCCAAAATGATTGTCGCATATCTATAACTGTCTTCTTGTAAGAATATAATTTGATAATGATTTTGCAGGGCACTTTTAACACTGATACTATGTGTATAATCGAAAAATGTATATTTGTGGTAAATTTTATAGGAAACGGATTATAAATACGAAAATTATAATGAGTAAAACAAAATGTTGGTAAATGGACAAGAAAGTTTTATATCTGTTTTATTGTTCTTATTTACTGCTCTTTTGACATGAAATTTGCCACATACATGTCTTTGCCGATTATACAGATACTAACATTACAAGAAATGCCAGACGAATTCGTTATCAAATTATATTCCTACAACAATATATTTATAGAGTTGCGACAATAATTTTGGACATGAGTGTACATACATCAGGACGAACGGACGAACAGACGTCGAAAAATCACTTTTTCGGTATGCAATGTCTAAATCCGTTGAAATTGAGATTTTTCTCAATGACAAATATAACTTATTCTCTGCTTTCGTCGTTTGAAAGTTAAACGATTTTTGTATAGCACTCAGAAGTATAAAGAAAAGCAAAGTAGAAAAAAACGTAATGATATTTTTTGAAAAAAGACTGTTGAACGAAAGCAAATTTTTGATTGTTCTCCGCAACAGACAGTTAGAGCGATTATCTCATCCGAGTTCGTTAATGAAGTCAGTACGTCAATATGTTTACGGGTAACGGTAACGTTAGCGGTGACTATCCATATGGCGTGATCCTCTTTACTGTCTTTACCAGAGTTTACATTAATAATTGAAAATTTCATAGGTAAATAGATATAGTATATTACAAGTTTAATATGCCCATGAAGCACACCTATCCTTTACAATGAACTATTGTGACATTATATATATATATATATATATATATATATATATATATATATATATATATATATATATATATATACGAGAAGCAGTCAAAAAGTTTCGTTGTAACTATTTATTACCACAATATAGATACACATTCACTCAATCGCCTTCAAAATAAGCTCCTTGAGAACACATACATTTGTTCCACCGCTCCTACCATTGCTGGAAACAACACTGATAATCCTGTTTTGGTATGTTTCAAAATTCAGCCATCGCGTTGGTTTGAATGCCTTCTACGGTAGCAAAACGGTTACCTTTGAGGCCCTTTTTCATCTTGGGCAAATGCCAGAAATCCTCTGCTGCTTAATCCGGTGAGTAGGGAGGCTAGTAGAGGAGGGAAATGTTCGTTTCTTCGAGCCATTTTGCTACTGTAGAAGACATCCAAACCAACGCGACGGCTGAACTTTGAAACATATCAAAACAAGACTATTAGCGCTGTTTCCAGCAATGGCAGGAGCGTCGGAACAAATGTGTCTGTGTGTTCTCAAGGATCTTATTTTGAAGGCGATCGAGTGAATGTGTATCTATATTGTGGTAATAAATAGTTACAGCGAAACTTTTTGTCTGCCCCTCGTATATATGCAAGTGTATATATCCGAAAAATAATGAAAAGTATTTGTAGCCCAATTTAAAGTGAAACCTATAGCTCCATAGCAACTACATCCATATCAACTGCTTTTTTAACCTTTATATCTCTTAGAGCAACATCATCTTCTATAGCCAAACTCTTGCATGTTTTTTTTTTCTTTCTTTCTAAATGCTGTTAAGTACAAAATAAGGAAAGTAATAACATACCTTCTCTTTCCAGTGCTATTCCCTCGCAGATGTGAAACGCAGTAGATGCCCGTCTTCTTTTCTCGTACTTGCTTTGTTTTCGTAATTCATCAAGAGCGTGCTGTAATTCCTCCACTTCTCTTCGTTGTACTTCTAAACGAGATTCTAAATCCTCCTTTGAAGCACCAACAAAGAAAAGAGAATACAAGATAATGAGTTTAGAATGTATATTTTTAATAATATAGAAACCACTCCATTATCCACATTTACAACAGAAAAAGAAGTCGCATATCAAATACAATAAAATTAATAAATGTTTCCTTTGGTCTAGTGAATGTTAGCTAAATTTATCCACTCGTAACATTAAGTCTAAGTAACTTCGCAAATTCGCTTGATATGATGTATTTCCTGCTTAGCATACGCAAAAGGAAGAACTAAAAAGAGAGAAAAAATGAAAACATGTTTCCGGAGCTTGATCCCGTTCACCTGAACTAGTTAAAAAAAAGTTACAAAGGCAGCATCCGTTTCAACAGATAATAAAGGTTGTATTATGGTTAAATCAATGATCATGTACTTCAAGTGACGTAAGTATTTTTTTAAAATCTAAATTACAATTCATGATTCATCCTCATACAGAATAACTATGTTTTGGTTTTGAAGGTTATGACAATCACCTGATAGTAGACGACAAAACCATTCTTCGTTGACCAACCGTGGTTTCACCACACAGTAAATATAACTACTTGTATCGGGATGCTCGCTCATAAAGGAAAAAAAAAAAAAAAAAAAAGAGAGAGACATTGGTATCTAAACTTCGGCACATGAAGTTGAAAATAAACACTAATGTGTGTGAGTAATGCTATACCAAGGAGGAGGATTAAAAGAGAAAATTTATAAATTACGATTGTGTGCACAATTGCTGTACGAGGACTTAACCGACGTACACAACCAGAGCAGGTATGGCGGCCGATGGCCTTGCTGAACGCGAAAATCATGTGATTCGTGGAAGGCATAGTGGTTACGATTTCTGCGTCAGATTTTTGTTTCCGAAAAAGAATCGTTTTTGTCGATTTTCTCGATTTCCGAAACTCGATGAGAATATTTTGATATTGTTTAATGAGATATATCGATTGGTATATATATATCGATAGATATATATTGGATAAGTTTGGGTGAATCCGGACAGTTCTGATGTTTCTTTCTTTTACTGCTACCCCCTAAACAAAAATATCCAATACTTCGTCACATTATTTCATGATATGTTGGTATGCATGTACTGTACAACTGAAATAGTTTTCTTGGAATGGCATGTTAAGAAATAAAAAATAATAACTTTCTGAAAGTTGACGAAATCTTTGATTTGCAAATTTGGAAGGGTGAATCTGGACAGTAGATTGGTGATTCTGGACACTGAACTTTGAAGGAAGATATACACATGATAGGTATATTTTAGCTTACTACCTTGCTACACTAACATTCTAACATTATAAGTACAGAATATAAATACAAATACATGATAAATACATACAAATTACGAACATAGCAATTTCTATACTAATTACTGTTGAAATTGTAAGCTAAATGCACAGTAGTGTAACTACCACTATAGTGTTTAATAATTAAACATAGTAATCACATTTGTTTCTATTATAACTACATTGTACTACTATTTTTTGCTAGCAACAACTAGGCTATTAGTAAAATGTATAATAAGTGTGCAGTGAGACTAGAATTTATTTTTTAATTATTTTTTTTTACGTTAATGACGTCTGCCAGTTTCGTGAAGCACTAGTCATAATTCAGACACATCATCCACAGGTAAAATACAGCTCTTTATCACCTGCCACACATCTTTCATGAAACCAGGTCTTACACACAGCACAGGACACCCAGGAATCGTATTTGCTTGATGATGTGCATAATAATTCTCCCCACAAAATCCACAGTTGTTTTCATCCATACCTTCGATTTGTGTTTGGGGAAACAGTTTGAAACTAACTGCAATTCGTGACACTTAATCTTTTAACAATACATGTCCTTTGGGATGTGGGTTTGGAAGAAGCAACAGCAGGAAAAGATATGAATTGTTTAACTGAGGACTCTGAAGGCGATTGAGAGGATGAGTCTGATGACACAGAAGAGGAATTGTTTCCAGCTACTGGCGGATCATGTTCATTCGACAAAAGAAATTCATGTTCCCGAACTTGTTGCGGATCAAATGGGAATATAGTAGTGTACAATTTTTGAGCACCTTATGATTAGCATTTTGTAATTTAATTGTGTTTGTAGATCCTAAGATAATTTTATAGCTTTTCCTGGTGATTTCTCGGAGTCAATTTATGGCAAACTGAATAGACGCTAGATATAAGCAATAGACTTCACGTACAATTTCACACTCATAAACATGAAAAGTGAGAGAAGAGAGAATGTTCTGAATCCTCTTAGTTCATTAATCACATTGTCCGGATTCAGCGTAACGTAATAAACGTGTCCGAATTCACCCTTCCCTAAATGTCCGAATTTGCCCGTTTTAAGCACTGTACACTTGAGCACGCGTTGAGCAGGCACTCGCAAAGTAATAGAATTCTTCCAATATGTAACGAGTAAACTAGGGTCTCCGCTTCGATATATGTCTTACTTAATCATTTGCTGACAACCACTTCTGTGTAAAACCTTAACATATTCCACTAAAAAGTTACATCAGGTCAAAAAACATGCATGAACTTTCCTGTTTCTTCTTCTTTCCCTCACCGTCGAAACTACGTATAACACTCTTTGCACTTCCTACTCAGCATTGAACTATAGGAAGGTACAGTGCTTCAAATAGGCATCACAAGTCTCCACATTACACATGAGAAGAACAGTATTATCGTAAGCTTAGGATGTCCGGATTCAGCGACTGTCCGGAATCACCCAAACTTTCTATCTATTTATCTATCTATCTATCTATCTATATATATATATATATATATATATATATATATATATATATATATATATATATATATATATATATATAATTTGACAATCTTTTTTTGTTATCGTATGCCCATTTTTATCTGCTAATCATTGATAATACTTTTATATATATATATATATATATATATATATATATATATATATATATATATATATATATATATCCAGTATATTTTAACAATATAACAGTAAAAGTGATATATAGCATTATGTTCTTGAAATTTTTAAGAAGTAAAACTAATCTCTTTTAATGAAACTCAGTCAAAAATGTTTTAAAAATGGCATTTTAGGACTTTATTCTCACTTAAACCTTGACTGGAAAGTTATTTCGAATTTAAGAAATTTATATATATTCTGACAAGGGACCTAACCTACTCAATTACTAATTGCCTTACAACTCATTATTATTATTACTTTTCTTAGCAGACTTTTTATACATCTTATGAATTTTACAACAGCTGTAGTTTTGTCTATGAGTTGTTCGCAGCACTCAAAATAAATCCATTATTATTATTATTATTATTATTATTATTATTATTATTATTATTATTATTATTATTATTATTATTATTATTATTATTATTTAATAATCGAAGTTTAAAATAGTTTCTCTTCAATTGCACGTTACTGGGAACAGGAATTAATTTTCGTAATCTTCCGACAGATGTCACAGTCTTTCTTGTAATAAAAATGGAGGCTCTTGGTAAACCGCTTTCCTATCTTAGCTTCCAAGTTTGCTTTGTGCGTAAGTGCGTAATGACAGCAATGTGTTCATTTAATTATCGTTATTAAATTAGTGCGTCCCTTTTCAATTTAATCTCACTTGCATCACGAGATGGAAATACGCCAGCTTATCTTCAGTTCCTTACCTTCTCTTTGAGTAGTTTCGAGTTCTCTTGCTTGGCCTCCACTTCGCTGGATTTTATAGTTTGTAATCTCACTGCTAATTCCTGGCGCTGGTTCATCAGCTCTTGCATCTGAAAATCCTTGTTCTGTAGCAGTTCTTCTAAATCTTTCCTGGCTCGTTTTTCCTTCCATTTTTCCTATTAAAAGATACAAAAGAAAACAATGTCAAATCTAGGAAGAGCTAGGTTTTCCACCATTATCAGTTAAGAGATATTACTAATATTCGTATCTGAATGCGAGTATAATTCTATCGACATAATGAAGCGCTAACGTGTAATTGTTGTTTTAATGTTGTTATCAGTGTTGAATTTACATGGAGAGAATAAGAATCTCCCCGTCTCTTATAAATATTTTCTCTAACTGAATTACCACCGCGACATAAAAGTTTTTGCTCAAAATAGTAAAGCATCAACTTCTTTTGTGGATAATGGAATAACAATTGAAAACAAATATTGATTTTTTTTTTCAAATAAGTATCACAGAAACATTTGGATAGACTTCCTATTTACTAAATATCGCTCTCTGCCTTATTGAATCTTTTATGCTTTGTCTTCTTACTGAATAAATAATCTTTACTTAATTTAGAATACTGAATAATAAATCTGATATTGTTACTTTTCGTTTAACACGTAAATTTGAAATGTAATAAGGTAACGTAGTGATATTTGAAAAAAATATAAATTTATGTTGGTTGGCAACACTGTTAATTGATGGTATCTTAAAGTAGTTCAAATAATTTTCCCTTACCAATATTTGCATCGTATAAAATTTCAGCGTTTTATACGAAGAGCTCCCTGAAGCCCGATTTTACGTATACTGGAAAAATGGAACTGATGGCACCTATTCATAGTTTAAAATGAACAAAATGACATATAATCGTTTGTGTATAACCTGTCCTTCCCTGACCAAACTTTGTACGTAGCATTGCACTTGACTTTTACGGTAAAGGTTGTTTTCAAAAATATGGAAGGGATTATTGTTGACAAACTTAAAATACAAATACATTCGAGAATTTCGGAGAGGTTCTGGCCTTCGCGTTTCTCTTTTGACGTATTACTTCCTACCGTAAAAGATAAGTGTTATATAACATTAATTGTTCGAAACCGTGAACAGTAATTGAGTACAATCAGACAGCCTGTTTCAGAAAAGACTGTTTTTTGTCCTGGATTGAAATTATTGTTAGTAAGTTATGCAATACATTATAGATCCACACTTCCTGCATAGTTATATATTCAGAATTACTATGAAACGGTAAGAAGTGTCTTTAAATATGTGTATTTTGTGTACTATATTTGATAGATATTCGAAATCACGAACTATAGGGGGAGTAATCACAGTTTTATGAATATATTAAATGCTAATTAATTTATATAATTTAATAAAATCGAAATTCTTGTTTTTTCATCATTCGATATATTTGAACTTACTTACAAATAGACCGACTTCAAAACTATCTCTCACTTAGAAAGTTCTTAATAAGTATTTTCAGAATTCAGTATTGAAATGCGAACACAAGAGTGGTATTTCCCCATGTCTGAACATAGAATTCCCAGGATCATAGGGCGCAGACTACATGGGTGTATCAACTCTCAAGCATATCCTGAATTTTTGAATAGAAATTAATTTCGAAATTTCACTGTCAAGCTACACAATTACATATAAACTACAGACAGCTTCAAATTACGTGATTGCAACGTAATGTCAAATCTTTTAAAGGTTGATTCTAATCATTATTTATTTTAATATTTTCTGTCTCGTTCCTTTGGCCAATATTGCTAAACATTTGAAATAGAAGAACAAAATCTCAACGTTTAGTTTGCGTTTTGTTCAATACAAGCTTAGGCAATCATGGTAAAAGAAATTGAAAGAAAGAAAAAAAAAGAAAAATCTGACGCTTTTACAGTTTAAAAAATAATTTTACAGTTCATTCTATATTATAGTAGCCTATATCCGGGATGAAAATTACTAGCGTATAACATATTGAAAATTAAATGAGTTTCAGTTCAAAAAATAATTTTACAGTTCATTCTATGATATTATAGTAGCCTTTGGCCCCTTACATAGGTTCTGCAACTCTTACCTTGTTTGAGCTTCTAGTTTGGATCGGTTTAAAGATTATAATACAAGATTATGTGATTTATCTTATAAGCAAAGCGTGAACACCCATCGAGAAAATTATGTCAACGCGTATATCTGGGATTAAAATTACTAGCGTATAACATATTGAAAATTAAATGAGTTCTGAGTAGAAAATATGTTAAAAATCTCTTTAATGAAGTTTGAATAAATTGTACTTATGTATTAATGAAAGTACATCTTACCTCTTGAGCCAATGATTCTTTTTCTTCATTTAGTTGAGCCTCCATCTCTTCAAACAATCGTCGAACCTAATCAGCAAGTAAAATGAACAGTCATATGATCAAATTGATAGAATTATACTTATTTTAAAACATTTTCTGCTTTATTTGTATATGAATAATATACATATCTTGCTTTGATCTTCAGATTAGTCCTGATAAAATTATTGGAACAATTATTTGTATGATTATATACTTATTCGAATAACTAATATTCAAACATATATTATATGAATTTTTTAAACAAATTATTTGTATAGTCAATTAGCTAGTACTCCAATAATTGTACGTTATTCAAATAACTGTTTTTAAAAAAGCAAAGAAAATACAACCACTTTCTTGAAAATTTTGTTCTCACTCCAATTGCTATTGAAAATAGTGGCGTTTGGGATGCAAGAAGTTAAATTTATTAGGGAGGTAGGAAGACGAATTTCTTGCGTTTCCTGGAAGATTGTTCTAATTTTTTTCCAGCGCCGCAAATCCCAGAGGGGTGAGGGGTGACGTGTCCCCTCCAATCTTTTAATTGGGGGAACTGTTCCTTCCCAATAATCCGATTTGAAATGTGTGTTTTTTTTGGGGGGTGGGGGAGAAATGTGATGATTTGTGTTCGATTACCACAAAGAAAAGTGAGATGAAATTGATGTTCCCCCAGAATAAACCTCAAATCTGCCCACCTCCCAATGTCAAAGACAACTCTGCTCTCCTGACCTTCCACAGCGTTGTTTTTCAACTTCATTAATATTTTGAACATTGCTTAAAAAAAAAAAAAAAAAAAAGATTATGGGAACGGTCTTACCCTCCCCCCAATGTTGAATACGGATTTGTGTTTTTGATCTTTTCAAGTACAGAGCATAGCTGTTTCTATCCAACGTGGCGTCTCGTGGGTCCTTGACACTTTACTATCTAGAAAGGAACTGGACGAGGTGTTTGTTCTTTAATAAGAATAGAAATTTCATTGAATTCCATCCCTTTTGAAAACTTGTGGTAATAGAGTGCACAGTGTTTATTATATGTATATCTTAATTTGTTTCTATATGTGTTCATCATAAATCCCGTTTATATTTTAGTTGTATATGATTTATATCGTAAATTTCAGTCTGAAAAAAAATCGTGGCTTAAAAAAATATTGGTAAATTTATTTGTTTATTCGAATATCTTATATTTTAACCATTATTTGTTATTAAATCAATTATTCGAATAGTTATTTTGATTTATTTTAAAACCAGTATTCGAATCACTGGTTTGAAACTGGTGGACAACATTGTGTCCGTGTTATTTATTCGAATAACTAGTATTCGAACCATTGTGTGTTATTGAAATAATCATTCGAACAATTATTTCTTTATTCGAATAATGGTTCGTTTTCCGAATATTTACTAATTTGCTTCTTTTGAATAAATTGTTTAAATAATTATTCGAATTACACTAGCCTGCGATGGTTCTGTTTTTCAACACTAGATGATGGATTCCTATGTATCTTGGTGCGCTTAATCCAAAAAGGACCTTAGTTTGTTTCCATCACGTCCGACTTGTCAGCAAATGGCAAATGTAATATATGTCGAAATACATAATACGCAAATGTAATACGAGTATATGTCAAAAATATCACAAATATGCGACGTAATGACATAGTCGTTTCTTATATGGAACGTGTGGTACTGTGTGGCTTAGAGATGGGAGTAATATAGTAGAATGTAATACAAAAGAAATACTCACGAGTTTAGTCGTTGTGTCGATCTCTTTAGACCAGTAATGCTGTGTTTCTGGCTTTTCCACGCGTTTTCTCTTCTGGGTTCATCTCTGTGCAATATCCAGCAATAGTCCGCCATCATTGTTGTATTCCGTCGTTCTTGGTAACGCTTTTCCATTTCTTGGATGTCCTAATGGAATCTCTTACCCATATCTTCACTAACAGCACCCAGATTCTCAGGAAAGTAGTCCAAATGTAAATGTAGGAAATGAACCTTCAAATTCATGGAACAGCCTAACTTTTCGTACTTCAGCAGCATAGTGTTAATGATGGACTTGAAATTCGGATCCTTCTTGTTGCCCAGAAACTTGGTTACTACGCCTTTAAAGGCAACTCAGATTTGTTTTTCTGTAACTAAAATACACGAGATACGCTTGTCGCATTAACGTTGTTATCTGTGTTTTTTGCCTTGCCAACATGAACTCACCACAAATGTAACAAAAGGAATATGCAGACGTTTGACAACCTCTCGACGCCATGTCGAACACTGTATGTTTGTTTTTTCCGCCGACACATACTTTAGATCGCAGAGGATACGTACGAACGGTTGCGCCAGCACAAACAGTTGCAATGTACAACCAAGGGCGTCCATCAGGGGACAAGGTGGGGCGCTCCCCCCCAGGGGAAATTGTACTTGGGAATATCGAAAACCCAATACAATTTTTACATTAGTTACAACAAAATTTGAAACTATATATGAAATGTCGCTTATACTTGCCCCCCCTTGGAAACCACAACATGGGCGCCCTTGTGTACAACACGTTTAATGACGCGAATGCTGCCATCGGCCGGTTTATGCTGCCAGCGTTTCGTTTTCAACATAATCAAACAGATGGCGGTATTTCCTATGTCCTGACATCTGTCTGTACGTCTCATATCTGTGATGTTTTCAGACATATAACTCATTCTGACACATTGCGATTTGCAAACAATTCTAACGTGATGGAAGCAAACTACGATCATTTTTGGATTCAGTGCACCAAGATACATAGGAATTCATTATCAAATGTTGAAAAACATGACATAACCGAAATAATGCAGGTCTGTGTTATTATTTTGTGCGAATACTCGAACAACGAATATTCGAAGAATATGTTGTAGGAATATTGAAACACAAAATTATTCTCAATTGGGTTAACAAAACATACACAGAACCTACCATTGTTTCATTAGTAAGTATAAAGGTAACCAAGGAAGTTCCGTCTCTTTTTGGGAAGTCTGTGTTCCAGTGGCCCTCACACCGTGATTTGAATGCGAATGGAGATAAGGCGAAGGTCAGTTGTTGGTGTGGGTATATCCAACATACTACCTGGTTGTGGCAGTTAAGTTACACCGTGAACATGCGTGAGGACAGAGTGAACATTGGACCTCCACAGAGCGTCATAAGGGCGTGTATGCTGTACAAGTTCAAACTGGGGTCAAACACCGCTGCAGCGTTGTGGAGGATATGCCAGACCTTTGCTGAGGGCGTCGTGACTATGCGGACAGTGCACCGGTGGTTTAATGAAGTTAAGGACGGTGACGAAACACTCGAAGCGCACCACGTGCCGGAAGACCAACACATGTACAAAATGAAGATCTTCAGGCAACAATTGAGACAAACAGTGGCCAGACATGTGAGGAACTGCGACTAGGATGACCTGGGATACCATTCTACGTCTTGGATGGGAACACTACCATACTCTCGGGGGCGCGGTGGCTCAGTGGTAGAGCGTTTACCGCCGGTGCTTGGGGTCCCTGGTTCGATCCCAGTTCGCGCCGTGTGGACTTTGTGGTGGACAAACACCGTTTCCCGGGTTTCTCTCGTTTCTTCATTCCACTTTTTTCATTCCACCATTTCATTCATCTCTTATCATCACCGTCTCCTTTAGCCTAACCGGCATAACCGTGGGACGTAAAACTTAAAGATTTCATTTCATTTCACTACCACACTTTTCGAACATTGCACCGTCCGATTATCACCTCGCTTCACGGCCAATCATGTTCTATCGCAGTGGAATCCGTGGACTTCCAGAACGTTGGCAGAAGGTTGTCAATGCCGATGGGGACTATTTTTGATCTTCCAGGACGTCTTAGGTGATATATTGATGTTCGAAAGTGGTGGGTGAAAAAACGACAGAACTTTCTTGGCTACCTTTATATATGTTTTACCGCCTCCTGCTACATATATTCCAATAGCTGCTATGCAGTTGTGCGTATGTCTGCTACTTTCATTAAATTTATCATTGTATCTATCTTTACGCGATTAACTTTAATTCAAAGCAATTTCTCACATAGCTCAAAGAATGTATCTTTGTTTATCTAGCTCGGATACTGGAAGAAATAATTTATCAGTTATTTATTGTACATTTTGAAGACATGAAGGTGGATAAGTTCATCTAAGGACGTTATTACAATTGAGATAGAAGCAAGAGTAAAAGTACTTCATTTTCAAGGAAAGCAAGTCACAAAGGAAAAATCAGCAAAACTCTGAAAAAATATAAAGTTTTCTATCCAATATTACATTACAAATCAAAGAAGAAAAATCATTTATAAGACAACAGACGAGGGAATGTGATTTAGAGAAATACGACAAACCAGAAAATTGACCCCAATTCAGCTCCAAAAGGTGACAGAAAAGTATGTCACACCATATGTATAATATCAATTAATAATGCAGAACTGAAAACAACAAGTTCCAGCAAGACTCTAAAACTTACGCCCGCAATGAGGAGAAAACATGTTTAATGAACTAGAAATGTCCCAAATTGGACTTCTGGAAAGTAAGGTGCGACAATGTTGTAAGAACATAATTTAAACACTTGTTTACTTTAGACTTGGAAACTGACATAAGCACATTGGACACAAAGTTAATCATCCTCCCGTAGAGCACATATAATATAATAGCGGGAAAATCATATTATATGAATAATCGTCTGGATGTGTTTGAAAGTGACTCCACAAAACGTTGCAGAGATTACATAGCGATGTCAATCCTTGCGTTCATTATTAAATCTCGTGGTTCCAGTAAAGTAAGGAGATGCCTATTTCTATGTCCTCTGCTGCTTCAAATAATCCCACAGATTTTCAGTTGGATTTAAATATCAGAACTTCTCATGCTAAATGAAGTGTGACAGGGCACCTGAATGTTCCTTAAACCGTCTATAAATCGTTTGAGTGTTATATCCACGACGATCCCATCATGGAAAATGGGTATTTCCACTGCATGCTGATCATGGTGTTACGGAAATAGGAACTCTTACTGAGTCAGAATGTCCAAATAAACAGATTGATTCGTTTTGAAATTTACCTATACGAGTAGGTCCAACTCAGAGGGAGATAAACACTACTCCCTCACCATCATAGAACCTACTTCAGCATGAACCATACCCTTCACAAGGAGTAAAATGCATTATAAGGGCTTTCGGAACACTCGGCGCCTTGCATGATTGAAATAAAGACGAAAACGATACCCTCTCTTCCACATCATGTGTTCCCAGTTCGCTTCGGTTCAATGTCTGTATTTTTGAGCTTATTGAAGACGTATAACATTTACGCGCCGCAATAAGTAAGTACATTTACGCGTTAGATACTCGACTCTAATATTCATTCCATGAAATGTCTTTCGGTTGCTGAGATGGACTTGCATTCACATATTGCAGCAATTCCTGTCAGGTTTGAAAACGATTTTCTTTATCAGCCGCTAAACAGACTGTCAGTCTCTGTTTATCTCTAGCCCTAGGATTTTCCTAATTTACACTAGCCAAATGCTGGAATGGTACCTAACATAATGGTCTCAGACTGCTTCCTTCCTTCCCCATTGTTTTCTCCCTCTCCAATTTCCCGAGTACTGTGATCCTTCATATGTGACGGGTTAACCTGACGCCGGGATGCCGGGAGCCCAGAAATCTAATTCCTAATCCTATTAAGGCGAAACTAAAGGTGAAGTCGCTATCATTAAGCTCTTCATTACGACACCAGCAAGATGATAATACATAGATGGCTTATGAGATATAGGCCAAAATTGTTACTAATTCTTAAACTTCCAAATTTCTATGTAACTAAAATAATGTCCAAACCTCGTACATATATCAATGGATAGCTTGCATCGAGTCGAACAACGTGACATATTTGAGGCTAAATTCCCATTAGTAGTTTTGAAGAAAATCGAGAAAAACTTATTTTTAATGCGGTAAAATAAAAAGTATGTCGTTCATTGTCAATATTAATTTAAAACTTTTATTGTACTAGATTATATTGCAAAGTTCTACATGTGATGCTGTAAACACACTTCAGATGACACCAACAAAGACGTCGTCAATCATCGCCAATGATCGAAAAGTGAAGATTCAAGCAGTCAGCAATATTTCTGGATAAAAGAAGCCCACACATCACAGTCATCAATCTCCACCGAATGATCATTCACCATTCTCTAGGACGCCTGGTCTCTGATAGCTTCCTAGCTTGAACTGGTCCTCGCAATATCCTTGCCCGTCTTTAGGACGCATGGACTCGAGAATTCCTTTGCTCGAACGCCTGGTCCTCGCAAACACCTCACCATTCTCTAGGCGCCTGGTCTCAGAGTTTTATCCCCCTCTCTAGGACGCCTGCACACCTTGGCCGCAAGAGCCTTGATTCTATCGCCCTAGGTCGCTTGGTCATTTTGTTCCACTAGCGAACCACCAAAAAACTAGAGGAACTTATATATTTTATCTTTAATGTTTATTACTGCTATATAGATCTATTAGAAGAGACGTTTAAACTGTATAATAAAAGGTGATAAGAAAGTCCAAATTCCCGTGTACCATCTTTTAGCTCTAACTTAAAAGACAGAATTTTACAATATAGTTTTTTTTTTTTTTTTTTTTTTTTTAATTGTACTGCATATGTAAAAAGTAGTCTGTTAACTAACAGACTGTATTTATTATTGTTCGTGCTCTCCTAGAGGTGAAACCAATATAGTAATCTTAACAATGACACAGATATTTATGACAGTTACGCCCGTTCTAGTTGTAATGTTTGCCAAAAATTTTGGTTGACAGTAGTTTCGTATTTTAGTTTCATTCCTAGTGAATTATATTAATGAGAAGAATACTTATAGTGTCGAAACACTGCTTCGCATTCTTATTTTCTTTATTGGATATTTTTTGGCAAAATTGCTGATGCAGAACTTGATATACGAAGTATTGTGTCAGTAACAGTCCTGTATCAGATCTGAACAGTTCTGTACGTAGTTCTTAGAAGTGTAACACGAAGCATAAATGAGGGTGTAAAAGCCCTGTGATAAGTAAATTTTTCGTAGTTCTGTTAGAAATCAAATTTCTCTGTAACAGATCATAATTCTAATACTACCGATAACGTTTTCGGAAGATGTAAATTTTTAATTGATTCTATAAATAAGAGATTCTAAGCCAAAAAACTACGTTCTGAAGTTCTGATTCTAAATAATGAAATCGTACCTCTTCGTTGTGTGTTTCGCTCTTGGTCCTCAGTGCCTCTTCTAAAGTTTTCTGTTCCTCTTGTCGTCTTCGAAGTTCGTCTGCCAATTGTTGAAGGAATATCTCAAAGTGCTTCTGAATCCTTGGAGATGCTTCTTTTTGGACTTGTTTCCACAACTGTTGCAATACTTTCACACTGTGTATAAAGAAAATGATACAATTCAGAAATTTAATTGTATTCGTTTATCTGGTTATTCACGAAAAAATATTTAGAACGAAAAGGACTGTCATACGAGAAAATTGAAGACAGATTCCGTGAACAATAATATCTGGTTGCTGTTGAAATATTGCGTGTACAGAGGTTGGACTATGTTCATTGCACAGAAATTAGGAACGATGTGTTTAATGCGTTAGGAAACTCTTAGAAAAAGATATTTGAATATACCATGATAACACCAACAGGAACAACAACCCAACGTCTTAGCACAGAGTAAAATACATTAGGATTTGATTCTCGGCGCGAAATTTCAGCAATGTTATTCATTAAACTAAATAAAATCAATTTAAAACATCATTAGGTATAATTTAGAAAACTTTCAATAAGCAAACTAGATGTACCATTGACATACTTGGTTTGGGTTAAGTTGATTTGATTTTGTATCCCTTTCAGCAAAATCTGTTTCAAATAAGCAACTACAGATGGCTTTATCTTCGGCATTTTAAGTCCGCTCGACATCTAAACTCACGAATAGAAGAAACAGAAACAACACCGACACACAATCAGTCAACGTCTTGCGAATAAAATCAGAAAAAAATAAATACACTGCTGAACAAGACTGCACTTGGCTAGAAGATCAAAAAGTTTCGTGTAAATGTGTGTTTTTTTTATATTAAATAAGTGCAGTCTTGTTCAGCAGTGTGTTTATTTTTTTTCAGAAACAACACCCTTCTAACAATGAATATCGGTCTAAGATGCAAATGTTTGTGCTGAGTCATCTTCAAAAATACACTGTTTGGCTGTACCAACTCTACAGTTAAGCTGTCAGTTTCTATTGATTCTCAAGCATACGGTATTTATTGTTAATTTTCAAAAGAGATAGTTTTGTTCCATTTCGAAACAATCAATTTTAATAAATTGCTTCTTCGCCTTAGAGTGTTGTGCGGGCTGTAAACTAAGAAACTCTACAATGTTGCACTTGGCGATTTTTCAGATAGGATTTGTTGCGCTAGTATGTAAATACAGCAAGTAGCACAAGATTAACATTCCGAGAAAATGGAAACTGTTAAAAACTTTTTATATTTTCAGCATGCACGCTTGTTTGGCTTTCAACTTATTAGAAATCACGAAAACCATTCAACGAAATGTAAATGAAAAAAAAATTAAGAAATTTCTTTTAAATGACAATCATGGAAAATTTAAAATTAAATGTCCTAAAACGACACATTTTTTTTAAAAAAATATGCAAATTAAAAAATGACCTTTAAATGACTTACAATTTTAAAACTGACATAGAAATAAAAAATTTAAATAATGACAAAAAGAATGTATTTCTTAAACCTGAGAAGGATGTTCAGAATTTTTGTACTAGTTTAGCAATGTCTACGTTGCGCCAATTAAACAATGATAATGTCATCAAAACCTGGGTCCTAGTAAAGAGTAACTCCAAACTAACGTTTATCTCCTACGTGCTTGTTCATGGTTTTTCAGTTACCAAGTGAACTTCTTCTAATGGTACCATATATCATTTTGGATTAATATTTATACATTTTTACTTACTCTGAAAAAACTTCTTTGACATTCATTTCTTCAAGCAAAGTACATATATCTTCATCATCATCTCCTTCATCTGATGAAGATCGAGCTTCATCTTCTTCCGTGATGTCACTTCCCTCACTTGATCTCGAAGCTTCAGCGTTTGATCTTGCAAAATGACCTGAATTTCAAAATTAATAGATGAATAAGCTTTATATTTTTGAAAAGAGAAAAATTAAAGTACTTAAAAATTTCAATTTTAGAAGTTATTTAATGTTTGTAGATTTAAGAGCAAATTCTACTATATTAAAAAGATATAACGTATATATTTATGAGGTTGTCTAAAAGGTATAGAGCATTGTGCGTACGAATTGGCGTTAGATATCATATCTCAAGTTATATGTGTTCCAGCGGGTCAGACTTATCGCCATCTGACAGCAGAAAGTTGAAGCTGGTAGTTGGGCAAAAACTGTTTCTATTCTTATAATCAGATGTAAGATATTGCGCTGTGAATATAAGTTAACTTTCCGCAAAACTGTGTTATAGGTTACCTTTTTGTTTCGGTATATGCACGAATTCTACGCTGACCTGTGAAGAAGTTTCTGCTGTTTGTGGACAAGATACGTTATCAAAAGCAACAGCCAAGAGATGATTCAGTCGATTTCGTTTCGGAAATTTCGATGACCAAGATGCTCCTCGGAATTCTCCTGCGACGAATCACAGCAAAAATGGATGATATTGTGGCAAACGTTGAGCAAGACAGGCATGTAAGCAGTCATGACATTGCTAATGTTCTAGACATCACTCAGCAAACAGTTTTAGACTATTTGGAGAAAGCTGGCTACGAAAAGGAGCTCAATGTTTGGATAGCACATGATTTGACTCAAAACATTTACTTGATCAAATTTCTATCTGCGAATCTCTATTGAAACGTAACGAACTAGAGCCACTTCTGCAGCGGTTGATCACAAGTGGTCAAAAGTGGATAATCTACTACAACAATGTGTGAAAAAGAACGTGCTCGAAGTGAGGAAAAGCTCCACAGTCCGTGGCAAATCCTGCACTGATGCCCAAAAAGCTTATGTTGTGTGTTTGCTGGATTGGAAGCGCATTGTGCATCACGAACTGCTGGTGCCAGGAAGTACGATAAGCTCGGATCATTATTGTTGAAAATTAGAGCGAGTGCATCTAGCAATTCAAAAGAAACGGCTGGATCTGGTCAATACAAAGTTTGTCCTATAGCAGCTGACTATGCTTGACCGCACATTCCTTTAAAACCCATCAGAAATTGAGAGGACTTGGCTGGGAGGTTTTATGCACCCACCATACGCCACAGACCTGGTACCATCAGTCTACCATTTGTTTCAGTCTCTACAGAACTTTCTGAATGATGTTAAGTTAGTTTCAAAAGAAACCTGTTAGAAACCAGGTATACATATTTTGATCAGAAATCACAGAAATTCTACTGAGACGGGATTATGGTGTTGCCAGAAAAATAGCAGAAGGTCAATGTGATGAATGTGGGTTCTTAACCATTTAACCGTTATGAGGCATCAACGCTATGCCTCACTGTTTTTATAAATTTGTGCCACATGGCACTTATGGATGCTTCACACTTCTTTTTGTTTTCGAAGATTATACACATGCAGTACGCAGAATCGGTTCAAATAAAATAAGAAAAATCAAAATTACGTTTTGGCCCCAGGGATATAGTTTTTGCTAATACATTGTGGCAGTTAAAGGGTTAATATTATTTTCAAAGCACAGTAAATGTATTGTCAATTTTGACCTTCAAAAGCTCAATACCTTATACACGTATATAACGAATGAGACATATAACATTCGATAGACCACATTGACCTGAAGTTTGAATTGATTGATTTGATTTTCAGTTTAGCGTCCCTTTCAGCAGCTAGGCTATATGAGACGGGAACCTACAGCTTAACGTGGGATCTGAACTACATGAGCTTCCGGAGGGAATCAAACCCGGGTCTCCTACGCCAAAGGCTTGTGCGCTAACCGCTTAAATACAAGGGAGCTCGACCTGAAGAAAATTATATGGCAATTTTAAACCCTCATGCGCAATTTTCGAGAAAACAAGAAAAGCCAATTTTTATGGTGCTGAAAGTATATCTTCCTTTGCATCCGAAAATTTATTGTTTTTATTCTATCAGAACAGTGTTTATTTATTTATGTAATGGATATGTAAAAAAGAATAAATTGTTAACTCGCAGATTACTTGATTGTTGTCCGTCTTTTCCAATGGTGACATAGACACTTCTTCTATAGCAATGACGCACAGTACTTGTAATATATTTTACACAACTCGTTTAAACAAAAATTAATTGCATATTTGATAAATTTTCATACACCATAAAAATTATTACATATATATTCATCAATGTTTTTATTTACTTTTGGTCGTACCTTCCCCCCCAAAAAAAAGAAAAAAAAAAGAAAAGAAAACTGATCCATAGACTAGTAATTTTCAAGTGGATGCTCTATGACGTCAGAAGTTGTTGCTCGTATTCTTTGTAAATGTAGAACAGAGAAAGCAAGGAGAAGACAACAGTGTTGAGAGAAGACACTAGTGACAGATAAGCATGAAGTCGATGGTTTGTCGTTTACACTTATGAATTTGTGACTAATTGTGTTCAGTCTCTGGTCCAATCTCAACCTTTCTAAATTGACTTTGTGCTAAACAAACAACGTGTACATGGGTTTTCTCGGAATCTCCCATTTCCTTCGTTCCCTCATTAAAGTCTACCTCATCATCACCATCTTCCTTAGCCTGGGAGAATGATCGTCTGACGTCGAAGCAAAAATGACTAATCGTATACTATCAACATTTTATTTTAGTTCTACGTCACTCATATATGCTCGGATATTAAGAAAAACAAATGATGGAATGAGGAAAATAGGGAGAAACAGAGGAAACCCGAGAAAACCGACGCACACAGTGATTGTTCACCAAAAAACCGACTTGATACAAGTTTGGATTTAACAAGAGATCCCAGGCACACGGGTAAGCGCTCTACCACTGAGTTACTGTGGCTTCACTGCTAACACTTGTTTCATTGCTCCGCTCCTATGTCATTCATCATTACTAAGAAGAGACGGCATAATCGTTCGTGGAAAACAGAACGGAGTACATAGGTAATTTGTAGATTTTGTCAATATTTCTCTAGTTATCGGGAAAGATTTTGTGCAAGAAAATATATTATAAGTGGTATAAAGGATACTGATATCAAAATTACTATTAGTTTCAACATATCCTACACAGAATTTGTACAATTTTATTATTTTGAACATGAAATAAAAAGGACAGAAATGGCCAAAAAAGGGTCTTTAAATAGACAAAGCAAGGTTTCGTTTGTGGGCCTTTAAATAAATAGTTCAAGGCTTATAAAATGTTTTATAAACAATATTGTATATTATGTTGCAGAAACATAGACTACGTAAAAGCGACTAAAAAAAAAAAAAAAAAAAAAAAAAAAACGAGGTTGGATTTAAGAATTGACCAAATTTGCTGACTAACGAAAAAGTAATAATGAAGTGTGAGGGGGAGGGGGCACGGTGGGTCAATGATAAAGTGCTTACCTTTGGTAAGTAGGGTACATGTTTCGATCCCCGGTCAAGTAAGCTTGTGGTGGATAACATCGTGACCGTGGGTTTTTCTCGACTACTCTTGATTATTCCCACATTCCCATTCCACCACGTCTTCCATTATCATTCACTTGCTTTACTCATTGTCTCCCTTAGCTTAATGATCATAATTGTGGGACGTTAAATCGAAATATTTCATTTCATGAAGTGTGAGGAATAGAAAGAGAGAAAAGTAGAAAAAAGAGAAGTAGAAATATAAGTTGTAACTTAAAAAAGAAAGACGAAGACAAACTGAGTAGAACATTGGCTGGGAAGAAATTGTATCCTAAAGGATGTGATAAAAGGTGGAGGAAAGTAAAAAAAAGGTTGAAATTGAAGTTTCTAAATAGAAAACTGTTACGTCAAGACAAAAAAGTTAGCTTAGGTTCGTGATTTCAGTTTGGCGCAAGTGACATGTCAGTAATAACAGAATATCTATGATCAGGGGCGACTAAATGACCCTCCTCTCCTAGCCTGCTTGTATGTTCGCCAGGCCTGCATGTTTTGTCAGCCCAGCGAATAAAATTGAGAAAATATATGATTCGTCCTTTGTTCACTTTATGTGTAACAGAAAGATTGTAGCTGATTATCATAATATATATACAAGAATCGAGACTTGATTTTTCATTATAAAAATATTTTGTTTGGTTACCATGCTCATTCTGCCGCGACCACCAAGCTGATTTTCAGAAAAGTTAGATCTCATACAGATAATTTCAAACGTTTCCAGCTCAGATTCTAATTGGCCTTGACACATGAAACAAAATGTAGGATAGCAGAAAGGTTCACTCACCAACCCATAGAAATGTTCACTCACATTCAGCGAACGTGATCTCAGGAGTTGGGTTAAGAAAAATAGAAAATGTCCCCAAATATAGTTCTTATTTTGTTGTGGCCCACAAAGCGTTATAAATTTGTCATCACCGCTTTATGATGATGATGATGACTGCATGTAATATGGTTTTAAAAAATCTTTAAATAAACGTCTTTCATTCATTAGATGTACGGAACTCTGAAGATTGGTTCGGAGTTGCCAGTTGCAAGAGGTACACATTTGTTAGTTCATGTATGTCTTTTGGTGTTTTAATGGTGTCGTAAAAAACACAATTATCATGACGGTTGTGATTTTTGTATTCGTAAAATATCCAGATTTAACAGCAATATGAACTCTGCTACACAGATCAAATATTCCAACATTCTAACATTACCGACGACATTAATTTAGAATGTATTTATTTCACTGGATACAGAAGATAGAAATACATAACCTTTCTATCTGTCAAAATTGAATAATATGGAACGTGACTTGGATCTAATTGAAAGAAAGTGTGAACTTTTGGGGTCAAGACAGAAAGGAGAAAAAAATCTTTCAGATGCTTCAATGACCTTTTACTGGAACAACCTTTCGCTGAGGTACAGAAGAAATCAACTTTTTTTTTTTTTTTTAAAGGGAAGAATAATTGTATCTGATTTATCAACTGAAAGAAAAAATAGAGCCTAAACAGCTTTCTTCTTCACAATTGGTATTCAATTGGTTTCATGTCAGTCTCTTATTTAGCCTCCATCGTACCAACCCATCTAAAGAAAAAATGTAAACATGTTGAAAATGAATAGTATATGTGCTGTGTGATCTGAAGGTCTCTGGTAGTTAAAAATATCCGTTGTTTCCAAGACGAAAGTACAAAGCAGAAATATAGATTTCTAAACTATGCTATGCATGAGTATAGGAAATTTATAGGATTTCATTGGGTTGTCCGCATAGGCGGAGCTAGGAGTTGTCTGCTGGGGGGGGGGGTATTGGGGGCCAGACCTTTTGGTCGGTCTCGGAGGTCTTGGTAGGTGGCCATCTTATAGATGGCATTTTTATTTTTTTGTCAAAAAGTTCAGGGGGCAATGCCCCCCCATAACTCCGCCCATGGTTGTCCGTCAACAACAACCAGAACAAAAACGGTAAAAGACCATGAGAAACGGTTTCTAGATTTGGAGTCAGCGTCCAAAGAATAGATTACCTTCCTATCTCAATTGCGGTTTGTTACATTAAATTAGGATTGATTCGTTAGATTTTCAGTTTAATGTATCTTTCAGAAGCAAGGTTGTATGAGACGTGGACCTATAGCTTAACGTGAGATCCGTATCAAATGAAATTCAGCCGAGAATCAAACCTCGATCTCCCGCGCTAAAAGCACGTACACTAATCATACGTTAAAATAGGAATTATATATATATAACAATCTCAACAAATTCTCACTGCTAACTGAATCTTATGGCCATCATCATTCCATTGATTCCAAATGTGTATTAAAATTAAAATCTAATAATTATATTAAGGGTGTTAATTCTTCCAGTGCATTCTCATTCATCATCATACCTTAAGTTTCCTTATTATTCCATAAATTTTCGACTCTTTCCCTGACTTTGGTTCACAACTGTATTGAAAAGGTTTTCTTTTTTCTTCAGTATATCTCACAGGCATCCATCTTAACATATGCATCCAACTTATTGTTTAAGGAATTCACGCAATTTCATTAAGAAGGCTAAAGAGCATGTTGTTGAAAATTCTTGTCATTCATGTATTTGTTTCGCAAAAATTTAATAGTTGAGTCAAATATGACTAGACTATGGTGTCTGACATTATTTTAATATGTTGTAGCCTTCATATAGTTGGTTTTGAAGTGCTTGAGTACTTTTTTCCTTTAACCGAAAAATAAATTTACTTTCAGATATAGTAATGTGTTCATTTATTCAGTACTCCCGAAAAATCCCATTTATTTCAGACCAGCATGAGAACTTATTACGAACAAATCACAAAGCTCAAGTGTAAAAAAGAACACCATAAAGCAGTTTTCAAATTTTTTGCAACCTCTTTTGTTAAAAATGGACCATACCTTTAGGTGGTTCGCAAATATCAGAAACAATCTCTGCTGATATACTGGTTAGAGCTCGCGCTTTTAGTGCACATGGTCCCGAGTTCGATTCCCGGTGGGAGATCATTAAAAGGCATTATGAAATTATAGTTCCACGTCCCATATAGCCTCGATGTTGAAAAATGACGTTAAATTTCAACAAACAATCAAACAAAACAAATATCAAAAAGTAATAACCCTGTGCTACAACTTACCGAATCCTGCGAGAAATTCCTCCAAAGTAAGATAGCCATTGTCTTTCACATCTAGAGTATCAAACACAGCTTCAAGTTGGTCGGGAGATAAAGGAACTTCCGGGCGCATTCTCTGGAAGAGATTATAGAGACAATAAAGTTAAATAACATGGGAAGATTGATAAAAAATATTACAATTCAAATGATCATTTATTATCTTATTAAGTTAAGTTTCAAGACTATACTTTGCATGTTGTGGAGATATAGGATATAATATCATTTTGAACACAGAGAGAAAACAGTCCTGAATGACAAGAATCTAGTGTTTAGTTTTGAGTATTAAAAATATGTGGGTAAAAACATAATGTGACTCGATATAGTAAGTTTTTGGATTTCGGATTTCTATCCCCTTTTAATATCTGTTCGGTTTAGTGTCAGACTATTTTCTAAGAATAAATAACGAAGAACGTACATAATTTCACTTCTTTATAAAATATTCGAAACTTTGTAACAAACATGAAGATTGGAAACCTGGATTTCATTTTCGTGATTCAAACTTTCCTAAAAATTCAACGTCCTCAGGGCCGGCCTTAGGTAGTGCGGGGTCCGATTTGGAACATTCTGCGAGGCCCCAGGTTTAAAACTAACTTGCACCAGATTGATTGATAAATAGATATAGGTAGATAGACAGATTGCGTTCTTCCTGTTGCTCCAGTGGTTATACTCATTTCCCTTTATAAACTTTTCCCATCTGCAAAATTATCTGGTGTGAAAGCGCTCACCCTGTTCATTGCTTATAGCAGCTAATGTTTCAGAGAAATAACTCAAATGGAAATGCAGACAGTGAATGAATTTTAAAATACATATTTCATCCTTATGCCTTGCAGTTTTTCAAGAAGATTCTGTGCCAGTATTCATAGTTTTCTTCTCTTACGAGTAAACCTATCTATGTCGAAATCTAGTTTCTTGACAAAACTTGGCAGAGATGTGTGGAATATCAAGAAACGAGCGTAAGCAAAGTTTAAAATTCTTCCACCCATAAAGACGGCCGCGAGTGGCCAAAAATCTGATTGATCAGAATAAGCCATGACAGTGTGGTTCAAGTTTGAAAATTTCATTTTATTTGTAAATCGGGTAAAGGGATTAAAAACAAATACATTAATCGACAGCGGGAGGAAGTAGACATCTATTTGAGCTTATGCTTAGCATGGTTGCCATCTTGAAGCCGGCCATCTTTTATCTTTTTTTTAAATAGGAAGGGGGTCATGTTAATTTTACCAAATTTGGCTATAATTTTACGAGAAATACAATAGTAAAGTCTACGTTTCCATAAGTGTATATTTGTAAGATATGAAATGCACATTGATGTGAATTCATTGGTTCAAATATTTCTTAACAGCTGTATCTTTTTGAAAAGAATTCAAGTCAGGGAAACCTAATGCACGTTAGTGAGAACATCGTAGGTAGCCACTTATGAAAAGTATAATCAGTTTGAAATCGTTATCGACTGCAGACAAAATGAAATGGTGATGAGACGATTACAAACCTTAAGGAACTGATGAAAGGTGGATGACATAGTATTTTCTATTGGAATATTCGAGTTGGAAGACACTTTCATAAGCAGACACCTATTCAGTACTAGTATACATTCGGCTTTCCTGACTCGATTTTTTAAAAAAGTATATCCACGGGATTTTCCGCAGAAGAGGGCAAAGTTGTCCTCTGTTTTGTGTTTTTAATATAACTGAAATAAGAGAAAGGATATGCAAAGAAGTTGCACTGAGGCTGATTTATTTGATGCCATCTCGGTATTTGCGGTAGTGTTACATGACATAACCAGTAAGAACGCCACGAATTTTTACTTAGTGGGGTGTTCAAAATAAAAGACGGTGTGCACCAAGAATAATGATACACATTTTTACACATACTCAAAGAAAACAATATTTTTACTACCAGGGATGTGTGTAAGGAAATTTGAGGGAGTGTTAGGGGTGTTGGGGCTGTGCAGAAAGAAACTACTGCAGCATTAAATTCAGAAAATATTTGCTTATTCCCGGAAACTTAATACAAATTATTCATTTACTTGTTAGGGAGAGGCCATGTCCTCCTTTATAGAGTCCATGGATGTACCTGTATTAAAATATGTTGTGTGTACTTGGCAATCGAGAATAGCAGAGCCATCTTAACGGTATCATAGCTACTTGGCCGGGAGCCCCGCGAACAGAATTACATGTATTAGGAGTAAAATTTAAACATAGGGACCACAACACACTTTAATATGCTGTTAAAACGGCACTGGAGAGTAGAATAGACAGCACTAGCACGGGACCTCCTTAGGCGCGGGGCCTGATTGGGAGCAATCGGTCCAACCGGCTTAAAGCCGGCCCTGAACGTCCTTAAACTGAAATCATGAAGTAGATTAAAAATGTAAGTGAACTTCGTTTTATATAAAACTCTGCAGACATTTTACAGTGGAAAATTTGGCAATGAAGTATGGAAATTATTTTTTCAATGATTTGTATTTAAAAGTACTATCCCAGCATTAATCTAGATATAATTAAAAAAATATATGATCAGCCTTGCGATTCGAACTTGAAACCCCCGATTGAGAAATCACAGAGCTAATCACTCAGTTCCGTCCTCTAAATTATGAAATATTAGTACATAACATGCAATGGATAATTAATTTTGAAATAATTTGGTAAAGCATTTTGGTTCTTCCTAAAAGAACCAGACTATTAGTACGCCAGTTTGGTAGACTATGTGAGTTGTTTGTGAATATGTTAGTTGTTGCGTGTGGTTATGCTTTAATACCGTACGCAACACCAAGTTTACAAAGGAAGAAAACATACACTTAAATTTGGATTCGCAATTATGTTTTTATTCAAGGGTTTCTACTCGAAGAAGTGCTTGAACCTATGAACTCGTCCACCAAAAGAGAGTGTTGAAGCATGATTTAAAGAGGATCTAATCTAGACTATGGTTTATGAAATATCGTAATACCAATATTTATTCATCAGCATTCAAATTAATAATGTTTATTAGAATAATAACTATTGACTAAGGTATTGTAGGCTTAAAAGCGTTTGTTAAGTGGTTTAACATATACAGTGGTTTAACATAATGGAAACACTCATAAGGACGCGGTGGCTCAGTAGTAGAGCTTTCACTTCTGGTACATGGGGTCCCTGGTTCGATCCCACCTCGCGCCAATTGAACTTTGTGTTGGACAAACACCGTGTGGGGGGAGTTTTCTCGAGGGTCTCCCGTTTCCTCTCACTTTCTTCATTCCATCATTTTATTAATTTTTCATCATCACCGTCCTCTTTAGCCTGGCCGGCATAATCGTGAGTCGTTAAATTGAAATATTTCATTTCATTTTTAAAACACTCATGTACTGCACGTAATATTTTTTTTACTTGTTAGTAACACTGAACGTTCATGCACAACGGTTGTTTTAGAGTTAGTGTTGTTTAGTATTGCCCACGAGATGATTTATTTTTCGACTTGTCTTGTAATTTTGAAGAAGTCAAGTCTCATTTTGTAAATTTGTGCAGCTCTGATTTTTTAAAATTTCATCTAAAAGTTATCAAAAGAATTCCACGAGGGGTGTAATACAAAACAACATTTAAACCATATTTATTATTGGAGTATATGGAGTAATGAATTGCATATATTTAAACATTGATAAATGCTGTTCACTGTATTCGTACAATCACTCCAAATTATATATAGCACTAAAACAGTGTTCGAGATATAGGATTTGGGTTAACTAGTACTGTCCACGAGCTTCGAGAAACTTCTCGTCTCGTCTCAAATTTAAAAATGTACTCATCTGGAGACGAGACGAGAAATTTCTCATGTCGTGGGCAAAACTAATGCTGAATTATGTGATGGTGAGTAGTATGCAAGACGTTGCAGTACGTATTTGCCTGTGTAATAGGCCAGTCGTGTTGGTGCAAGATTAGACGCGACTCCAATTTTCAACTTCTTAACATAAATAAAAGCCCGAGAATAATGGGATGTTAAATTGTATCGAAAATATAACATCCCGAGTATACTCGTGTTATGTTTAAAACGACGGTTATACTCGCTTTCCTATATTTCTGTATGTTTCCGCCACATAGTGCTGTTGAAGTTGTTTTCGTGCTTTCCGGTAGATTTAATCTTCTCTACTTGGAATTCCGGTTTGTTTTCGTCTGTAGCAGTGGTTGTGATAAAGCAAATCCTGGCGTCTTGTCTTCTTCTGGGTTTCTTGACGGCATTCCTCTTGTATTTTCTATTTATTTTAATTATTCAAATGTATTTTCTAACTTATTTTCGGAAGTTCCATTGGTAATATTGGTCCCTTAGCGAGCACAAATACCGGTATACTTGGGGTTTTATTTTAAGTGCTTTTGAGATGCATGCATCTCATTGGGGAGTTGTCCACAATCAATATTATCATCATCATTTATAATCTTCTTAGGTGATTATTTCAATTGAATGATTAAAAAAAATATATTAAAATTTGAATGTCTTTTTGTTCAAAATCTACATGTTAAGAGGTTTCAAAGAAGTCCAATTGTGGAAGCGTTGTTAGCTGAAGCAAGTGTATTCAAGACTGTCAATGTGTCCAAGCTGATGATATACAAAATCTGTGGTATTACGCCAAGACAGAAGAGTAATAACGGAAAGAAATCAAGTCTAGTCGAGAGAGGTCACCGAACATGGAAGAGGTTTCAACAAGGACCCGAACGGCTAATGCGACACAACAGACCTTAGAACCTAACATCCATATATGGAACGACCTTTCTACGGGGGCTGATCAACAAATATTGAGACTGATTCTTTTAAACATGTGTTTATTACGAGGGCCATCCGGAAAGTGGTACCCGTTTGAGCAATAAAGACACAGTAGTACATATTAACAAATATATTTTCTACACATTTTTATTGGAAAGAGCATACTTTGCACTTTTTCTCACATAATCACCAAGCAAATTGAGGCATTTGTCATACCGTGTGACGAGTTTTTGTTCCAGCGTCATAGTCCTCCGCCGCCAGCGTATTGAGACACGTAGTCACGCCTCGTTTAAGTTCTTCATCGCTGTCAAATCTTTTTCCCGTCAGAAAGTCTTTAAGCTTCGTAAAGAGATGAAAATCCGAAGAGGCCAAGTCCGGGCTATACAGTGGATGGTCGAAGGTTTCCCACTTGCATTGCTGCAGAAGTTGTTGTGTTTTCGCAGCTGCATGGGGCCTGGCATTGTCATGAAGGAGAATGACGCCTGTAGACAACAGACCTTACCGTCGATTTTGTATGGCCCGCCGTAATTCTTTAATGTTTCACAATACGCATTAGCATTAATTGTGTCTCCACGGGACATAAAACCAATGAGCAGTACACCTTGTCGATCCCAGAATATGGTTGCCATGAGTTTCCTGGTGGACGGAACTGTCTTGATTTTTTTTTTTTTTTTTTTTTGTTGGTGAATGAGCGTGATGCCACTCCATGGACTGCCGTTTACTCTCAGGTGATGCATAACAAACCCATGTTTCGTCCTCTGTAATGATGCAATTCAGAAAAGAGTCTCCTTCATCGGAATAACGTCCCAGAAACATCAGTGCTGGAGCCATACGCTTGGTTTTGTGCTCATCTGTGAGCATGCAAGGGACCCACCTTGCACAGATTTTTGAATAATGCAGATGGTCTTTGACAATTTCATGAACAATTGTTCGAGACACATTAGGAAAATGTTCACAGAGTTCATCAATTATGACGCGTCGATCCTTCCTCACGCATTCGTCTACTGACCTCAGGAGTTCGTCTGTAATGACAGATGGTCTCCGTGAACGCTCCTCGTCGTGTGTACTCCCCCTTCCCAGGTTGAAGTTGCGACACCAGCGGCAAACAGAGGACTCGTCCATCACATTGTCTCCATACACCTCCTTTAATTGGCGATGAATTTCACAAGGTCGAACGTTTCGTGCATTAAGAAATTTATCACGGTCCTCACTTCACAACTGGCGGGGTTCTCAATTCATTTGATCATTATAAACGAGCACAGACACAACAGAGGCACTGCTAGCGTCACGCAACCTCACACAGAGCAGGCAGACAAGCGGTCTGACCTTGCCCAGCGGCTCCCCGAGTCATCAGCGCTTCATGCGGCGCAAACGGATACCACTTTCCGGATGGCCCTCGCACTCAAACTCTATGTTCACATGATCTTCATCAAAGTAGTCCCCTCCTGAGTGAATGCACTTCTTATAACGTTCCTGCCATTCCTGAAACACGTGATACATGCCATTTTTTGATATGTCCTTCAGAATCACCTCACACTTTGCGATTCCCTCGCTTACTTTCTCTCTGGATCTTAGTAATGTTACCAAGTTTCATCTCCAGTGATAATTGACTGAAGAAACTTATCTCCCTCAGCAAAGGAACGCAGTACCTCACGGGAAGTCTCAACTCGCACAACCTTTTGTTCCGGAGTCAACAGTCGTGGTACCCAAAGGGGAAAAAAATGGGACATATGGAGGTGATCGTGCATTATTGGAAAAACACTACCATATGAAATTCCCAACACTTCACTTACTTTACGTAATGTTATTCTTCGATCTTCACGGACAATCACAGCAGCAGTATTGATGTTTCTTTCTGTCACAAGAGAGGCTGAAACACCAGGTCCACCTTGTTTAACGCATGAAACTCGTCCTTCTTTGAATTCTTTGAACCACCGAAACACTGTTGCTCGAGGTAATGGACTTTCACCGTAAGCTTGCTTGAGGTTTTCGTATGTTTCAGAAGCTGTATGGTTCAAGCGAAAACAAAACTTTATTGCTCTATACTGTTCTTTTCGTGTAACCTCCATTGTACGCATATACACAGCACGTTGTGAGGCGAAATGGAAGCACTGTCTAAAATACAGTGGATCACTCCCACCTATCGATAAGACAATGCTGCCACCTAGTTAGAGTATACATGAAACACAACTCTCAACTATCAAACGTGCCGGCATTCGGCAGCAAAGGAAACTGCGGGACAATAATCAATCTCAGTTTTTGTTGATCAGCCCTCGTATAAAAAGAGTCAGACGAGAGCTGCATAAATGTTAACAACCACTTTCGAGTTGATTTTGGAATCTTTGATTACTGATAACCGTGAAAAAGAAGGTGCTAACATCAAACAATGGAGTGCTGACAATTGGAAGAAAGAAATATGGTTCGATAAGTAAATTTTCTCATTGTTTCTAATAGTAGATGGATGTTCAGAGAAGTGTATGTCCCGGACTGTCTGTCAACTTTCTACAATCAAACAAGCCTAATAGAAACATCTTGAATGAAACTTGAATTTTTTCTCCTTTACATTACATGGTAGATTCCGTTTCCGACATTTTTTATACATCATGTATTACTGTATAGAATAAAACTAACTCTATGTCCTATGACCTGGAGGTTCAATGCGGTATTCACAAAAGCTCTCCAATGATCTTTATCCTTAACCAATGGATCCTGTTTCTACTTTGTACTTCTATTTATGCAAAATCCACTTTAATATTGTCCTCCCATCCTTCCTAACGTCCTTTCCCGATGGGTTTTCAGTTAAAATTTTGAAGGTATTCCTACAGTTAATCATTGAAAGTCTATAGTTAATCACAGGAAAAGAATATATAATATTAAAACATTTTTAACCTTCAATAAACTACTGCGAAGAGTAGTATGAAGAGTAAAACAAAACATTTTCGAAAGGAAACAAATTAGTGTTTTGTCCTACTTAGTTGAATAACAATAACTCTGTGGGCCCCCAATGCTGATTTCGTCACCACCGAGGAGCAACATTTTTCCTGGCGTACAAACAGATAGGTCTGCAGTATCCATGACAATTTATTCAAATTATAGCATTAAATTGTTCAATTTCTTAGGTATTACCCTTTATTCAGTTCTCAGAGCAGAAATTCTGTAAGCCTGACTGACTTCTTCGAGGGTGAGGGCCCCGGAGCACTGCCTAGTTACGGCACTGGATATATGCTTATGTAATGCATTACAACCTTATGGACTCGTATAAGAAACAGAATGTACTGAAAGTGAGACGCGAACTATGCGAAACATCGTACTTTGAATCTAACTTGTTTGGTGATCCAACCTGAGACCACACATAGCAAAGATGAGTACCGTAGCTCCCACCACAAGGTTCAGGAAGTTCGTGTTATGAAGTGTCAATTAAAAACGGAGATATGAAACGGTAATGAAGCATTTGATCAATTTAAAACAAAATATATTGTAGTAATAGTAAATGCATATTGTAGTAATTTACCCTATTTGATAAGATAATGAACGTTATATTCTGTTATTAAAATGACAGAATAAGCAGAATATATTGGATAATAAATGATAAATTGTAAAATTTCAATTTCTGTACGATTAAATACCTTCGTGCTACTACGTGTTGCGTTATTCATTACGAGGTATTGAACAATTCTGATTCAAAGAAAGGAAATAAACTGCTGTATAGTACTGGAGTTAATTTAACAGAGTTTAATTGTATAGGCAGTACTGAGGCTATATGAGACAAAGTATATTGCTGAAAGTGAAATATGGGTTACTATTAGGGTTTTATCCCAGGTATGATATACCCACTGATGATTCTACGTACTTGCAACACATTCATGGAAAGCATTAGCGCTAGCAAATTAGCTATGAAGAGGTACAATAGATACCATACCATACCATACCATAATTCTAAGTGAGAAATAAAGACAAAAAATAAGCGAAAACGACAGATTGTACGGTAATAATACTTTCACAATTTTAGTTATACATTATTTATTTCAAGACTTTCGAGACGAGACCGAGACTTGGCCCTCGGGATCTAGACAAGCATCTGTTGACCGAGACAGAGATGACGATTTTTGATTTGAGACGAGACTGAGACCGATATTTATCAACCGAGACGAGACCGAAACTGGACAAAGTCTCGTCTCGTCTAATCTAGATACCATCCCTACTTACTGTACGTAAAATTGTAGAAGAAACAATAGGGTATCATCAATGTCGCCATAGAGGGTCGAAGCTGGCACCTTGGTTTTCAATCATATGATCCCGTATTTCTAGTTAACATGTTCAATATATTTCTATTCCCATCAATTCACACTGAAGCCCTGAAGGACTAGGGTTCCTTTGATACAGTATATCTCCCTTTTCTCTCGTCAGATTGGTTATTATGAAGAACATCAGTGTTTAAAAAAAGTCATACACAGAAGAAACAAAGAAAAATCAATCCAATATCTTCAGCTTGTCTAATATGCACGTTTATATTACAAACCATTTTTCTGGACTTCTTGTAGTTTTAGTAGAAGCATTGCAGACCATTTTAAATATCAAGCGTTCTTAAAGCGCATTCCACTATTATTTTTTTCAGTATAAATTTAATGAAATAATATTTGAAAGTAAAACGACAAACGGTAATTCTCGCCAAGTGGGCTTTGCGGTGGACAAACCCCGTGTACGTGGATTTTCTCGGGATTTTCCCATTTTCTCTCACTCCGTTAATTATCATCATCACCGTCTCCCTTAGCCTCGCAGCACAATTGTGAAACGTTACACTCAAAAATAAAAACAAGAAAAACAAATTGTAGTTGTGTTAAATGTTCAATTTAAATCTTGTTGTACGTAAATTAAAATAAAGATGCTAGTTCTTCAAAAGTATCTACAATGTATTACACGTTTCAATACCCGTGTTTGTGTCTATTTCAATGTGCAACAGATAGAGTCTATCGGTCTGTAGCTACAATTACCATAGATTTAACACACAAAACAGTGAACGCTCATGTAGCTGGTAACAGCTAGAGACATCCATGCAACTACAATGTATACAAAAACATGCCTACCATTTCCTGTTTGGGCAATGGATTTTCTGTGTTCGTCAATTAGTCAACTCCATGGTTTGTCTATTGTAAAGGTTGAACATATCGTTGTGGATAATGGGGGAAGGGAAACATGAAAGAGGATCTGCCATTTGACTATAACAAGAGGTTGAGAAACATTCAAAGGGACATCACTAGTTGCATAAAGTCAGACAATTTGTCCTAGAACAAAGAGAACTTTGTCACTCGAATGAGCTGTAGTTAACCACAGAAATGCAGTTCGTTCTATGTGGTCTTCACATGTTTCATTGTAGGGGTTAGTGTATATATATACACACACATATATATATATATATATATATATATATATATATAATGTGTGTGCGTGTGTAAGGGAGTATTTTGAGAGGGAAAAAAGCGGTAATGTCAATACCTGTGACAAGTATACTTCAAACAACGTCGCAGTTTGCAACTGTAAAAAAATGTATAAAAATAAATAGTAGGTTAGGTACTTTTGAGATTAGTATCTTGTTCTATTATTAATAGTTGCGCCACAATATCGAACTCCATAGTTATTCTCCGGCTCTCCCTGGGTCTCTCAACTGCTCTCCATCAATCAATACACAGCACGGACTGCTATGTCTTCAATAATTCAATATTACAGCTAACGGAAATGAAAACAACTGAGGTAAAGTAAGGGAAATGTGAATGACGAAAATTTAAAATAATGAAGGTATAAAATGGGCGTTACCCTGATAATTCAGTTTTTGATTTGGTTATAAGTAAAAGTATGTTTCCATATTGTTCAAATAGAACTAAACGTTAAAAACATTTTCATTTCACTGATTTCATATTCATTTTTCAACTAAATTAGTCCATGTAGTGTAAAGAAATATTGCATTTGATTTTTTATTCACTTCAAAAGAAAGATAATCATGTGTTAATAAATTTGAAAGGAAGCTATTAAGAATATGCGATGGAAATAAAAACTAGAAACACAAAATCATTAGTGACTGGAACAAAACAGCTGGGTATCAAACATAGAAGTAGGAGGGAGTAAGTAGAACACGCGACTAGTTTTCGATGCCTGAATAGTGTTATTATGGCGGACATGAAATACGAAAGCGAAATAAAAATATGGATAGGAATGACGAAAGAAAGATTTAGAAGGAAGAAAAATATATTTTGTGTTTTTTAATAAAAAATATTCAAGAAAAGACTCAAAAAAAGTTTTCAGTGGAGTGTTGTACTCTATGAGTGGAAGCGGGGTCACGATGGCTCAGTGGTATGGAACTTCTGATCTCACGGTGGCCGGGAATCGAAACAGAGACTTCTGATGCATGAGGTTCCTGGTTCGATTCCCGGCCAAGTAATTTTGGGGTGGACAACATCGTGTCCGTGAATTTTCTCGAGATACTGCCGTTTCTTCCCATTTTTTCATTCCATAAAATCTTCCATCATTATTCACTTGCCTTAATCATCGTTTTTCTTAGCCTAAAGCACATAAACTGGGACGTTAAACTGATATATTTCATCGTGGCGGAAGCACGAACGTTATGTAAAAGCAATGAATAAAGACCGCAGGCTTTCAAAATGTGAGTGTGGAGAAGGATTGAGACAATTAGCTGGATCGAATAGAAGACGAATACAATGTAAGAAATATTGAGAGGGGAAAGCATTTTAGATGTAAAGAGATAGAAGTGAAACTGGATGGGAAAATGATTGAAAAGGAACTGCATCACGAAGACCATACTAGAAGGTATGGTGGCAGGAAAAATGAGAGCAAGTGAAATATGTTACAATTGACGGACAGTATTAAAACAGAAAATTTCTACAAGACAAAGACGTTAGCTCAAGACCGATGAAAGGTTCAAGTTTGCGGCAAGTGACCCACAAATAATATGATTCCGATTCACTCTGTGTTCGGTCGGTAACACCTATAGAACAAGAAGTATTTCTTCTCGCGTCTGAAAACGGAAAGAAAGAGCACTACGGAGTAAAGGAAGCCAAAAATAGCAAGAAGACAAACAGCTTCAGGAGCACCCAGCGGTAGTTGAATTCGTGCTGGATATTGACCTATTATAAGATCTTGAACTCATCAATATGTATCTAAATAAGGAAGATATATGTATAAAAGTATATCAAATCACGTACAGAGAAAATTCCGTCATCACATACATGTGGCCCCTTGGGCATGTATTAACTAACTGTCCAGACCTGTATCAACTACACGAAAATACATACACACCCACAAAGAAGAACCACATATATACAAAGACATCAAGGTCACAATTTTCTGCGTGATATCTCATCAGATGTCAACTGAATACATCTGAAAAAATCTTCAATCTCAGAAAGTAACCTTCCACAATGTATCTAAAATCCTTTTCTTCAAGAATCACTTCACAAGAGACCTCAATAAGTTGCGTTTCTTATACAAAATGGACTCACCACCAACCGAGGCGCTTTTGCTTCATTTGTGGGGTCATTGTACAAGCGCAAGTAATTTCCCCGTGAACCAATTAAAAAATCAAGCACTCAAGGGCTCCTAGAATATTCAGTCAGTACTGTATTAACCAACTATCCAGACCTGTAGAGACTCTACAAAGGACCACAAACAATTTCTAGTAAACAATTTGACCAAGGAAGGAACAAGAACCCCACTCAAACATAGAATTATAAGTGCGCCAGAATCACTGCCTAACAAGCAACCAAAAGCAACAAATGCCCAACCAAGAAGAAATATCCCAAGAAATCAAACATGTTAAAAAATACTTCAAAAATGCATCCAATGAACTACTGATAAAATAACAGTAATAGTAAGAAACAGTAATTGAAGATATCAAAACCTGGGCTACATCTGTCTTGACCATCATCATCTCACTACAAGGTGACAACAAACTATTATGACTATTACGAAGACAAACTATTATGACGGCTTAACAAAAGATTCAGAAATAGAGTGATCATATACTTTATTGCACAAATAGTGGAATCTACGACGCATTTAAGAAATCCACATAACAAGAACATTCATATCAACTATAGTCACATACAATAGCACAACAAACAGAACTGACATATCAACATCCTAATTCTTAAAAAGAAAATGCACAATATGAAGGAGAGAGGAGTTAATTTTAAAAGACTAGAAGAAATTCCATCATTGTTTTCAAAATACTTTCTCCAACCTTCCAAGATACAGAAGACAAAATACCTTGCTCTAGAAGTTTTGTGTGATGTGTTTCGGTTTCTTGTCCAGTTCAGCTATTGAATAATATAAATTTCCATGAACAAAAATAGGTATTGCTAAACGTCCTGCTCTCAATGATTGGTGGAATCAAGGACACCGTACAAAAAGCATTACATTTCCTCGTCTGTCTGATTTGGGTGATTTTTGGATATTTTGTAGCTGAGTATCCCCCGGTCAATTGTTTATATGGAGCCAACTCCCTATGACCAACCTTGCGACCTCCAGAGGTCACCAAAGGCCACACTCTACAAACAACATTGCATTTCCTCGTCTGTCCGATTTGGGAGATTTTGGGATATATTGTAGCTGAGTACGTTCTGGGAAGTTGTTTATAGAGTAAACTCCCTATGGCCAATCCTGTGCCCTCCAGAGGTCACCAAAGGTCACACTAGCTCAAATTTGGCATACAAAAAATAGTTGTGTGTTATACTGGGCTACGAAAAATGAGGATAGTCCACGTAAACAACCAGAAAAAAATTACATCTATTTCTCTTTTCATATTCTTCTTCTTCCCTTCTTGAACAGCTTGTGCATAATTAAAAAATACATTTTGCCCACAAATACAAATAAAGATATAATAAAGATATTAGAATACAAGTATCGTTGTATGTGGCGCCTGAACAATAGAACCTTTATATATAAAAAAGAGAAATTTGGGCCGTTAACTATTACATACTAATTACTTAAATTTCTGAATGACCCTCGTATATATAAAAATTACAAGTCATACAATCATATATCATATTTTACATTTATATCAATATTATTTTCATATTTTATCTTAATCCTCATAATAAATTTAATTTCAAATATTTATATACTTCAACATCGATAACAGAAGGTACATTCAGATAACGGCATAGAAGTTGTTTAATTTTAGGTCCTTTTGGGGATATTGATACGTATTTTAAGTTGAAAGTTAACAAAGTCTATATTATTTTATCGGGCAAAACTAAGAAGATTGCGAAAAGGATATTATTAAGACATTTACATAATTGCTCTTTTAAACATGAAAGGATTAAATATATGATATATTCAAACAAAATACAAATTAAAATTGAAATATCGACAATATTTAGAACAAAACACGATAATTAACACGATAATTTATAATTAACATCATAAAAATTTGTATTACGGTTTGAACAAAAGAAGTTCTTATTAAGTTCATGAATGTACGAATTGTTCCATTTATTGATTCATTGAATTATCTTCATAGAATTCAAATGAAATGCAAATAACAAACAAAATCATAAGGGTATTTACAGTGACGTAAAGCAAAAATCATTGAATATATTCTTCTCGGACGCCGTAGCTTTAACTTAAGTTATGCTACCATAGGATTGAGTTAAGTTACATTGCGTAGCACAATCTTGTGTACAGTCTTGTCTATTACGTACTTCATCGGTATTCTGATTTCTATATTGCGAATTCCTACCATCTATGAACCTGTTTCGTGAAAACGTCGTACGATTATTATTTCTATTGCTATTCCTGTAATTAGGTTCGGTTCAAGTACCGGTAAAATGTAATTCCCATTAGAATGAAATCTATTATTATTTCACACATTTGAAATATCCTCTTGTTGAACATTGATATTAGGATAGAGGCATAATTAACGTGGCTATGATTAGGGTTAGCCTGCCCTCTATTGTATTTTGCATCATAGATTGGCTTTTAAAATTTTGAACAATCATAATGAGATAGTTGAAGTTGACGCACTGAGCCGAAATTAACATTTGTTGTAGCTTAAAAGGTAATAAGTATGGATGCTATTATCCTAGATTCAGGTTGAAAAGGATTAATTGATTTCAACTCATTATAAAGCTGATATTACAAAGTCAGTGATACTCCGGTCCAGTTCAGGATGATAATGCCTATTACGAATTAATGCATCCCTATTAGCTAACATAAAGTCATTTTCAAAGTTGGATAATAACGCATTCTTAAAATCAGACTAATTACGCAGGTTAACTTTGATAGCCTTAAACCAAGTTGAACAGGGAGGTAATAAAACGTGTGACAGGATTTTTAAGAATTTAGATTCATCCACCCCCATTAGATCACACTCATCTTCGAATTTCTCTATAGCTGGTATATCATCAGATCTTTCACTAAACTTTGTAAGTGATTTGATTTCACTGGCACGGAAAAATTTACCTCTGTTCCTATCCTTCACCTGTCGGAAATTCACAGGATGATTTCTTCCACGCTGCGAGGAACGTGGTTCTCCGATGCTGGTCCAAAGTAACCTCACTATCACTCCTTATTGAAGATTCAGATGAACCACTTTCTTTCACGTTCCTTCGGTGATGATACTGGAATGCCTGCATAATGTCAGTGAGAACTCTATCGCCGTTCGCATGAGCATTGACATGATTCTCATTAGTAGCAACAAGACTTTCTTTGATAGAATTCACTTCTTGCAACTCTCTAATCTGGTTATTATGTTCACTTATTTGGGTGGTGTGATCATTAACTATAGTTTCTATTACTTCAACGGAATTTTGCACCTCGGTAAATCTACGTATAATCTGTTCCATTTTAGCATCACTTTGTTCAATTCGTTGATTTATTTGTTCCGTTTGTTGTTTCATTCGGTCACCAAAATCTTGCTTTAATTGTTCCATCTGCTGATAGTCATTGGTTCCGTTTGTTGATTCATTTGGTCACCAAAATCTTGCCTCAGTTCTTGCTTTAATTGTCCCATCTACTGTTTAATTTAGATCGGCTAGGTCAGAGTAGTTTATCTCCCTATTACCGTTTGATTCAGTTGTATTTTCAATATCAGGAAGACTCATTTTGATATTTCTGAAAATTTTTCTGCCACTCCTTAATAAAGTACCGTATACTCCGTTTTGATGTTTTTTTAGCAAAATCACTACGTAGCCTTAAAATCAATCTGCAATCCTGGAGTTATTATCTAGGAGATTGTTTAGTTAACTTCACACAAATCTCCTAAAATTCTGAGGCGGTAAACCACCGATTTATATAAGGACCACAGTTCGTATATTTATATAAATAAGGCTACTGATATATCAATATCCATTTTACACACTGCATCAAGATATTACCTTTTATTGTAGTACCAAACAAGTTAAACAAGTACACTCTTTAAAAATTATACATATAGATTTCACGAGGTGGATCTTCAGATATACATTATTTATTTTTCGTTGCTATGACAACTAAACTCACATCGTCGAATCACTATTATAACAAATATAATCGCATAACAACCAGAAAAAAATTACATCTATTTCTCTTTTCATATTCTTCTTCCTTTTTTGAACAGCTTGTGCATAATTAAAAAATACATTTTGCCCACAAATACAAATAAAGATATAATAAAAATATTAGAATACAAGTATCGTTGTACATTTAACATATGAGTTAAGTTTAGTGCATATCATTGTCAAAAGTATTTATTTTAATGAAACCTGGATGTATTTTATTCGAGGTTTCCTAATGTTCCCTGTTACTTGAGTGGTTTACATCAGTGTGAGGTAACAGGGTGAAGTCTTTCGTTGGTTAAACATGTAATCGTTCAAAGGAAAAGGATGAATTTAGCTCGCACTGTAAAATAATGTTTCACGATAAATTATGTAAACTTGATCTGATTTTTATTAAATTTAGCGAGTACCTTATTTCAGGTTTGAGGTTGTTGAAAGGCAAGGGAGTAAAATAACTTTCCTAAAAATTACCTAATTTTCATCAAATGGAGTGTTAAATCTTCAAAGTGAGGTCTATTACTTGCGGTTCACATCGATCAGGGGCAAAGGGGTCAACAAAGGTATCAAGTACATATTTAAAAAAAAAAAACAGCACGTGTTTCTTTGAAGGCTCAAGAATTCTTATTGATTAACCATTGGGATTGAAATCAACTAAGAGTATTTTCATGGAAATGTCCAATATTTTTTGAAAAAATATTCGTTTGTACAGTATTAAAGCTCTTTTCAGATGAGAAGCAACACGAACAGAAGCCACTGGTCCGCGAACTTTAGCGCAGCGTTGCCAAGTTGCGGAATTCGCTTTCCTTTCTAGCTCTTTCTTCATCTAGGAATACGACAAATTAATTGACAGGGTTATTCACATCATAAAAGTGTTATTTTAATAAAATTTAGAATATTCACTGCTCACGCTGGAAATATAAATAAATATGAACTAAATTAATTGTCTTTTAGTTTATATCATTAGAAATGTTAAAACTCGTCGTCTATTTCATCCTGCCATAACCATTGCCTATGATAGTTTGTATTTTGTCGCTGTATTAGCCTGGGTCTTACACTTGTTATAACAGGTTACACATTTTGTTAGTCACTGTTTCATGAAATGTTCTCTCATAATTTTTCTACATGTTGTGTAAATGATCATTCTCAGTCTTCCTGCTGCGTGGTTAGTTTCTTCGTTGGTTTGGAGAAACCTTCCTCCCTGAGGATTTAGTTGCTTCAACACAGGTGAAGTACACAAACGAAATGAATTCTAAAATCTCTGATTTTATAGTTTTGGAAATTCACTTTTTGCTTTTCTTGCTTGTACGCGAATTTCTTTCTAACCTTTTTTTTTTAAAGAATGTATATATAAACTCTAAAAAAGATTCTTGAACCCACTTTTAAAAAAGTGGGGATCATTTTTTAAATACGTTTTATATAACTCAGGCAAATACAATGCGAATTTTTACTAAGAAAGAATTCGAGGAATAGTTACACAAGTAAAAACAAGAAACCTTGTTCCCGTCCAATTATATCATTTCTCTGCGTTTCGAACCAGTCAAGTTTGTTTTGCGTCCAATAATTTATGATACCATTTAGATGCCTGTTCGTTTGTTCAGCTAAGAAATGTTTGTTTTAAAATTGTTTTCATTTTCGAAAGAAATACTATCTTCTACTTTATTTATTTATACTTCTTGTTTAATGTTATACATATGAAAATGTTTGTTTAAAAATAGACACTTGCATATGCTCTCCAAGTAAAGAAAACCCAAGTAGTGTTAGTAAGTTATTTTCTTTACTATTTTGTGATAGATTACTTGTTTGATTTCATATAGAAGGAAAATGAACAAAGCTTTGAATTAAAATCTACTAACCGCTGGGCGATATAACGCATTCTAAAAATTTTCACAATTGTTTTGTATGGATGCATTTAAAAGTCTGTATCATGATAATCAGTTTTCATAGAAACATACGGTTTGCACGTATATGTTCATAATCAATTTTCTTACTTGCTAAAAACAGTAATTAATATAGTAATACAATATTTGTAGGTAACGCGTCTAGTATTGACAATTTTTGCAATGGTGCGAGGAGGCAGTAAATACTTTTATGAAACATATTTTGGATGTTTGGTTAAGATTGAAGACTTCCACTTACTTTTTTAAAAGAGAAATTATAATAATAAACAATTTCAACCCTTCAATTAATATTCACTATTTTATACAAATCTAATGCTCAATTGATAAAATATTTTTCTCATATCTCACTTATATTGAACTTTTGAATACCAGTGTGTATACGCGTTCATTATCATTTTGATTATTGCAAAGTATGACCAGTTGTAAGTGGCATTTTATACAGTGCAAATATGAAGTCTCCTTGGATGAGTGCATATACCTGTAAATAGTTAACCGATAGGGTACCAATATGAACTTGGTATAACCATAATTTAATACTCAAGTTAATAATAGTCATGTCGGACACATCATATATTGATTTACTTGGCGTTTTATAACTATTACAGAAATTGTTCATTCGTGCTGATCATGACGCATAAAATATAAAATAACTATTTCACTACAGAAATCAACTTAACTTAGTCTTTGTGATTCTATGCGATGATGATTCATAAAAATTACTTCAATTCTTATTATGAGTCACTAGATAGTCCTATGTTATGTCTGCTTCTGCTTCTGCTTTTTTTTTAGCCGATTAGGCAACGTTGGTTTCTAACTAAACAATACAAGTTGTACTATTGATTTCCAGTCTAACGTATGTGTTACGCTAACTTACACATATTTGAAAGTCTATTCCTATGAAACGAAATGAAATGAAATATTTCAGTTTACCATCCCAGATTATATCCGTTTGGCCACGAGAGACAATGACTAAGGCAAGTAAATGATGGTGAAAGAATTGGTAGATTGAGATTGTGTGTGGAAACGAGAGTACCCCAAGAAAATCCACGGATACAGGTTGGAAGAAAATAGAATAAGTGACTAGTTTTCTTTTAATACTTGGGTAGTAGTATTTAGTGATAACATGAAGTGCGAATGTGAAGTAAAAGTAACGATAGGAATGGCGAAAGAAACTTTTACGAGGAACTTTTTGTGGGTCCTCGAATAAAAAGTTTAGAAAAAGACTCATAAAATGCTTTATGTGGAGTATAGTACTACATGGAATAGAAAACATGAACATTACACAAAAGCAATGAAAAAGACTAGAAGCATTCGAAATGTGGATATGGAGAAGAATGGAGTGAATTAGCTGGGTCGGATGGAAAACGAATGAGGTGTGAGAAATACTGAAGAAGAAAGGAATAATTTTAATGTAATTAAAAAAAGGAAGAGAAACTGGTTTGGATTGATTGAGAAAGAAGTGTATCATGAAGGATGTTCAGGAACGTTGTGGCCGGAAATAGAAAGGAAAAAGGACGAAGGTGGCTACAATTGATGCACAGTACTTAAAAAAAAATTCCTACGCCAAGACGAAGAGATTGGCTGAAGGCTGTGATGCATGGAAACTTCTCAGTTGCGGCCAGAATACTTGTGATGATGATGATATGTCAGCGATGGAAGAATACATATGCTGCTGACGATGACTATAGAAGGGTAATGAAATGTTACATGATCATAAATGCCTGAACTCATGTGATCAGCAAACACCGTGTGCGTGGGTTTTCTCGGGGTTCTCCCGTTTCCTCCCACTTTCTTCATTCCACCATTTCATTCATTTCTCATAATCACCGTCTCCTTTAGCCTAACCGGCATAAACGTGGGACGTAAAACTCAAAGATTTCATTTCATTTTTCATGTGATCAGCATTCAAGAACTCGTATCTCACGCTCACTTGATTTCACACTACAAAATGAGTGTGAGATCGATTGAGTGAGAGTTCTAAATTGTGATGTGAACGTCAAGTTGGAAGAAGTTATGAGCGTAAAGTTGAGTGGATGTGATGTCAGATTGAACATGTGAAAATGAATGAAATGAAATTTCTAGTTTAACAAAAACACTGTAAGAAACAATGTGAGAGCATGGTTCTTCACAGGACGGGGCAGGATGGGAGACAATCAAAAGGGAGTTAATTATTCGAAATACAAGTCAAAACATATTAACTTATTAGATTAGCTTATTTACACTCTAAAGTACATTTACTGTAGTTATTAAAGTTATGTAATGTGTGTATATGATTGAATCTTCGGACGAACAACGGGACAAGCTCGATTGAATCAAAGCTGCGATTATCAGTGGAATGTTGAGATATTGGTGAAACAAGAAAATTTTTGTTGCCCAACAATTAGTTTTTGGATCAGCAGCCACAAAATTTTTGCACGGCCCCAAATTCGAGTTTTTATTTTTTATTTTTAAGCAATAAGCACATCATACTGAGTTAAGTGATACTTTGGATTTGGCAACACTATATGTAGTTCTCCAGATATAAGGCTTACATTTTTTTTTTTTTTTTATTGAAATGTATTGGATATTTTGATTCAAAAAGAGTTTCTCAGTAATTACTCTTAACTTTTCATTTTGTAAAAAGTTGAATGGAAGAACAAGGCACATCCATAATCCGTCCTAGTTTTGTGTAAAATGAGTTGAAGCCTTTTAAATAAATCCTGCAGAAGTTAGTGGTGCTTGTCCCGTTGTTTATCCGCTAGCCTCAAGTGTTGTTTTACATGAATTTTTATATGTAACATGTATCATGGTGTGTGAGTGTATGTATTCGCGGTTGCACTTATAAATCTCTGAGAAATCTTTCAGGGACGTCATTTGAGAGAGAGAAGGAGGAAACTGCCCCTGATTATGAGAACTGTATTGCATACCAATAAAAACGTGAATTTCTTGTTTCCCCCTTGGCAGAACAAAGCTATTCCATTAATACTGGAAAATGCTGATAATGCACATTACTGGAACTCTCATTGCTGGTCTAGTAGCAATGGCCCCGGGTTCGATAACCAGTGGGAGAGCATTGAACATATTAGGGTGGTTGAAAATCTATCCTAAACTACTTTACGTCTATAGCCTCAGTGCTGAAAAGGGACTTCAGCAAAGAAACAAACAATATTTGAAGTAAATAAATCACTTGTCATATCCCATTCACGTCTTAGATACAAGTTGAATGTCTTCACCGTTGATAATTATTAAGCATTCTGCCTGCTGGCAGGTCCCGGAGCTAATGAAAAAATCCTAGCAGATGTGGACTTTAATGAAAAAATCAAGAGTGATTAGGTTTTTTCAGAAAATTACTTCCATCAGAAAAATAAATTTTTAATCAGAAAATAATAATTAGGAAATAATTAAGATAATTGTAATCCACCCACACCCCATCTTACAATGTCCGGGATTAATGTCCAGAAACTATGGTAACCCTAACTTACACGACTAAAATGCCGCTGGACCATCGTTGGTCAGTTGATCGAAACTGATAAAAGGGTTTAAATATCTGCGATTCAGAGGAAACGAAGAGAAAGGAGAAAAGTATTTTGGTAAAACAGAGTGAAAGATTCAATTAATATTAATAACTTTTTAATGCAAAAAACAAACTTTAATTATCCTGATTTATAACCAAGTGCGCTTTTATATAGTCGACCATAAATTTTCTCCGGGACTATCCCAATACAGGAACATCATTTGGGGGGAAGAGGCAATGCCCTATAGACTAAAGGTCACGATGGGAATGATTATATGAAATAGTGGAATGAAATTAGTGGGAGACAACGGAATAGCTCCGATAAAACTCGCGCACATCATACAGCACATGTTTCTCCACCACAAATCCCACTTGAAACAAGCTGAGATAGAATCATGGACCCCACGCACCAGAGATGGACGCTCTACCACTGAGCCATCATGAACCAACTGCGCTTGTGTGTCAGTCTTTCGTCTCCTCCCTTACTCGAAGCGTTGTAATTAGTGTTGTAAAATTTCCGGAAATTTTGAACCCGTTGGTAAAACACCGTTGGAAAATAACAAAAATCTTTGTATTAGGTTAATTTTACTAGTAATAGAACAGTTTTTTTTTTTCAAATTTATGAAAGTGTAAGTTGAGAAACTTCAATATTTCAAATATTTAAAAGAAAGAAGCAATCGAAAATAAAACTGTTGTAATCATTCTTGAAAATTAGTAGTCTACACTCATTTCCTTTATACGCTTTTTAGCCGTTTATTCGTGGTTGTGCATTAATTACAAGCCTTTAAGAACTGCATACACATTTACCATCATGAAACGTTTTTGTTGCAACAAATAGGGCTCTTGAATGGAACTGAGTTCTTAATATGCTCTTTGATCTGGTGAAATTTTGTTAATTTTAAGCAAATTACTTCTTAAAAGGGAGAGCAGTAGGCAAATTTCACTAATACTCTTGCACTTAAACATATAATTACTACAGGGTTGCCCAAAAGTAGGTATACAGCCCTGCAATGATCAAGTATGACATTTCAGTTTATTAAGATCATGAGTTTCTTCGTTTCGGTCTGTTCCGAGTTTAAGTTATACGTGAAAAGAAATTAAGAACAAATAGTAAAGAAACTAAGTCAGTACCTGTATGGATAACAGTTAGTAAATGATACAAAATGCTATGAGCGGACTCGTATGGGGACTGTATACCTACTTTTGGGCCACCATGTATTATTAAATATTCTAATATAGAATTTTACATAAACTTTATGCACAAAATTTTGTATGTAAACAAATACCTGTTTTCTAGTGTGACAAATTATGTAAAAATGAAAGTGACTATATTTGTAACTTAACAACTTTTGAACCAAATGACCGATCTAGAAAAAAATTTCAACACAGGTGAGGTTCGGGCCTAGGATAGTTTTCATCATTACACTTTGAAGGTGCACCTTGGAGGAAGGAAGGGGATATATATTGAAAATGACCGATATTGGTGTCGAATCCATAGTTTTCGAGGTTGCTGAGATGAACAGTGACACTTTCGATGCCGTTTAAATCCGAATTCATCCCCATAAATTGGAGGAAGAGGATATATATATATATATATATATATATATATATATATATATATATATATATATATATATATATATATATATATATATAAATGATGGAAAATGATAGATATTAATGTCGAATTCATAGTTTTCGGGGCCACTGAGATAAACACTGACACTTTCGATGCCGTTTAAATCCAAATTTAAGCCCGCAAATTTAGGGGGGGGGGGGGAAGATATATAAAAATGATTGAAAATGGCCGATATAAGAGTCAAATCCATAGTTTTCGGGCTCGCTGAGATGAACAGTGACACTTTCGATGCTGCTTAAATCCAAATTCTACCCGCAAATTGGGTGAAGGGGAGATATATAAAAATGATGGAAAATGACCGATATTATTGTCGAATCCATAGTTTTTGGAGTCGTTGAGATGAACATTAACACTTCCAATGCCGTATAAAACCAAATTCAGCGACGCAACTTGGGGAGGGAGAAGGGATAGACACATAAAAATGATCGAAAATGGCAGATATTAGTGTCGAATCCATAGTTTTCGAGGACGCTCAGATGAACAATGACACTTCCGATGCCGTTTAAATCCAAATTGAGCCCCATCAGTACTCCTAAAGGGGGAGGATGACATGTAAAAGTAATTGAAAATGACTGATACTAGTGTCAAATTCATCTCAGACCATTGGGGTCCCAATTCATTGGTGACAGTTTTGGTGCCCTTTATGTCCAAAATGAAACGTATTCTTCACGTTCAAAGAACAGGTATTTTGCTAGTATTTAATAAGAACGAACGGAAGTTTCACTTGTTAAATTCTTTAATATAGTTTTCGCTACTCAAATTTACACTTGTGCTGTGTATATGTATGTATAAATAAGATCATCTCTCTTTCTAAATTGTTCGAAAAACATACAAATAATAAAGAGGGATTTTTACCAGAAATCAGAAAACTAAAAAGTAAAATTAAAACCTGTTGCTTTAAGTACTTTTCCTGCTAGCGAAATACATTGTATATGCGCTGCATAAACGTTACAGCAAATAAGATTAACATCAGGCGAAGAAATAGTTTTTAAATTATATTTTCCGGTTTTGCCACCGGAAATATATATTAAATGTATATATATATATATATATATATATATATATATATATATATATATATATTGGTATTAATTAAAATGATTCTGGCCCCGTTATTTTAAAACTTCCCTGCTATAAAGCGGGAACTTCATAAGATGGCTTAAAATTATTTAAATATGTCTACCTTAATTAATTTATTTTAGTATCTTTTGTAGCCATAACTTCATTCTATCTCGGTGCTAACTTTAAAGGAGTGGTGCACATATATTTGTTGACACACATTTTCCCCATTCTAATACAAGTGCTATTTGAAAAAAATCTGCAGTGATCACTGATTGTGGGTGCTTCACAGTGAATCACTGTGGCCCCCAAAAATGACCGGTTGAGGTGTTTTCTTTACAGCTCCAATGCTTCCGTTACAAGGAATTGATCATTACATAAGGCTGAGAAGGGAAGCTCTTGATTAACCATTCCTACTCTGTGATGTAGTGCGCATTACGTACTTTCTTTGTTTACATTTATCTTGTTCCACTAAAAGCTTGTGCCAGAAATACATTGGCAGTTGTCATGTGTTTTTTCCATTAGCACACATTAATCGATCCAATTCGTACTTCAAACCTTTCTATTCTACAATGTACCTTTTAGACAACAGCATAATAGTTGAGTAATGGTCATCTATTGGAAAGAATGAAAATCAATATAAACATAGACGCTCTGTCTTGCAGTTAGCTTGGTAGATGGAAAGCTGTGATTCCCTACAATGTTACAAATAACAAGGAAACTACATACAGCATCAAAGTATGGCTTTGTCGTGATCTAGAATTTAGAAATGAAATTTTATCAAGTGTCTAATATTTTTTTAATATTGATTCCTACTGCATAACTTCATCGTATGTTGAAATCAAATAGTTTAAGGTCCTGTGGTTTTGTCCTATAGTTTAAAAAAAAAAAAGCACGTGGTAAGTGTGAACGAATGGTAATGGAACCTTTGCTGGAAAAAGAAAGTAGGGGGAATCTGAAAAAGTCGAAAAAATCTAAAAACACAATGTAGTCCACCAAATCCCTCACAGTCTCGGACTAAACCAGAGAAACTTTCTCACCAAATCTCTGTCGCTGACCCTATGTACTCCGATCACAGCTTATTGTGTAACGTCATACATAAACAAGCAAACTATTAGGCCTATGTTTTAAGAGACGAAAATTGTAGAAAATTAGTAAATTCATACACTTGTTTTAAAAAGCCGTGCACATCTAATTGTATACTCTTCTGTGTTGGTGTTCCTGTCATATTGGAGTAAGTACAGAAGTGATTACGTAGAAGACGTGGAGATAAATGTCCGGTTGGGATGATTGAAAAGATACCCTAAATAAAAATAGGTAGCGTGCATGCCTTTGGTTCACAGGGTTCTGGTTCGATTCCCAGTGAAGCAGTTGGGGAATCTTGAACTTTGAATGCATTACGGTAGTTCGAATTCCACCTTTAACTATAGGTCAACGCCTCATAAAACCTCGGCAGTGGCGGAGCGAAGGGAGTGCCTGGGGCCAGGTCCCCTTGCTCAAATTCTTGGCCCGTCTAGTTCCCCCGGAAAAGAGTGATACTGTTATAGGTCGACAAATGATGAGTTGATAGTGGCCACACGTGAAACTACTACCGAAACATCTCTCGACAATAGAGTTACCAACTGCAGAATACCATATGTTGCAGTAGTCTGCGTTCCGAGTAAAAAGCTCCAGGCTCGTTTTTGTTTGTAGTACAGCTAGATCTAATTAATCGAAATCTGTAAAGTGCATGCATTGACCTCACTATCTGAACGTTCCTTTTAACCTCTGTCCCTTATCTGGTTATCTTCTTTGTTTTCGACAAAGAATCAGAAAAAAAAAGCATAATCAGTTGGCATTCTCATTCGCTTCGATGTTGAAAGTCATACTAAATTAAAGGATCTTCTTACAAATAGCATGCACTGCAGTAAAACATTACACTTTTGCTGGACGAAAGAATTCTTCGTACACTAAGTCATTAATTTCCATTTATTATGGCGACATAGAACATATGCATAACATCCATTACCTAATTTGGTATTGTTATTATTACTATCAAATAATATCGAGCCGTTTTGTTTGGAAGTTTTTATTATTTCTCTCATTCTGTTGTTCGTATCCCAGTCGTTCGAGAAAATTAAGATACTGAATACTACCAACACCTACTATTTGCTACTGATACTGGTTCTCCTTCTCGAATACCTTCTGGTCTTGTCTCTAGTACGTCTAGTTTCCTAACGCTCTTGGGCGTTGGCAACTCATAAAAACCTTCTGCTCCGATGTTAGCAAACGATGCTAGCGATCTCTAAGGAAAACTGAGTCAGTGCTTGTGGACCTATACTACTAACTAAAGCCTGGGGAAATGAGACTAAAAATCAGCGATTCTTTATAAATAAATCGTTCAGAAGTATTTTCTTTTAAACGATGTTAACTGTAGTTTAATCCCAAAACTGGTATTACTAGAGAAATTCCGAAGTTTATCACAGAGCCAGTGCTACAATCTCCTGATTACTAACCATCAAGTAAGATACCGAGATGATACAATTAGGTTAGGTTAGGTTAATAATGCGGCAGTAATGCTATTTTGTGTAAAAGTGGTAGTTACTGCCGTGATCAGGTTGTATCATCCCGTCATCTGATGGTTAGTAATCAGAAATATATCAGGAGTTTGTAGGACTGTTCACAGATATTCCATTCTGTAAGTTCAGTCAATGAATACCCATTTTTATCACAGGTTTATGTGTGTTCTTCGTCAAAATATGCATTTCTGAGAAAATTAAGTATTAAGTATTTCTGAGAAAATTACATTGTAGGACTTATGCAGAACAGTAAATCAGTGGTGATATGAATTTTCAACAGGATATACTAATTAATGCCCCTCCTTCAAATTTAAACTCAGAACTAACAATATTGATTTATCATGGACTACAGGATAATAGCGTTAAGTTTTTTCAACTATATTTGAATTTATTTTTAAGGCTTTGAAACATCCGAGACTCAGAGGATAGAAATGAGGAAAATGAGTCAATAGGGCCCTAAAAATTTTCCTAGTGACACCGAGGAAGAATCTTAGTAATCTCCTCAATCGAAATATTTATCCACGAGGGATCAATTACACCATCTTCCGAATCTTAAGTTGATGTTCTACCGCTGAGCTTTGGCCATTCGGTGTGGGTGTGAAATGTTTGTGTAATTGAATTCACGTCGAATTCTAAGAACTAGTGAAGGTAAACAAACGAAAGAAAAAAAAACGTGTATACTTCTTTTGCTGCAAGGAGTCCCGATTGAAACGTCTGTCCTAACACTGTTTGATATTAGCGAAAGAAAACACGTTTCCTCTTTTTTCTTCAAAGAGTGTTCACTTCATCATTTTACTAAAGGACAGGTACATTCATTACTTAGTTTTAGAGCTCAAGGGTAAAAGTAACCAAAAATAATTGAACTACGACCAGATCAAAACAAGATGCTACAACCGAGGCAGTTGCTCCGATCGCCAGCAAACTAATCTGTGTGTTTATTGGTGTAGATGTAGATGAAGGGATGCTAATCGCAGAATTTGCCCTGGGCACCAAATATCTAGTTTCGTCACTGATTAGGCTACCATATTTTTAGAGTGAAATCGGGACATTAAGAATATCACGAAATATTAAGAATATATTATAATTGTTGGCAGTTTACTTTAAAGTGAAACTTAGCTTCAAGAGCAAGGCTTAAATTTAAAGCGGGCTGGAACGGCAAATCAATGTCCTCCTAGAGTTCAGTTCCTGTTTCTGTGCATTTGTCTCTTAAGAAAATTTGTCCTTGTCCATCACTTTTTACTTTATTATTATTATTATTATTATTATTATTATTATTATTATTATTATTATTATTATTATTATTATTATTATTATTATTATTATTATTATTATTAATAATAATACTAATAATACAGTTTATCTACCAAACAACTATTTATATTATTATGCGGTATTAAACCAAATCTGGAACTTGTGATATTTATTTACTTCCATCATTCCATCCGGCAAATTAGTATGATCTGTACAAGAAGGAATGTTTTCGGGCTGCTAAAATTTGAGATAACTGCTGCCATGCTATAACTTTGAGCTTTGCCTTATCTCAAGTAGATGCAGATATGTCGGAAGGTTTGATTCTTGTACATTCACTAGTTCAAACGTTTTCGAAGATGAGGTCTGGAGAATATGACTCTTAACGAACAACATTCGAACAAATTTATCAAGAATGTTTGGAGATATGCAAAGAAAATGGTCTTGAAATCCCAGAGCCGGAAACAGATAGACTATAGGGGTTCCTCGTGGAAACGAACTCGACATTCGCCACCGAAATATCACAAATTTATTTTGGATGAATCTCTTCCTTCATTGGAGGCAGAAAACGAATTTTCTAAAGATAATGTATTAAGAGAATTTTTTTGCCTACTATTGATAAGGCAATGACTGAGACGGAAAAACGCTTTGGATCATGTAGCAAAATCATTAGATCAATCACCGATCTACATCCAAAAGGTGAAGACTTTCTAAATTACAACATTGTGGAGCCTATGGCCCAAAATTATGGACATATTCAAATGTGAACTCAAAATGCTCCCAAACACAATTAAGTTTTATTAAGACGAGAGAAAACCAAGGTTGATTCCTTGATGAATTTCGTTGATCTTTGCGTCTACCAAAACGCATTCCTATAAACCTACAAGCTAGATATCATCTCTGTGACTATATCAGTTTCTAATGCTAAATGTGAAAGGCCATTCTCATGTTTGAAAAGATTAATGACATACGAAATTCAATGACTGATAATAGGCTAAAAAACTTAGGATTACTTTATATTGAGAAGAAAATTACTAAATCGTTAGATCTTGAAGTTGTTGATAAGTTTGCTGCTGCCCACAAGAATAAAAAGATCCTCTTTTAAGTAGAGTTATGAATCTATAAGTTATTTTCTTTAAATGTAAAAGTGTATTTCTCTGCTTCCGCTTAAATCAACCAATCACAAATATTTTAAACGCAGTGATTAAATAACTACTTACTTATATTAGAAATCAATTGTATTAATGTACCCTAGTTGTTTGAGGTAGTAAATTCTTACATTTTCACTGTGAAAGAATAAAATCATGAACAAAAAAGATAAAAACATTCACCTTGAACACACAAACATATATATATATATATATATATATATATATATATATATATATATATATATATATATATATATATATATATATATATATATATATATATATATATATATAGAGAGAGAGAGAGAGAGAGAGAGAGTGTATGTGTGTGTGTGTGTGAATATATTTTTTTCATTCATTGAAGATGGCCCCTTCTTAATTTTCTTAGGCCCTTCATTGGCCCCCCTGAAAAAATTCTAGCTACGCTACTGAACCTCGGCGCTGAAAGGAACATATACCTCGAACCCAACCATGTTATTCGTAAATGGTGTGAAATTGAACAAGTGTGAAACTTCTGTACCCGTTTGAGATTTTTGTTTGAAACCAAAGTATTAACATAGCTTCTGATTATTTTTTAAGTGGGTGGTCAGAGTTTTTAATAATATGACTGTTCATACGTAGATTGCGCATCGCCAAGATTTTCCAACTATAAGGAGCATTTCTACAGCAGATCTTTAAAAATCTTTTAATATGTACAATGATTTTTAAGTAGCAGATGTACTAATTTGACGTCTTGTTTATTTTTCTAAAGAAGCATCAACATATCCGGGAGACTAGAATAAGATTCCCAATTGAAGAAAAGAGGACCGTGGTAGCTCAGTGTTTGTCACACTGAGGCACCAAGTGGCTTTTTGTGAACAAACACCATGTGTGTGGGAGGGGTATCTAAAGACTTTCTCGTTTCCTCCCACTTTCTCCTTTCCACCATTTCATTCTTTTCTAATTATCATCACTTTCTTTAGCCTAAACGGCATAACCGTGGGACGTAAAACTGAAAGATTTCATTTCATTTTTTTCAATTTCGGTAAAAAGCCGTTCTTCATCAATTTTTAATAAAATTTTTATTAAAATCGTTCGGCGAAAACTTCAGTAAATTGTAATCTCATATTTCATGCCACATAACTCGATAACCAAAAACTTGATATTATATTTCATGGACTTACATAGTAGGTCAAGGTCTATCATAATGCCAAATTTGATCCACATCGGAGGAGTTCGGTTTAACTAGATTTTATTTTGCGAAAACATGGAAGCCCAATGTTTGCTGGCCCATTACTCGAGAACCAAAATCCTGTACGCCTTAACCTTGTATAAGCTTGCATAAGAATTCAAAATCCAAGCTTGTGTATCCCAAGCTTGTATAAGAATTCAAAATTTATCATCATACCAAGTTTGTTTCAGATTGGATGAGCTCATTTGATATTTCTTAAACATGTGAAACGTCAAATTTGATGGTACATAACTCGAAAGTCACTAACTTGAACGTCATAACATTTTACAAGTCTGTAAAGCAGTTCAAACTCTACCACCACGTGAAGTGTGATCTAGATCAAATAAAATTGATTTTTTTTTTCGAAAATTTGGCCCCAAATGCGATGGTCAATAACTCGAGAACAAAACTAGCATCCACAACATAATATGTCATATAAGTACTAAGCTAGTCAAGATCTAGCATAATGCCAAGATTTATCCAGATCGGATGAGTTTGGTTGAATTCGTGATATATGTATATATAGGGTGTTTCAAAACAACACCGGCAACGTTTGGGAGGTGATTCCTGGCACAAAGATAAGACAAAAAGTATAGACCAACTGGGATACACAAATACTTCCTTTCGGAGTTATAGGCTGCCGAAGACAGGAAAAAAATGAACTTTCAACGTCCATAGCTCTAACACTATGGCACCTACCGTAGTCGGATCAAGACTTCGCTTAGGAACTAATATGTGCCCTATCCAAAAATACATGTTTCAGAATCCTAAGGTACTTACGCAACAATTTTTATAGAGGAAGTTTGGCTACGGGCATATTATTTGAAGTATTCACCAACTACATCTATAAAAATTGTTGCGGAACTACTGCAGGATTGTGAAACTTGTATATTTGGATAGAGTACATGTTAGTTTCTAAGTGTGGTGTACTTTTCTGTTTATGTAATTGAAATATCTTGTTAAGAGCATTGGCTAACCAAAATGCCTGTCACTGTTAAATAAGATACACCTTTTATTATAATGGAAACAAATTTAAATGATATTAAAAAGGGTTGCTAGTACATTTAAAATGATTTATTGAAATATAAAGACAATTTAAATGTAGTTACAAAATTAATAATTAACTAAAAAGTGAAAGCTAGTTAATTGAATGTTTATGAATTAGATGGGAGACATTTTCAATTATATGGTAAGAATTTTGAACATTTCCTATTGAAAATTACAATTTAACATTTATCCAAATTATGGGATAAGTAGAAGGATTGTTACTTACAATATTATTTGGCAGAAGAGCCCAGAAGTTCCAACCTTTGATGGGCAGGAGAGATCCATCTCTATGTTTTGAATCGATGGAGACTTCTTCAAAACAACTACCTTGCTTCTCCACTGTACCAACTGACCCCGAAGCAAATTTACGGCAGTCTTTTATATGAATCGTGTAACTGTGGTTAAATTCCTCTTAACCTATTTCTGTTGTGACCCACTCACCTACAGAAGTCACGTAGCATAGAACAATTTTTAGAATTTTTACTGTTAGGTGGAGACTTCTGGTCTCTTCTAACTCAATGAGCATAGAGAAATACATTAATTTTTGGTTTTTCCACCTGTATGAAAAATATTTAAAATATATCACTTTTTTTTCGACTGTGATTTTTTACCACATTACCCCTCCTAGAGTAAATTCATCGGGCAGGAGAGATCCATCTCTATGTTTTGAATCGATGGAGACTTCTTCAAAACAACTACCTTGCTTCTCCACTGTACCAACTGACCCCGAAGCAAATTTACGGCAGTCTTTTATATGAATCGTGTAACTGTGGTTAAATTCCTCTTAACCTATTTCTGTTGTGACCCACTCACCTACAGAAGTCACGTAGCATAGAACAATTTTTAGAATTTTTACTGTTAGGTGAAGACTTCTGGTCTCTTCTAACTCAATGAGCATAGAGAAATACATTAATTTTTGGTTTTTCCACCTGTATGAAAAATATTTAAAATATATCACTTTTTTTTCGACTGTGATTTTTTACCACATAAGTGAAGTCTTGACCCGACTACCGTAGGTCCTATAATTTTGGAGCTATGGACATCGAAAGTTGATTTTTTTTATGTTTTCGGCAGTCTATAACTCCGAAAGGAAGCATTTGTGCACCCAGGTTGGTCTATTCGTTTTGTCTTATTTTGTTGTCAGGAACCACCACCCAAAAGTTGTCAGTGTTGTTTTGAAACACCCTATATATATGGCCGATTCCAGAATTTTTACTTTCCGGATTCCGGAAAATAAAATCGGAAAAATCCGGAATTTAAAAATTCCGATTTCGAAAAATATCCGGAATTCGAAAAAATTCAAAATATTCCGAATTCCAGAAAGTGAAATTTCCCATTCTGGAGCATTTTGGCCACTACCAATATATATATACCAAGGTACAGTAATGGAAAAATTAAAAGCAACTCCATATAATTTTATGCGTTTACTTGATTTAGTAAAATGTTTCTACATAAGTAGCATAAACATACGATGAAAAATACATCAACCCAAATAAATTTTATGCAGAATGCAGATTACGTTACACAAGACACCAATATATGCAGCAATGGATGATATTTTACAAAATGTGATGTAAATGAAACATTCATCAACATCAACCTTTCCAAATGTTCATTTCATGGCCGAACCGAGTGAGGTTCGTACTCTACTATTTAATCGTGAAGAATTATTCTTCTCTCCACTGTCGTTGTGCATATGTTCACCATTACGCAGATGGAGTGTTGAAGTTGTCAGACGTCTAGTGAAACTTATCAGTTTTGCAATTCACGCTGATTATGAGATGATGACACAATAAACTGTCGCACAATAATAAAAGGACAGGATAATCGAGCAGAGGCACACTGAAGGCCATATTCCTCCAGAGCTCCCATGCCTTTGCCGTGTAGTCCAAGACAACTATTCCTATCTGGATAATAAAAATTGTAATTGTTCATAGCTAAAAAGATGATAACGACAGGATTATGAAATTTGTTCTACTTCTTCTTCAAAATGTATTTTAGGATAACCAGCAGCGCACATCTGTCTTTAACATTGACGGGGAGGTGGGGTTAGTCCGCTCCCATAATTTTCTTTCTTTAAGCAATGTTCAAAATATTTATGAAGTTGAAAAACAATGCTGTGGAGGATGAAGGGAGCAGAATTGTCTTCAACATTGGGAGGCGGGCAGATTTGAGGCTATTCTGAGGGGACATCAATTTCAAAACTCACTTTCCTTTGTGACAATCGGACATAAATCATCACATTTCTCTTCAAAAAACAAATTTTAAATTGGATTATTGATGGGGACAATCCCCCCAGTTTCAAGATTGGAGGGGCACATGTCCCCTTCATCCCACCGGGATTTGCGCCCGTGAGCATAACGCAAAAACAACTATTGTAAAAATAACTTAATAAATGTAAAAGCTATATCAGCAAGAATATCACGGGAGACCTATGCTATACTTCACCTGTAAGTAGTGTGCCTTCCATCAGCGGCTAGGCCCGATCGCGATTGCTCTGAAGACTATTCTAATGGCCGTGCCTTGAAATACTCGTCTCTCGGCAGAGGTCTGGTTTCTATTGAAAAGTCAGGAATTTTCCTTGCTTTCCTGTGCTCAAACTGGCTTGAACCATTTTTTTCCTTTTGTGTATGTGTATGTGTGTGTGTGTGTGTGTGTGTGTGTGTGTGTGTGTGTGTGTGTGTGTCTTTGTGTATGTACAATATATGTGTGTGAGACATGTGTAGTAGACTCACCAATGATGGTCATTTGCTGCAGTATGACTAGTCCTACGGCATACTAGCACAGCGGAGTCATGACTCATATGATCTAGTACAGACCTAATGTGAGCACAAAAACACCGTACCGCCTATTCAATCGAACACTTGCTAGAGAAAGGCCTCTCCAACGCTGAGACTGAGGCTCACTGTCAATTCTCTCAAGCCTCTCTCTCCATATCCCCTGCCCCGGCCTGGCTATCTTGCCTCTGGTCAATGTGCGGTCTACCTTAATATATGAATTGTCATTGTTTCCTTCAGAGGAAACAGGAATGGATACAGCTAGTAGACCTATAAATTAAGAGCTCCGATCTAATATGGACTATCAACACTTTTCATTTATATCTCGAGTCTAAGAATTTTATTTTACTTATTTGTATTTTGGGAAAGTGTCGCATGTTTTTTTTTCTTTTTTTTTGGGGGGGGGGAGTGACTCGGACTGACTCCATAAGGAAATCGGTTATTAATATAATAAATTACATCTTTAATATGCCCATGAAACTTTCATCGGTACAGCTGCATTAACATTTGTCATTTACATTCAATTATTATTATTAATTTAATGTCCCATGATTATGCAGCAAGGCTAAGGCAGACGGTAATGATAATATGGATGACGGAATGGTGGACCACAAGAAAACCCACCCATACAGTATTTGTCCAGCACAAACTCTACTTGGCGGGAGCTGGAATCCAGGAACCAGGAACCCCACGCGCTAGATGTCAGCGCTCTACTACTGAACCACTGCCTATTATTATTATTATTATTATTATTATTATTATTATTATTATTATTATTATTATTATTATTATTATTATTATTATTATTATTATTATTATTATTAGGATTTAGAGCAGCGGTTCCCAACCAATGTGCAGTGACATAATGGTGTATGTTGTATCGCGAAATTTTGGAATTTGGTAATTAGTTAAAATCAATTTTGAGACAGACTGTACCAACCAGTGTCTCCAGCGGTACCAACAATTTTCAGTACTACAAAGAGTCATTAGTTCATTGAAAGTTAGTCTTACAATGCTACCGTGCACTTTATATTACTATTAATAAAAAATCAAGTAATTGTGTTATGATGCCATGAATGTTGAGTAAAGTGTCGTCAGTCAAAAGAGGTTTCAAATCACTGGTTTACAATAATGCTGTACTAAATTGGATAATATTTAGTACAATCTCTACAAATGTGTGAGTGAAGAAGAATGAGTAAAACTAGCTAGGTTGAATGAAAAAAAAACTAGAATTAGTAAGTGCTAGAATTAGTAGGCTGGTAAAAAATTGCAGGATTAGGCAGAATTAGGCTATTTTAAAAGGAAAATAAATAACTCATTGAAACATAGTTTGAGAAACAATTGTATTCTGTGAGATGTTATGAAATTTATAGTAGAAGATAAAATAGGGAAGTAAGGAGAAATATAATTGGTGAACGCATAGAACGGAGAATTCATATGCTAGCTGAGGATTGTAGTGTATGAAAGTTTCTTCATTTGCAAGTGACCTACAAATGATCGCAGTAGTTGATGATGATGTTTAGAATTATTTATTTATTTATTTATTTATTATTATTATTATTATTATTATTATTATTATTATTATTATTATTATGTCTCAAAATACGAAAACTGTAATGTAAGAGATTTATATATATATATATATATATATATATATATATATATATATATATATATATATATATATTTCTGTCTCGATACAGAACAAGGCTATTATTTAAACACGCAAAAGAACCTTGTTTAGCCTTGGCCTTCACGCCACATTGCAATTTGTATGCTGCTCAAGCCTCGATGCGTAACCGCATGCATTAATTAATTCTTGTTTTCTTTTATGATTTTCTTCATTTGCAGATTGGACGTTATCCTATTTTACTTTGTAAGAACTACTATGCAATTTTTTACCAGTTTGCAAAACTAGACCAGCAGTTAAAAACGGCATTAGAAAATACGATTTGTTTTCGAAGAACTGTATTTATTACTTGGTGTATTTATAGCTGCTTTGCTTGCTTTACTGTAACAAGCGTTAATATAAAACTAGCCTATATGATTACAATACAGCTCTGTTCCCGTACTTACAAATCCTTCTAAGTGATTGTGGATGTATTACATCTAATTTAGAACTTTGAGTATAGAAATATACTTGTCACATTTAATTTTTTATATTGATTCTGTACAAAATTATCAGACCTAAATTTCATACTTATATAATAAATATAGTTCCTGATGTTCTTCTATATTTATAATTTTAATGGCACGTGCCAGTGGTGTAGCGTGAATTTGTACTCAATAGAAGTTTTAAACTTCCCAGCAGCATATACAGTATATGCATATTTGACTAATTTTCATAAAATTAACAAAATTTTGTTTTATTATTGAATTCACTTAATATCAATTATCTTATTACAAGTTGACAAAATCAACTATATTCGAAATGTGTAGAGAAAATGTCACCAACATTGTGAGGTGAGGTGATTTTGAGTTTTACGTCCCGTTCAGCAGCGAGGCTATATGAGACGTGGACCTACTGATTAACGTGGAATCCGAACCACATGAGCTCCCGCCGGGTCACCAACATTGTGTTCGAATGATTTTGCATAATGTATATGTACATAAAGAAGTGATTTTCCTATCTTAACAGGGATATATATATATATATATATATATATATATATATATATATATATATATATATATATATAGATAGATAGATAGATAGATATAGATATATATATATATAGATAGATAGATAGATAGATATATAGATATATATATAGATATATATATATTTGTCATTATTATTATTATTATTATTATTGAATTTCAATGTATTTAATATTATATTTGAATTTCATTTCCAATAATTTTTCAAGAATATTCGGAAAGACTGAGAATTGTTAAACCCGACATCTTTCCATTATATGTATAGAAAGATGTCATACATAACCTGAGTGCTCAAAAAGCACAATAAACTCATAAGAAGTACAATGAAACTTCCTTTTGCATTGTGTAACTGGAGTGTGTTGATTATCAGGTAAATAAGTACCGGTAAGTTAAATTTTCAGTATTACCACGACTTTATTGAATTTTCACCCTCTGTTTCCTCTAAATTTTGCGATAAATGTTTCACTGGTTCATAAAAATAGTTTCAATAATCAAGGAGAGTATTAGGCTTCTTTATCAAAAACCATAATAAGTTGTGTTTATAGTCTTTTGTATTCTTGTCTTTCTTAATGGACTTCAATGCTTCTAACTTAATCACTATCATTGCAGAGGCGGATCTAGAAGATAAAAACAGGGGGCGGGGAGGGCAACAAGAACCCAGACTACGATAAGTTTATCATGAGTTTATTATAAACTTTCAAAAATATATAAGTAATAGCTTTAATTATTCTTGTCATTCAAAAAACAGGGGGCCCTAGGCACCCTAGGTCTGGGCTAGAGCCGCCTCTGTATCACTGCCGTGAAAGTACCAATGGCAACCAAACTGGTTATCACTTGGAAAGTAATCATGAAGAACCTTGCACTTGTCGATTTTCTTTGATATGTTAACACCACGGAATTATTCTTCTTATGCCGGATAATAACATTAAGAAGCTGCTGTTGAGGAGTATATTTAAACGTGTATTCCGCTTCAACCAAAAACCTCGAAAGAGTACGGTTTGATATCCATTATCCAAAGAGATTAAATTAAACGTTATCATATCTAGAATAAGATAAGGCTTATATTCGAAACATTCGTTACCCCACACACTACTGTATAATTCTTATATCTATGTGTGTGAATTTGACAGTTATCATTTCTGTCGGTGCTAGCACCACTCTAACATTAATGTGTTCATCTTCATCTTTAAGGAGTCAACAGATCTATTATTAGACACCTATTATTCTTTTATTATTAACTTCTTACGTGTTGACAAAATCAACTATATTCAAAATTTATTACAAAGAAATGTCTCTTGTCATTGTGTTCGAATTTTTTGCAGACTATATAAAGAAGCCATTTTCTGATGTTAACAGGGAGAGATATATATTTAAGGCCTTTTCTCGCTGAGAGCGTATGGTTTCGATCCAAAGGTAAATAATAGATTCACATCCAGTACTGTGTAAGAAAATTCCACAAGTTGGTGACCAAAAGGATGCTGACAAAGATCACATTAAATACTGATGAACTTCTAAGATGTACACTTTTTCCTACAATCGTAACGTCTTCCAGTGTTCCACAAAAGAATCAACCTGCCGCTAATCTAAGAAAATGTTCTCTTCTGTGCTTTTCACTTGTCGAAGCTTCGTTACATTAAGCCTATTTGTGATCTAAAATTCCCAGCCAATCATCTGCACCTGAATACAATTGAATTGTCTTAACTGATCATCCAAAGATAATTTTATCATCTGCGTAAGATCAGACCTTAAAATGTTGTCCTAGCATGATCAAATAGCATTGATACTAGATTTTCCTAAAAGCCATATACAACCAGATTTAAAAAGTAAAGGACTAGGCAAGACTCCTTGTTTTGCTTTCTGTAAGATTGAGAAAGGAACTTATACTTCTCGACTACCATTGTTACATTCTTATCCAACAGCTCTCTGCAATTGATTCTCTACGTTTGGTACATGCTTACGTACTTAATAATTCCGGTACAAATTAATTACATCACCTTTAACTTTTTGAGAACAGAATGTGTTTACAAATGATCGTTACGGAAGTGGGCTTTCAATACAAGATACCAATACTGTAATATGTAACACAAGCAAGGCCTGGTAGTGATGCGGATGAAGATCTTAGATACACTGAAGATAGGTCTATTGTTGCTTTAGTTCCTTACTCTTTTCTACAATAGTCACTGTGCTCTCTGAGCGCTCTTGAGACTTGGCGGTCGATGACATGCATTTCTTGATCTGCTATCTTCTCTTTATATTCGCAGAAGTAATAGTACTTCTGGAGTCCATAAGAGGAATTGCCCATTGTTACACCTTATTGAGTTTATTCCTGGTAGCATCTAATAACGAGTGCGATTAGGAAATTCAGAGAGTGAAAAGCTGTGACCGAATCGATTGTTGAACCAAATCTCTGGCTTAACCTTACCCATATGCTAACCACTATGTTACACAGTCCGCTCCCTAACCATTCATTCATTCATTACCACTATTGATGCTCAACTAGTCACACCATATGAACTGTACTAAACTCTTTTCGTGCTTGTATAACAATATCTATAATAATGATCATCTAAGACGGTTGAATTTGATATGATATTCTAGTAGCACTTTCTCACTGAATTTTCATAGAATTCGCACCACCAATATGGGGATAAGTGTACAGCAAGATCAGTTAATTACTCTATTTCTGATAAAAATAGGTTTATATCGGTAGCCACAGGTCATTAAAGTATTTTAAATAGTTCTTACTCTGCTTACACACAGTGTATGTGCACAAACTGTCAGAGGCAGCAACTGGCATATATACAATTAATTTGACTGAAGGTTCCCATGGAAATCTTTATATTGGTCCTCAGTTTGTGCTAAACGGATGCTTGTTTCGCAGAATATTACATGTCTCAATTCTCTCTGTGAAAAATGTGTAATATCCAAAATAAATAAATAAATAAATAAAAAGTACTTCAAGTATCTTCTGTACTTTGTCATCTGGTCTACATAATTAAAATGATTGAAAATGATTGATTCTGAATATATGAAGAAATAACTAAATGACCAGGAAGAAAAGAACCGACTTCTTAGCAGCGCCATAGACAAATAAATATTCTGTCACATCAGAAAAATTTGAAAGTTAATTCTCTAGGTAATTTTCACTATAACTTGCAATGGTATCTGTCGTTTGTATCAATTTAGCTTTCGTGAAGAACATGGAGCAGTACCACTATTTTTAAGAGTTGTTGAGTTAGCCCGCAAAGCTACACCAAAGGGAGCTATTAGCATAGCCATTTAGGTCTCGAATACCTTTGAACTAGAATGGAATAAAGATTGCAATTACATGTTACTTGTGGAATTTCTGAAGGTTTCCAGAAAACTGATACAATTATTTCTTACATTTTTTTCCTTAGTCCAATATTAAGGCTGTTAGTTAAGAGTGACCTTTTCTTGTTGAATACTTCTTTGGCTATGGCAATTCTCGACCTGATCTCTTTGGTACAGTACGCCTATTTCGTCAAAACACTTCCCAGATATTTGAAATGATCGACCTTTTCAAATACCACTAAGGATAGTTTAATTTCTTTCTTTTTATACTGATGAATTGTTAAAGTTTAACGTCCTTTCCAGCAACAAGGCTATATGAAACATGGACCTACAGTTTAAGGTGGAATCCGAGCAGTGGCGGATCCAGGGGGAGGTGATCGAGGCGATCGCTTCCCCTCCCCAGAAGAGGAAAGTTTCTTATTTTTTTATATATAAATAAAAACCATCCCAGATTTTGAAGCCCTTAAAAGTAGCTCTAAGTAGCAGTATGATAATCCACCGCCCCCCCCCCAGAAGTCGGTCCTGGATTCGCCCCTGAATCGGAGCAACAGGAACAATTTCAGTGTTTCTCCTATTGTAGAATCGAGCCCGGAAACAAGTGCACGCAAGGTGCGCTAGACGCTAGACAAACATGGAGAACTTTACTTACATTGGAAATGGAACTGTGTTGAATAATTGGAAATAATGGGTATTACTATACCTAGGCACACATTTACCCAGAATAAAATGAAAACTGGTAGAAAGTACTAATACAATGTAAAATGTCAAATCTTTCTTGTTTACCACAGAGAAAACGAACACTAATTTTATATAAAAGGGGAAATAATATCCATCGAACCTACATCATTAGAATATTACAAAGGAACTAAACTCACAGAAAGAGCCGTTTGCCATGGAAACCACCGCAAAGGATCCGTCATTACACGATCTGGGCAAAATGGTTTTATCCTTAAAAATGGGAATCATTACTAATAATGAATCAATGCTGGTAGCTCATTTACCATATTGGAAAATATCCACAAGCGTTCTAAGAATTATCTGTGTATGTGTGTATGTGGTATATAACCACTGTAACAGTATGAATACCAATCGTGGTTTTCAGATTACACTCATCATTGGATTGGAGTTCGTAGATTGTCGTTCCACCCGGGAAATCAGAGAAATGTGTATACCGCCTATCAAAATAGCGCATGTAATCAACAAAGAAACAGAAATTGAATTGTAAAACTTCTCACTGCTTGTGAAAACAAAGTCATATTACTTATCCATATTTGAAAAACTCTATATAACACATGCATTCATAATAGATTTCGAAATTTCGAATTTGGACTTCATAAGATAAAGCTAACTATCTCTTCCTAAGTCAAAGTCACCCTTCCTAAATTCATGTCATATATTTTCCCTTTAACAGACTTTAATTTGATTTTGAGTTGAGTTGAGTTGATTTTTAGTTTAGCGTCCCTTTCAGCAGCGAGGCTATATGAGATGTATACCTACTGATTAACGTGGAATCAGAACCACATAAGCTTCCATTGGGAAACGAACCCAGGTCTCCCACGACAAAGGGGCGTCCGCTAACCGCTTAGCCACGAAGGAGCTCTTGTTCCTTTAAAAGCATGACTTGTTGCTAAACTTATTGTCCTACAGTACCAGCGCTCCTCAAATCTCAGGTCATTGATTAAAACATATTGTTCATTTGTAAACTATGTTCTTTATTTTTAATGGGGGCACGGTGGTTCAGTGGTAGAGCGTTCACCTCCGGTGCTTTGGGGCCTGGGTTCGATCCCAGCTCGCACCGTGTGGACCTCGTAGTGGACAAACACCGTGCTCGTGGGTTTTCTCCGGGTTCTCCCGTTTCCTCCCACTTTCATTATTCCACCATTTCACTCATTTCTCATCATCACCGTGTCCTTTAGCCTAACCGGCATAACCGTGGGACGTAAAGCTTACATATTTCATTTCATTTTCTTTATTTTTATGTTTTCTTTAAGCTTATAATAAGTTTCAAATAAATCTTCCTCGATCGCATAACATTTCAAAGATACGTTTGTGGACATCCATGACATAATGGCTCAAAATGGTACAGAAGAAATTCCAAATAAGTATATCATACGTAGTATGTTCTTCGTGTTTTAGGAAAGTTTCATTTACAAATGAAACAAATTCTACAATTTGATGTACAGTAGACTTTCGTCAGTCCAGTATCCAACCCAACAGTTCGGAATGCCCAATTGCCCGGCATGGTGCAGTTTGTATTCTTGGAAATGTGGAATTAAAATTAAATTTTGGTTGTATTTGAATTTAAATGATTATCTTGTTGTCCCTGGTAAACAGTATTTGCTGCCAAACATTATGTTATCAATGTATTCCGTTTACAATTTAACGTTTAACGATCGTGAGAGGCACTTCCTGGTAACCCGATATTGGCCAAATCCCGAACGTGTCGGATTATCGGACCCCTACTTTATCAGTATTATATCTTGTAGGCCAAAGGATGATAAATAAAGATCATAATGAAAAGTTGGTAGACTTAACCTGGTTGGAAGAAGTGAGAACAATGAGAATTCTTTCAAATGCGATATTGACCATCAAAAGCGTAAGTACGTGACTTTGACCTTCAATGGATGAACGCTGTATTACTTAGTGTATATAAAAAATACGTTACAATAGTTCGCTACATGCCTCATCTTGTCAGTACATTCATGAATTGAGATAGGCCTATCCTTTTAACCTGACACTTAAAATGCTACTTATAATAATGAACGAAATTAAATTAATAAACGAAAGATAAAGAGAGTTTCAAAATGCTGAAAGCATTGTCATTTTTAAAAAAAGATTTTAATAATTTCAAAATAGCAATTCAATCTTTAAAATAACTAATTTCAACACAAAACGTTGTAGTAGTACTGGAAAATGCTCCTGCGGCAATAATTTGCGTTCTTCCTTCTGCGTCTTTTAAACACAATTCACCCGAACTCGAATTCTTGCGCGAAATTCGAATGCCTGTGTAGGAATCTTAGTTTAGTTAACCTATCCTCACCTCGTTTTCTTCCCATGAAAATCAAAGATGAAAAAAAGGAGAAACACATTTATTAAACAAATATCAAACACGTGAGTATCGTTTCACAGTGTGAAACTAAGACTTCTAAACTATGCGAACTCAATACTCAAACTCGAAGTAGTGCTTCTGTAAGTACTGCTTGCAATAAAGTAATGAGATCAAAGATGTGTTTCTCGGACACTGAATTCATATCAAAAGGCCATTACTCGCTTTCTCTTACTGTTTTTGTTTTTTATAGCGATAAGGGTTAAAACCAAAAGTCAGTTACGTCAACCACTTTTCGGTTTGAATATAGGGCTAAGGGAGGAGATAAAACGTATTGTCGGGACACTGATTCAGTTGTAAAAAGCTGCATCTTGGTATCTTTTACTGTAATCAGTACGGAAATCAGTATTGAAACTAAAGTAATAGTAAATTTGGACCACTTCCAGATTTGGTAGAGTGTTCTGGGTAGTCATGATACGTTGTCTTAAGATTTTTTTAGGGTTGGATTTGAGTTTAATGTTCAGGGCAAGACTATATGAAACGTGGACCTACAACTTAACGTGGGATCCGAACTACATAAGCTCCTGCCGGGAACTGAACTCGGGTTTCACATGGAAAAGGCGCGTACGCTACCAACATAGCCATGAAAGAGCTCGCCTTGAGACGCTGTAGAGTTTGCAAAAAGCCGCTTGTCGCTATCTGTTACCGTTTTCGTCCTATAGCGATAGACGTTGAAACCAGAAATCACTAATTTGAATCACTTTGGGTTTGAGTAGAGAGTTACCTGAGCAGATGGAACTTATCCTTAGGACGCTGACTCGATTGCAGAAAACCGCAGCTTGTTAGATTTACCATATTCGCTCTACGAAAATCAGTATTAAAACCGTTAGAAGTAGTAAATTTGAAGCACTTGCGGATTTGGCAGAGTGTTGTGTATAGACATTGTATCTTGTCTTGAGACGGTGAATCGTTTACAAAAAACAGCTTCTTACTATCTTTATCCATTTTCATTCTATGGCGATAAACGTTGAAACCAGTATTGTAACCGGAAGTAAGATTAAATTTGAACCACTTCTGGTTTTGGTAGTGTTGTGAATGTCATGATCTGTGGCCTTAAGACGTTGAATGGCTTACCAAAAGTGGTTTCTCGCTGTTACCGTTTCCGTTCTATGGCAATAAACGTTGAAATCGTAAAAATCTAATTAGAACTACTTCCGGTTTGAATTGAGAACTAATGGAGGAGATGGGATCTACCACTGAGGTGCTGAATCATTTGCAAAAGAAAAAAAGACACATGTCGCCGTGATTTTCCTAATACCTGTCAACAGATAGACAGACGGACAAAGCCGATCTATAAGACTTCCGACACTTATGCATAGCATAGTTTGGAAATGAAAAGTCTGAATACCAAATTCCGGTCTCTAACTTTAAGAGATTCCGGGATTTCGATACCTTAGTATAATAATTGAAATCTCTCTCACACCTCTTTCTTCTCATCTCTTTTCTGTTCTGGGTAAAAAAAAAAAAAAAAAATAGGAACACGTGTTTAATTGTATTAAATGAGAAGTCTAAATACCAAATTTCAGTCTCTAATCTTAAGAACACACAAGCATTACCCTTTTATGATACAAATTTACACATTTAAATCTAATATATGCGTTCTATAAGTATTTAATCTTGAGAGACAACAATATCCATGAATCATCTAATAGAAATAAACAGGTCTGTGCACTAATACACAATAGTGTAACTACACTCCCTGTTGCAAAAGGAGACTCATAAATCTCACCACAAATAAAATTTCAATACTTCCCCCTCGATTTCTACAAATAAATTACTAATTTAACATTTGAAATTCATACAAAAATATACATAACTTATTATTAAAAGATTCAACTTAAAAATTTATAAGATTATCAAATGTTTCCATTTTTAAAACAATATAAATTTGAGAATTACATGTTTTCTTAAAAGCTGACTCTTTTTTAAAAAAAATTATATATATATATATATATATATATATATATATATATATATATATATATATATATATTCTATTTCTCTCCGCACTCCGTCTCACGTGAAATTTCCAAAAATATTTTTTTATGATACCTTACGTCACATCCTATTTAAAAGTGTATTGCCCAAACTTCAAGTTTCTAGCTGAAGCAGTTTCGGCTAGGTGTTGAATAGTCATTCAGGACTTCTTTTACATATAGAGAAGAGAACTCGCTGAAGTGTCCATTCTTCGCACGGGGAGAATATAAATGAAAAGTTTGAGCCCCTTTCCTCCTCCCTTAGGATATGCATTTCAATGAAAGTGTAATGACAAAAACCTGTAATATAATTTATTTTTGGGATACATTTTTGAACTCCCCCTACCCACATATGATACACTTTTTTATAAAAGTGGCATGATAAAAATCCAGCTTTAGGTAGGTACTAACTACATTCCAAAATTCATTTCAAACACGTTCAATATAGCCAAGAAAATATACAAAATGTTCCCTTTCCTCCTTTCCTTTTAAAACAGGACATTTCAAGGAAAAAAAAAAAAAAACACGCTACTTATTTTTGATGAGAAATTTATATATCGAGTTTCATGTTCCTAGCTTGAGGAAATTGTTAGATATTTACATTTTCGCATAAATTATGCCTCTTACCTCCCCTTAGGATACAAATTTTAAATTGACATGATTAGGTTCTAGTTTGAAGTAGATGATAGCTGTAGTCGAAAATTCGTTTCGAACGGTTCAACAGTTTTCCTATGATTCGATCACACAGAAAAACAGTAGAATAACAGAATACCCGTTCTTCACACGGGGAGAATAGTTCCATTTTGGATATAAAGAGCTCAATTTGGATTTAAAGAGCACCGAAAGTGTCACTGTTCGTCTCAGCGACCTCGAAAACTATGGATTCGACACTAAAATCGATAGTTTTCGATGATTTTTAAATATCTCTCCCTTCCCTAAATTGCACCGTCAAAGTAAAATAATAAAACCATCGTACACCTAAACCTCATATATGTTGAAAATTTGATCGAGGTCGGTCGGGTGGTTCAAGTTATTAAGTCACAAACATAGTCACTTTCATTTTTAGATAGATAGATAGATAAGCAATAAATTAGTTATTTTCCACTGGTCGATGTATGTCGTGAGAGAATGAGTACAACAAAGGAGAGGATGGGGATGAAGAAGAATTGAATATGTAGGTTTAAGCGATGTATGCATAGTCTGGTATCCACAAGTATTATGCACATCGACAATGTTATCGATGTTCTTATTTATTTATTTATTGCTTTTTCGTAACGCCAGGTTTCCTGCATTGCTCTTTTTTCATTGTGTCGTGATTTAGAGAAGGAGAAGCAGCACATTGTGTTCACAGAGCACTCACTTGAAAATGATTGCTCTAAACATTACTAAAATATACGGAAACGTATGATACTATCATAAGGTCTTCATTCTTTACCTTTCCTAATAATTATGGTATGAAGATTATAATATTCAGTTTTAGAACAGCTAAAACCATTTTAAAAAATCTTTTGACATCTATTGTCATACATTAGTAATGTAATTTCCCTAAACAGAGGGGGCCTGTCGCTCCTCGGGTTCGATTCGATGTTTCTGAGTTCGTGTCCCTGTCGTTCTAGGATACTGGTAAAACAAGTTAAACGAGTAAAATGCAAGTAAAATTATGTGGAATTCTAGTAATAAGTAGTAAAAGCAAGCTAATGAGGCACATTCTGTGAATCAGTGAACTTATATATATATATATATAGATAGATAGATAGATAGATAGATACATAGATAGATAGATATAGATATTTAAGTATACTGATTCACCGAATGTGCCACGAATATACAGTATATCGTGTGGTTCTGTAATCTAGCTCTCTACATCCGCCAACGGGTCCGGATTCAAGACCCGGCGTTGTTCGAAGCATATGTTAATGGCAGATTCTGCTTTTCATAACCTTCGGCTTACATAAGGACGCAAGATATAGAAACTGAAAAAGAACAGAGGGAATATTCCTCTAAGGATACTTTTTTAAAGGAAAAAAACTGAAGTAATGAGCCCTGAAGGTGATTCCAGATTTCCCCGGGAAGGACTTTCAATATGCTTGGAAAAGGTGTGAAAACACTAGTAACACACGTTGGCAATGAACGAAAATATGGTATCGAAGGGATTTCGAAGGTCCGGGAAAAACCTCTGAAATAATCATTGAATATACAATATTATTTGTTCTGTTACACCTACCTGCATATCTAGTTTAGTGATGAATCCTTTTCCTTCTTTATCACTGAGGGCAAAAAGCTCCTGAGCTCTTGCAGCAACAAGAGCCATCTCATCATCACCTCCAGGGGAATCCATCATCCCAGGTACCCAACTATGCTCTGCAAAGAATGAAACAAAAATAAATATGAATATGAGTCCCATTTCGTGATTAAAGCAACAGTAACAAACTGAAATAATCGTGAAACTGATGAAAGAAAATATATCAAATATCAGGTATAAATATTACTTATAATATAAGTGTTCTTCTTTATTAGCGTAAGAAATTACTTTCTCCATATTTGACAAAATCGCGATATGGTTAGTTAATGAGTTATCACTTACAAAACATTATGGAGGAAACATTATTTTTGTTTCCGGACAGACAGGTTTTCGTATCCGACGATATAGTGGGGCGGGTTAACTCGAAATATAAGAAGAATTATGCACTTTATGACTAAAACATGAAATTTTCAGAATATGATGTACATGCCACAAAGTGTATTTTAAGGTGTGGAAACATTTTGTGCTTGACCTCTGTTGACCTTGAAAGGTCATTGACCCTGGCGCACTACATAGTAGTCCAAGAAATATTGAAATTTCGTAATAAATGTCAAATACTGCAAAAATAACCAAATAAGCAACGTATGGGGTTAATAGGGGTGACATAAAGTTTTTGAGGATGCATCACAATGACGTCTGCCATCTTGAAATCCGCCATCTTGAATCTTCCTCAACTTTCTTAAATAGAAAGCATAGCAAGTGATATGTCATTTTAATAGCAAATTTTCTTATAAATTCAATATTGTGCTTATGTTTGCTCTATCAGTTAACTGGTACTAAGTGATAAGACATTTGTAATGTATACCTAATAAAAAGGAAAGGTCAGAAGAACCCACGGACAACGCAATCTTAAATGACTTATTTAACGTGCTCTCTATTTCTGTCGATTGTTATTTATTCTGAGTTTCCATAAAGGCAAAATGTTACGCAAAGTGCCGGTTGGAATGTTGGACTATACATCCGTAAATGTTTTGCAGCTGGACATCAATAATTTCCACCGAGTACACTACAGGCATAACAAATTTAGGGAAAAAAAACACAATTAGGTTATATTAAAATGTAATAAATAATACCAGTAAAACAAAAAAAAGTAAAGCAGTATATTGATTGTATTCCTGTACCGCAATTACAGTTTCTATTTGAGCTAAATATTTCTAAAATTAATTATCACAGCCTCCTGAACAGAAACATAATGTCGTGTGTTTCCTTGCTTTGTCTCGACATTTAGAGCGTTCAGTACAACCACTTCTGCATGAGGAGTACCACAGTTTGTAACAAGATTTTGAAGCTTCTAGAAGAGTCGTCCAGTGAGGTTGCCAACCCGTTTCTTCATTTGTTCACCCCCAGTCCGTAGGGCTTGGCCGTTATGAATCCAGTACTAACCAGGTAAGGCTGGATTCCAAATATTCGCCTGGTAGAAAACATGCTTCAAGTGAAACTTCAGATCATCTTGTGTTGGCGGAATATGTTCAAGCGTCCTAGACTCGTTTGAAAAGAGCTGCTTCCTTGCTTCATTAACTTTAATACAGTCACTTGTCCTGTCATGCATGAGAACCACAAAGCGTTCTAACTTTTCCAGTGAGCCCTCACTTACACTTGTTGGCACCTGAACCAACTCCTCAAAGGCTTCGGTTACCTCAGGGAGAGCTTTCCAAGTGTCCCATCTTGTCGTTTTCCTTTGCCAAAAAATGCAGATGTGGTGTCTGAGCAGATAAAAGCATGAAACACTGGAAGGGTATTGCAGATTCTTGGATCCAAACTTGCCACCAAATCATGGATAGGATGTGTCTGAAATTCGATCCAACTCCGAAAACTACCCACATTTCCTCAGGTTTAATCTTTAGGAACAAATTCAAAGCCAAAACAACTACATCTGCATCTACTGTACGTGTAGATACTTTTTGCTACCCTTCTGTAAACATCTAAACATAAAGAAACAAACGTGTCTCCTTCCTCATGAGAGCAAGGAGATAATTTACTTACATCGACCATTCTGGAGCACAAAGCACTGTACGTGCATTTCCATGTGTTGCATAAGTTGTCTTGCCATCTTGTATCGGCATATTCATAACTAGTTCAGCCATATACTCAAACAGTTCTGTTTTACTTATATCTACGGTTAGAAAATCTTTCCAGTTCCTTTGTAGTTGAGTATTTGGTCCTACTTTTCTTCTGACACCTCTTCCTCTGTTATGTCTCACTGTAGCTTTTAAGCTGTTTGTTCTGTACACATCAAAAGTATATCTACATGATTCGCGTTAGTTAATTGAGTGTTTACATAAGTCAGGAACACATTATCTGCATATTTCTTGAAAACGTTTGCAGTGGAAAGATTCAGCATTTGTACAATCGCTGCTCTGTCTAGGAACACAGCATCTAGAAATGGCGAGCCAACTGAAACAATATCCTTTGGTAAAATGCAGCTTACCAGATGTGACTTCGTACCAGTTCTTAAATTTCCATCTTGTGATAGGGATGGAGGTGTTTGCTGGTTTTCATGGCTGAAGAACTCATCGAAATCACCCTCACTTGTCTGACAAGATATGAACAACCGAGAGAAAAGACTGCAGTCATTTTTTAGTGCTTGAAGTTTTAACTTGTGCTTAGATTTGGATTTCAGTGGAGGTCTGCTAAAGAGCGGTAATTTGTTCTTAAAAATTGTGTCAGTAAGTGGTTTTGTGCGTTTAATTAGCCGTTCCTCCACGAAAGTCTTATATTGTTTCCTACCCACTTAGATAACTTTTCTGACCGTGTTTGCAACAGATTCATCCATAACTATCATCGTATCGAGCACAAAACGATTTTCTCTTTTCCAAGAATGGATTCCCCATATTCTTAATGACTTCTGTTAAGTACTAGACATCTTTCAAGAAATCATCTTCCACACTAGGTAATTGGTCATGATGTTGCTGATCACTAGTGCTCTCAAACGGGTCGGGTCGGGTCAGGTCAACTCGGGTCGGGTTATCGGGTCGGGTCAGTCGGGTCAGTTCGGGTCGGGTTGTCGGGTCAGGCTAATCGGGTCGGGTTGTCGGGTCGGGTCAGTCGGGTCAGCTCGGGTCGGGTTGTCGGGTCGGGTCAATCGGGTCAGCTCGGGTCGGGATGTCGGGTCGGGTCAATCGGGTCAGCTCGGGTCGGGTTGTCGGGTCGGGTCAATCGGGTCAGCTCGGGTCGGGTTATCGAGTCGGGTCAGTCGGGTTATCGGGTCGGGTTGTCGGGTCGGGTCAGTCGGGCCAGTTCACTTTGGTCAACTGAGTTTAGGTTGAGTTTAAACTCTGCTGGAGTCGAAAGCTGCTGTTTTTCACTAGCTGCCTAATTAAAAATAGCAATTTTCAATTGATTTTATAGAAACCATAAATCTATTTTGAACACTTGCAGCTAGTGTTTTTATGATAAATGCATATTTTTCTACTTGTGTGTACTTTAATTTTTAAATGTGGAAGATTGATTTTACCAATCGACTGTAATATTAATATCTACGCCAATATGGAGTCTGGATTTAGGTTTAAGCAACGCCAAAAGAGAGATTGGATAAGGACGACCAACCCCAAGCAGGGCCGCGGTGGCTCAGTGGTAGAGAATTCATCTCTGGTGCATGGTGTCCAGTAGCGTAGCTAGAGTTTTTTCAGGGGGGGGCAATGAAGGGCCCAAGAGGATTTTGAGGGAGACATCTCCAATATATATATATATATATATATATATATATATATATATATATATATATATATATATATATATATGTGTGTGTGTGTGTGTGTGTATTCAAGGTGAATATTTCCATCTTTATTGTTCATGATTTTACTCTTTGGAAAACAGTGAAAATATAAGAATTTAGTACCTCAAACAACTAGGATTCATTAATGCAATTGATTTCTAATATAAGTAAATAGTTATTTAATCATGGCGTTTAAAATATGTGTAGCTGGTTGACTTAAGTGGAAGCAAATACACTTTTACAGGTAAAGAATATAACTTATAGGTTCATGCCTCTACTTGATGAGGATCTTTCTATTCGTGTTGGCAGCAGCAAACATATCCACAACTTGTTAAAGATCTAACGATTTAGCAATTTTCTTCTCAATATAAAGTAACACTAAGTTTTTCAACCTATCATGAGTCATTGACTTGCATATACAAGTCTTTAATCTTTTCAAAGAAGAGAATGACCTTTCACATGTAGCACTAGAAACTGATATAATCACAGAGATGATACCTAGCTTGTAGGTTTCTAGGAATGCGATTTTGTAGACACAAAGATGATCAACGAAATTCGTTAAGGAATCAGCTTTCGTTTTCTTCTCGTCTTCATACAACTTAATTGTTAGAGCAACCCACATTATGCTTTATTTCTTGTTTAATTATGCTTTTTTTAAAATTATGCTTTATTGTTAATTTCAATGATTATTTTACATTAATCGTGTATAATGTATATTTATTATACATCAAATATTCTAAATATCTTGATCTATTTATTGATATTTTTTTTGCAACTAGTTTCTCTCATATTTAATGGACTTTCTACTTAATTCATTTTAAAGAGATGTGCTTTGCTCGAATAAATTTTTTCTATCATTTGTGTGCGCCTTACAGGTACACATATACAGAAAGGGAAAGTAAAAGATGCCACCGAAGTACAGAAAGTGCTTAAGTTCAAAAAGTAAACATAACAATACAGTGATGACCCCAGAGGGGGGCAAGGGGGGCGAGCGCCCCCCTAGTAGCTACTTCTGACCCCCTGACTGCCGCCTAGACTGCCCCCCCAGACTCGTACAATCTATAAACATTCTTCATGTAGTATTATATATCAGTATCATAACCAATCTCATTGACAAATTGTAGTCTACTTTCCATGAATTTACTATGTGGCAGATTAATCCTCAAGCTTTCTTCTTTGAGCGTCTGGGTATGCACGCATATTTCTGTTTTATAATTTAGCCCCTTTTGAGGTAAATTTTAGTTATACTTCTTTCTTATGATTTTTAATAATTGTGCCTAGCGAGCAATAGTAGGTTTGGTCGACTTGTTTTCTTCTCATTGGATCAACTTCGATTGGAAACAAAAGAAAGGTAAAACCAGTTACGTAACTTGTTTGTATTTGTCCAGGTTTGAAGTTTTCAGTTTCATATTTTGTTTTATTTAAAACTTCTTTTTTCTGAAACATTATTCTCGGCTTCCAATATTCAGAGGATGTGCTTATAACAGCTTAGTTTGCAACTACCAGGGCTTAATTTTTTGAAAGGGATAAAAAAAAAAAAAGTTTTGTTTTCTCTTCCTGCAAATGATAATAATAAATTTATGGAATGAAATTGATTCCCAATAAAATGTATTGTCAGAGTGCTGATCTTTAGTTAGTAATTGGTTTATACTAGTGCTCCTTTACTTATTTTGTTTCAAAGTACTGACGTGACGTCTACCATATTGACTAGGAACTGCTGAAAAATTCGTAGCCCAACCCAGAAGGAGTGCACGTGGATTGGTGAAGTTTTACTTCTTCTTCTCTTCCCCCGAGAGTCAATATACTACCTTGTACAGTGCTCCAGCTTTTGCAGAAAAGTTAAAAAAAATCTAGATTTCCTCGCACCACTGTTCGTAGCACTACCCCTATCAGATCTAAAATGGCATCTTTCAAGTGTTATTTAAGTTTGGGAAATAAGTACACGTAATAGTTAGACGGAGCTAAATCTGCGGAATAAGAATGATGATCTAGACATTGAAATCCTAGATTATGCAATGTCAGTTATGTTCACAGGGGCTTGATGGACAGGTGTATTCTCCTGAAGGAACAGAATTCCTTTCTTTTCATTTTCCGCAGCGTTGAACTTTGAATTTTCCTTTCAGTTTTGTAAGTAATGTAGAGATTCTGGATTAAATATCTGACCATTGAAGAGGTAGTCTACCACTCCATACTTATACCAGAAGAATGTTCCAAACAGTTTCTCAACCTACTTCTGTGTCTTGAACTTCTTGGGGCGATGGAGAAATGAGTGCTACTACTCCATTGACTGTTGTTCCGATTCAGGATCATAGTGGTACAACCATATTTCATCTATGGTTACTATTCGTCAGCGAAATTGATCAGCATTACGGTCAAATTGGAAGAATACTTCTCTTAATGCCGTTACCCTTTTATTCTCCTGACATATATATTGGGAACCCATTATGCCGAGAACTTGCGCATACCCAAGCCATTCTGAATTATGCTACCGACGAGTTCCAAAGAAATGCCCATAATCCCTGACAGAAGTTTTGCTGAGAAGGTAAAAACTGAGAAAGCGGGATGCAGACCTCAGACTATAATAAATATAAATAGCTTAAATTATTTTTGTCACACAAAACTGGGGTGGCCTAGGCCCTCCGGTCCCGGGCTACATCCACCACTGGCTGAAATGCTGCAGTTTTCAAGAATAATGTCACAAATTGCATCCATGATTCCAGGAAGAGTCATTGCTTTTAATCATCCTGGATGTAAAACATAATTTGTTGAGAAATTGCTACGTTTATACTAAGCCAATTACTTCTTCAACACTATATATAACGGAGGAGAGTCCCGCGGTGTTTCACTGATTTTCTAATTAATTTACTTCGGTGACTTTCCTTGGTGGAACAAAAATGTTATAACAGTAAGGATCTGGATGTTCGTGAAATTATCTGTTTGGGCACACACAATCACTTCAGAGGCCTGAGAAACAATAAGAATTTCATTATTAATATGAAAATTTATATTTGTACATACAGAGATATGTTTTTCTAAAGTACGGTTTCATTTTTCTACCTAGTACCTACACTCCTTCTGGATTGGACTACGACATTTTCAGCAGCTCCTCGTAAATTCTCTCTCTGGCTCTCTCTCTCTCTCTCTCTCTACATATATATATATATATATATATATATATATATATATATATATATATATATATAGAGAGAGAGAGAGAGAGAGAGAGAGAGAGATACGTAGCATATAGACGAATGTGTTACTTGTAGCATACGCGAAAGTAATTCAATTTATGTTTAGGCTTCAAAAGTTTCATTGAAAAATATTTCATGTGCAGACGTTACTTATTTGTTAGTTAAAATTTTATTTGAATAAGTTTAATTTATAATCATATAGATCTAACATAAAAACAGCAACGAAATACACAATGTAATGTAAAATAAGTCAAACGTAATAAATATATCATTTTTGGTATGGCAAATAGCCGCCCCCCGAAATTGTATCTACCCCTCTTTGCCCTCCTAAGAACTTAAAGCTGGCGTCGTCACTGTAACAATATAGTATGGAGTTCTTGCATACTATTCATTGTTGGCGGAAAAATTTCTTCTTTTACTTTCTTTTCTCCACATCAAAGGATTGCACCGGAAAGTTTACAGAAATGAAAATAAGCTCTTCATTGTTGCATTGGTATGTTCTCAATGATTTTGCATTGTAAATATCGGCTTTAAAAAAATATTAACACAGTATATTAAACTTTCAGTTAAAGAGAATTTTCCAAGAATTGTGCTATATATTTTAAATTATGCTTTATGCTTTATTTTCTAAAATTATGCTTTTAAAACTAGTTTCCCAATGTGAGTGCATTTTGGCGTTCACCCAGTGTCGTGACCATAGTGCTCTCAAACGGGTCGGGTTGACCCGACCCGACCCGTGACCCGACCCGACCCGACTCGGATCGGGTCAGTTCGGGTAGGGTTACGGGTCGAGTCGGGTCGGGTTGTCGGGTCGGGTCAGTCGGGTCAGTTCGGGTCGGGTTGTCAGGTCAGGCTACTCGGGTCGGGTTGTCGGGTCAGGTCAATCAGATCGGATCACGGTTCGAGGCAGTCGGGTCGGGTCGGGTTATTCGGGTCGGGTCAATCGGGTCAGCTCGGGTCGGGTTATTCGGGTCGGGTTGTCGGGTCGGGTCAACCGGGTCAGCTCGGGTCGGGTTATCGGGTCAGGTCAATCAGATCGGATCACGGTTCGAGGCAGTCGGGTCGGGTCGGGTCATCGGGTCGGGTCAGTCAATTCGGGTCACGGGTCGGGTCGAGTAGGTCTTCAACCCGACCCGACCCGACCCGTTGAGAGCACTACTGATCACTGTCCGAAACACATTAGTGTTTTGAGGAACAATGTTCTCGAATTCTTCAATCATTTTAGCAATTTCAGGACCAGCTAACATTCAACGACGTAATGCCCCAGAGTCTTCCGTGAGACCAGCTGCTCCGCCTGACCAATTATCGCAGCATTGTTCTGTTCATGGCACCGATCGAGAGCCATTCCTCAGAATTTTTTGCTTATTTTACGCACAACAAAAATTCCAGCTGTAAATTCTGCATGAATGGCTGTGTGCTCATCACGAAGAATGATCATATCTCACACATAAACCGAAAGCCACGTGAAGGAATGAGTGTGATCCAAGGCAAACATCCAAGGAAGCATGTAAATTATTTATTGCAGCTTTGGAAAATTCAAGATTGCTAATAGAACTCCAACTGACCAATGCAATATATATACTCTTAATATATATATATATATATACTGCTTTGGTCAGTTGGAGTTCTATTAGCAACCAGGGAGGCAATTCAGTATCTCTACATACAACTGAAAGTTACCTTCTCGCGACGACCTGACATAGAGAAGTATGACGACTTCCAGTGATAGTGTTTTGAAACAGAAGTAGAAATGTACACTCTAATCACTTCTTTGCTGCAACTATTCACCAAACGACACAGAGTTTACCTGTTGCACGCTATGGTCACTGTAAGCACCAAATGATACAAAACAGCAACTGTGACTTGATGGGCTCGACGAGTTCTTGTGACATGACTAGCTTTAATTAGGCGATCAACTTTCTCCGAACTTACAATAGCAGCTTCCACTAGAGCTGTAGTCCATCCTCCATTCTTTACTTATTCTCCGAGTACCTTCAAAATGGCCATCTCAATGTGGAGACCGCCAAGCACTATTACGTAATGATCTTTTCCATAACAATCTGGCCATGTCCACTGAGTTTTCTTTGCAATGGCGTACAGGAGTTGGTCAACTGTCAGAACTGGAATTTGTCCTGGATTTATGTAATGAATAGCTGCTTTCACAACGTCCATACAATGACGTATCATAGCCACTGAGTGCACATTTTCCACAAAAAGAGGCAATAGAGCATTCAGTGCTGGAGGAGGGAGACGTTTTCTTGTTTACAGTGAACTTCTTGAACACAATGTTCAGGAACGGACATGTATTGGATCTTCAAAGCTCAATTCCCCAAGAAACCGGTGAAACCTCAAGATACAAATAGGTAAATATGCTTAGCATACCCGGTACATTGTTTAATTTGAAAAACGAAACGCTATAAAAAATAAACAACACATAAAAGTGACTCATAATTTCATACCAGTAACTAATAAAGCAAAAATAAGCACAGTATTGAATTTGTAAAAAAATTGCTATTAAAATGATATATCACATGCTATGCTTTCTATTCATGAAATTTGATGAAGGTTAACAGGCAATTTGATGAGGATTTCAAGATGGCGGACGTCATTGTGATGCATCCTCAAAAACTTTCCGTCACCCCTGTTAACCACATACATTGCCTGTTTGGTTATATTTGCAGCATTTGACGTTTATTACGAAATTTCAGTACTTTTTGGACTATTATGTAGTGCGCCAAGGTCAATGACCTTTTAAGATCAACAGAGATCAAGCACAAAATGTTTCCACATCTTAAAATAAACCTTGTGGCATGTGCATCATATTCTGAAAATTTCATGCTTTAGTCATAATATGCACAATTTTTCACCTAACCCGCTCTACTAATATGCGTTGCGTATATTAGAGTCAGCTGTGATATTTCTAGCCGTGATTCTCAACCTAATTCCTATCACGAGCCTCAATTTATCACATCCTTATTCAGTGACCCCCTTATAATTTCTAATTTGTAATAAGCTTGTATGGGATTTTTAACATACCTATTGCGGAGATCTCATGCTATTTCCATAATAGTAGAATCCATTTCTTGTATATAGTGGATACAGTAACGTCCCAAAAAGCGAATGTATTAAAACCAAATTTGGTCAGTTTATTCATCTTCCGCTTATCTTCACGTCCCCATGAAACCGTCTCACGACCCCAAGGTTGAGAAACCCTGCTCTAGCTTGTACAAATGCTGTGATAGGTCGGGTGTCCTCAGATATTTAGAGCCAGATAACGATCGTTGGCTTGGATTTAAGGATGTAGATGACTTTCCATACCATAATCGAACATTTTATACATCTGGAATCACCTTCATAGACGAGAAATGCGGTTAGTAGTAATATTCAATTTTTCTATCGATTTCTTACTTTGATCGATCCTGAATCTGCTTATTAGTAGGCAAAGGTACTAAGTCAGTTGTGTTCTCTGTGCTAGCTTCCAGAGATGGCGGTGGTCAATGAAAACTTGACCCACCACCCCCGTGACCCACTTTGACCTACCATGACCCACTCTGACCCACCACCCACCATGACCCACTCCGACCCACCACTCACCATGAACCACTGACCTACCAAAACACATCATCAACCCTGACATATGATCCACGGTCTTTTCTCTACTGACTAAAGAGTTTACACTTGTAATAAAACCAGGTTGTGAAATTATCGCTAATCGGAGTTTGAATTTCTACGGTCAATCGCTTAAGGACCGCTCTGTTACAATAACAGTGGATCTTACCTTTATTATATAAAATGGTAAAGTGTTTCTCATGGGCCAAATAACGATGAATTTTAATTAAATTATCATAATATAATTATTTCCTAGTTGAATTATCGGTACTTTGCAGTGGAGAAAAGGATGAAATTTCAAAGTTTCAAATCAAGGCAAGTAGACCAACGTAAAGGAAGAAAAACCGTGTAAAATTTTTCATATAATTAAGCGTATAGTCCAAACTTAAAATTTTCGTGTAATTAAGCTTACAGTACAAATTTTATGCCTATTTTTCTCACAGCTTCATGGGTCAATTGCCCTGTGTTTTAAGTATTCCATATAATAAAATTAAGCTTCAGCAATTATTATAGTAGAAAGCAATGGATATATGAAGCGAAGCACTGTACTTTTTGATTCTCAATTAATAATGGTTTCTCAATTTGTTTCTCAACTAATATCGATCGTTTTCGATTATTTTTACAAACCAAATCACTACCAATTTTTAATATATAGAAAGTGCCGCTCTTCCCCCCATAAAGGAGAATTCTTATAAATGCTAGGATGCATTCTGTTCATTTTCAATAATAAAGAGATAATATACTGAATTTCAGCTCCGTCGGCTTGCGAGATAATTAAGGATGGGAACGAGTCCAGCTATAACTCGACTCGACTCGACTTTCGAATCGAGTCAAAGGTAATTTTCTCGAGTCGAGTCACTGTTTGAGGTCGAGTTTTGAGTCGAGTCGAGTTTGATAAATGGCTAACTTGTTCAGCTCGTTTTAACTCCGTTTGAAATCATGGCCTGATTAGACTGGAAAACAAAAGCCATGAGAAATATAAGCAGTAATGCGGAACACCTTTAGTGTTGCTCACGACAGCGGTGCATCTCGTCATGTACTTTTAGTGCATCTAGTGGAGTACTTTTAGTGTGTCTCGTCTCGTCTCGATAACGAAACGACAATAGATTTTTATAATGAGACAGCCTCAAATGTCATGAGCACCAATATAAGTATGTAGTTCTTACCGTCAAGGCTGAGACCTGCATGGTCGAATTTTTGAGCCCAAGCAGAAGCCCAACCCAGGTAGTGATGTCAACCGGCTCGGCTCGGTTCAACAGAGCGAGCTACTCGAGCCGGCTCGATTGTGTTGAGCCATCGGCTCGGTTGGGACAATCCATCGACTCGGCTCGATTGTGTTGAGCCATCGGCTCGGTTGGGATGAGCCACCGATTCGGCTCATGTGATCCATCGGCTCGAGCCAGCTCCTTTGAAACGAGTCCATCGGCTCGGTTCTTCAGCTTTACTGAGTCGATGGCTAGAACTGGCTCGGTTGGATGAGTAATCAATTCGGTTCGGTTCGGCTCGGATGAGCCATCGGTTCGAGCCAGCTCGATTAGGTGAGCTGTTGTCTCGGGTCATTTTTCAGTTCGGCTCGATAGTAAATAAGCTGTGAGCCGAGCCGATCGAGCCGTTGACAACCATAAACCCGGGTCGAATAGTATTGTGAAGATATGTGTATTTGGACATATGGAAAAGTTTCTTATTTTGAACAATGGGACATTTTATTTTAAAAGAACATTTCAGTCAAAAGCATCATCATTCGTTTCAAGTTAAATCACCTTTCGATTTTTTTTCTAAGTTCATTTGCCTTTGCTGTCTGTCATTTACTTCTTACGTTTGTAATTTCTTAATTAATAAAATAACAGATTGCTTACCCGTCTGCATTCCTATCATCACCTTACCTTGGTTAATCTACAAGCATGCACTTTCTTCATCGAGACGCAAATCAGAGTGAATAACCCAGGACATGAACCCGGAAAGAAGGCCAGACAAAATCGATGGAAAGACTATTGGAAGGGACAGTCGACATGGAGCGAGAGACGAGTTAGAATGTAAACCGCGAGCTTCATTTAGAAATTTACGATTGAAAGCCTTGCTCTGTCTTATAGAGCATCTTTGCTTCGGCTAACGCCAGATAGCCATCTACGACGATGTATTGCTTTTTAAGAAAAAGTTTTAAGTTTAACTAAAGTTGCGGTCTTCGTGAAGTTGGTTACTCAGTCCGGGTTTCGCCAACTCTTAACCTTGGTTACTGGAACGACCAGCCAGCCAAACAGAGGGATGGACGGACGTCGGCCCATTGGAGGAATCGTGGAGAGGACAACGATCAGACCTGCAAGTAAGTGCGAGTAGATTAACCTATCCCGAAAGTTACTCCCTTCTTGCCCCTTTTCACCCCCTTTAACATCACAGTCTGTTTCTTTTGTACGTGTTGGATTTCATTTAAATGCAACCCAGGTTAGATCCCGTACCTCATGTTTTGTTAAGTTCTATATTTACAAAATCCTGGGCGCAACTTGTCGGATCTGACATCCCCAAACACGTCAATTATTAACACATCATCTGAGCTCTCAGACCGACAAGGGGCGACTGCACATGGCGGAGATGTGGTTTTAACTTGTGTGGATGCACACATATCTGTGACCCTCGATTCACTTTGCATTAGTTTGTTTGCCGCCCACCGTTAGAATTTTATGAAATTCTATTTTTTCCACCCTCCCTCCACCCTCTCAATTTGTTGTATTATTTTGTTTTATGTGCATTTTAGTTACATTATTTAGAGATATTTAGTGAAAATGGTGAATACTAACATTATGGCACAAGCTCGTCTTACGTCTCTTGATTCTATTGTGCGCCCCACATTTTTTCACGGCAAGTATGGGGAAGACGTTATTCGCTTTTTTGAGTATTTCGAATCTTACTGCGTCATTTATGAGTTCAATGCAGTAAAGAAGCGTCATTTGCTTCCATATCTATTAAGGGACGGAGCCTTAGCGTGGTTTCTAGCTTTAACTAGGACAGACGAATTTGTGAACTTGTCGTATGTAGACATAAAGAGACGAATGATCACATTATTTGGTGGTTTTGTAGTTAAGAAGGTGACGGAACACACCATTCGTTCTAGAGATCAAAAAGAAGGGGAACCTATTATGACATATATTTATGAGTAGCTAGATCTCATACTTAGTTTTGATAAAGCCATGCCGATTCAACAACAAATTAATTTCCTTATTGAAGGGTTATTGCCTCAGTATTTTAAGCTTACATGCAACAAATCGTTTCCATCTGTTGATGCGTTATGTGAGTTTTTATTACAAGAACAGTCAGCTGAGTTAATAGTAAATTACAAGACGCTCATTAAATCTAATTCGAAAGAACAAATCTTGCAGTTTAGTACACCGGAATTTATCGCTAAGATAGCTGATGTTTCATTGCGCGATAATTCTCATGTTTCATTTCCTCTCGAAGAAGAACAGGAAAAAAAAGAAATGCTTGCACGTTTGCATTATCATATCTCATCCGCTGGGAAAGAATGCGGTGATCAACAGTCAGTAGATTCTATTCCGCCTCATCAACAGAAATGTAACTCTTTTTTTTCTTTTTGTTCCTCTGAATGTAAAAGTGCCGAGAATAATAATAATATGCATGATAGAATGGGCTCTGTGACGAATACTTCTGTTATTGCTAAGAACGAACAGAACAAGCGCAAACAGAATCATAGCACGTTTCACGTGAATAATAAAATACACTGTCCGTCCAAAGCATTAGAGTGCAACATGGCACAATTCAAGGGAAGTAATAATGGTAATGTTTTCCATAGCGGAAATAGTTCAGGGAATAGTGAAAGACCTGTTTTTAAGACCCACACGATTACTACGCCTATTGTTAGGGATAGGATTCTGCCTTGTATCAAAATTTGTATTGGCAACAAAGAGTATAAAGCATTGTTGGACTCTGGGAGTCAAATTTCAATTTGCACTAGAGAGCTCCTTCCTCCGAACACTAGACTTGTTAAAAGACGTACTATTATCCGTGGCATCTCGGGTAAAGGACTTGAAACTAACACGTTAGCTGTACTGAAGTTCAAAATTGACGGCTATTCATTTACGCATACTTTTAGAGTTGTTGACAAATTTGCATCTTCTGTTTTGTTGGGAAATGATTGGTTACTCCCTCAACATGTCACTATTAACCAGGATATTCACGTAGTTCACATAGTTAGGTTTGGGAAACCTACTGATCACGCGCTACCTGAAAGTCATGCTATAGGCACAATTTCTGAACAAACAGCGAACCTTATGCAAGCGTATTTCATAACGGCGAAATCTGTTACTTTGCCTCCAAATTCCAGTGTTTCAGTACCTGTTCGTAAAATTAATGATTTAGTGGGACTTAAAAATGTTTTGCAACCCAATGAGAAAATCTGTTCTAAAGCCGAAATTTTTGTTAATGAGTCTAGAGTGGATCCTGTTAATCCTGTCATTAGAGTAGTCAACCCAACCAACAAGAAGTTGTGTTTAGAGAAAAATCTCCATTTAGGTGAAGCTATTGACATTAGGCCGGGTGCACATGATCCAAATGATACAGATAGTGTTTAAAATCATGGTTTAGCCAGTAAACACGACAACGATAACTTTCCTGCTGGTTTTGATGTCAAGCGTGTGGACATTAACCCTCAACTTTCGGACGATCAGAAGCAAATGTTTTATTCTGTTATAGAGGAGTATAAGGATTGTTTTTCTTGGTCAGAGGATGATTTTGGAGTGGCCAAGGGCTACGTACATGAAATTAAAATGCTAGATAACGTCCCAGTTCACACCAATCAGTTTCCTATCCCCTTCCATTTAAGAGAAGAAGTTAAAAAACAGATTGATACTTTGCATAAACAAAAGGTTATTAGGAGGTGTATCTCGAGTTATAACTCGCCTATTCTTCTCGTGAAAAAGAAGTCAGGATCTTATAGATTTTGTTTGGATTGTAGAGCGATCAATTTACACATTGCACCAGACAGTTTTCCTGTACCGTCGATAGAAGACATTCTTTCGCGTCTTAGTAAGTGTCGCTACCTGTGCTGCTCGGACTTGCTCAGTGGTTTTTTTCAAGTGAAAATCGCGGAAGAATACCAACACGTCACTGCCTTTTCAATCCCAGGAGCGGGTTCTTTTTGTTTTACAGCACTTCCTCAAGGCCTTATCACTAGTTCCGCTGGTTTAAACAGATTAGTGAAAATGACATTGGAAGGATTAGAATCTGAACAAATTTTCGGGTACCTTGATGATTTTTTTTGGGGTAGGAATACTTTTGAGGATGTTATCAATCTCACCAAGAAGTTATTTCAACGAATTAGAGAACGTGGTCTTAAACTTGCACCAGAAAAAACGAAATTGGCTTATTTTTCATTAACAGTTTTGGGACACGATATTTCGTACGATGGCTTGCGAATTTCCAAGAAAATAACTGACTCCATTAGTAATTATGAACGTCCGAAGACGAAAAAACATGTGAAAAGTTTTCTAGGATTAGCTAGTTTTGTAAGACGATTCTTACCTAATTTTTCTGAAATTGCGGAGCCTTTGAATTCACTTCTCAGAAAGGATGTACCGTTTAAGTGGACACAAAAACAACAAGATGCTTTTGAGAAAATTAAAGATCTTATCATAAAATCGCCATATTTGATGCATTATAATCCGAAACACCCTGTATACTTGTTCTGTGATGCATCAACTCGCGGTCTGGCTGCCGTGCTCAAACAACCTATATCCTCTCCAGATGACCCAGAGTTAGCACCCATTGCTTATTGTAGCCGTAGCTTAAATAAAAGGGAGAAGTCTAGACACCCTTATGAACTTGAACTTTTGAGTATCATATGCCTTTAGATCCTTTCGTTATTTTTTACTAGGACGTCATTTTTTTTTGAAAACCGATTGTAAGAGTCTTTTGTTTTTGAAGCAGACGAAAAATGTAGGCAAATTTGCTAGGTGGCTTAGTTTTATTGAACAGTATAACTTTACTGTGACACACATATCTGGGGTATCTAATATAGAAGCCGATGCACTTTCACGTTTTTCTCGTGCCCCCAGGGACATTTCTGATGAGCAACAAAATGAGGAAGACCCTCGAGTATTTTCTTCCACTGTTACAGAGTGTAACAATATGCTAAGTGACGAGCCTTCTCTTAGAGATGAACAAATGAAGGACCCGTTTTATAAGGATATTTTTGATTGGTTAGAAAACAAGGAAAAGAAAAATCCCAAAATTGAAAGACAGGCATTTTATTTCACGGTTAAAGAAGGAATTTTGTATAGAAAACAAAAAACAACTAGTGGTATGAAATTTTTAGTTGCTGTACCTGTTTCATTACGCTATAAAGTTTTTGATGCGGCTCATACTTCTGCCATTGGTTCAAATCACGGAGGTTTTTCCAAGACATATGATCTTTTAGTGAAATCTGTGTATTTCCCTAATATGAAACAATATATCTATCAGAAATGCAAAGAATGTTTAATTTGCCAGTCCAGCAAAAATAAACCTGGTTCTGCTTATGGTACATTGCAAACGTATCCTCAAGTGCCGCCCTTCTATCGCATTTTCGTAGACATTGGAGGGGTGTACTCCTCGAGTAATATTTTGAGACACAAATATTTGATTGTCGTAGTCGATGCAGCTACTCGGTATAGTATCTGTGGTTCATTAGCAGATATAACAGCGTCTTCTGTAAGTAGTTTTCTTTATGAAAATGTAATTTTGAAATACGGTATTTTCAAAGAATTAGTCACAGACAAAGGTCCATGTTTTACAAGTAACCTATTCAAGGAGTTGTGTGCAATGATTGGAGCTAAGATTCGATTTGTAAATGTTCAAGCTCATTACGCTAACGGGACTGCTGAGATAGCTATCCGAAACATTGAACAGAAACTGAAATCTGCGTTGTGTAATAAAGATCAAGGAAAATGGGTCGAACTGCTGCCATCAATTGTGTTAGCCCACAATTTAACTGTTAATTTATCCTCTGGATACAGCCCCTTTGAACTTTTGCATGGATTCAGATGTAGAATGCTACACGAAGTAATTTTGGACACCCCTTGTCAATTTCAGGACAATGCTGAACGTTTACAGCAACTTGGAGAAATACGAGACAAAGCCCATGATAAATGGTTCCAGAGACATAAGACGGCAACGAAATTTTATGACAAACGTCATTCGAAACCCAATTTCAAAGTCGGAGACAAGGTATGGATTTTGGACAGCACCATGAAGAAAGGATCCACCAGAGCTTTCAGTGGACGTTATTTTGGTCCAGGAATAATTCAAGATATTGACCACCCAAATTCCTATTTTGTTAAGTTCAAGACTGCACGAGGAAGATTCAAGGTTGATTCGATTCCAGTACAAAGATTGAAGAAGTACTACGAGAGACAGGAGAAGGAAAACGAGGAAGAGGGAGAAGAAGATAATGTTGACTTGGATATACAAGACGTTGTGGAGGATGCTACTGCGAATGCCTGCTGTGCCGAAGAACAGGAAGAGATACAGAAGAGAGAGAAAGAAAAAGAAGAACACTATGAAATTATTTTTAATCCTTCGGTAAACATGATAGAAAAAGAAGAAGATATTCCATCTGTGAATCTTCGTGAGGTTGTGATTGCCAACCAATTACCCACTTGGGCTGAAATAGGGAAGAATTGTTCTGGTTTGAAACCGAAGTTTGGTGCCAATTCTGCAATCAACAAGAAAATCAGTGTTTTTCGAGGAGATATCGCTATGATTAAAGCTGACGCCGTTGTTAACCCTACGAATGAATTACTTATTCCATTAGGAGGAGCAGATAGAAGTATCCAAGAAGCTGCAGGAGAAGAATTTCGTAAAGATTGCGAGAAAATACGTTCTTTAAAACCAGGACAAGTGAAGATTGCTCCAGGCTATAATCTCCCCGCTGATCATGTATTATTGACATGTGGTCCTAGAGATGCGAACAAGAAGACTTTGGAAAATTGTTATAACAATTGTTTTGATTTTGTATTGAAAAATCAGTTTGCAACTGTGGCTTTTCCTTGCATCGCTGCTGGTGCATTTCATTTCCCTAAGGAACCTGCTGCGAGAATTGCATTGTTGAGTACACGAAAATTTTTAGAGGATCATGTGGACAACGTAGACCGTATTGTATTGTGTATTTTCGACAAGGAGAATTGGGATCTCTATCAGCGTCTTTTACCTGTGTATTTTCCCTTGGAAGAAGGAAAAGAAGTGGAAGCTGTTTCTCTGCAATGAAGTTTTTTTTAAAAAAAAAAGAGGAAAAAAGAAGACGGTTCTCAAAGGAAGATTTGATGGATTAGGAACATCTGTGAAGTTGGTGACGAATTTTGTTTTGACACTGGCCATGTCATTATGGAATTTGTTTTGGTTTGTTTGTATTTCTAAGTCTTGCCGGCAATAACAATTACAACGAAGATAAGGAGAAAAAGGAGTACTCATATAGACATCATTGTTTTTTCAGTTACTTAGAACTGTTGGTTAACTTTGTAGAACATGTTCTTTTTCTTGGTCATCTAATCAACATCTTATTGATACATTTTGTTTTGCAGAAGAAAACTAGGGAGATAGACGCAACTATGAATTGATATTTGTATACTATCTATGTTATGATAGTGATGAAGAAGGAATCCCTACGTTTTTTGCATTTTTCAAGATGCATTTTATGACCCAAATGTGGATGTAAAGAAGAACGAAGTTTTTCTTTCCCTGGATTTTTGATTCGATACTACGATTTGTTATTAGTTATTGGAAACGTACTCAGTCAATGTATTCTTTTCAAAGGAACATACACTGTTATAACCTCTTGTGTGATTTTAGTGATCTTTTGGAATGATCAATTTTTCATCGTCTGCAGTGTATATAGTAAACTTGCGTATTTCATCATGAAAATGACTTGGGATTTATGTATGACGAAGATTTGTACTTATTTGATATATACTTTTGTATATTTGAAGATTTGACTTGATTCCACATTTTCCTGTGGGCATACGTGCTTTTACTTTTGTATAAAAAAAAGTTTGTTTTTTTTCCTTTTAGCGCATAATTAGTTAGGGATTTAGAAATATGTTTGGTGATAGTCTGTCATGTTGATTTCTTTTGAGGTTTTTAATAGCCAGTGCAGAGGGCTATAACTCTGCCAATACGTCGGTCATTGTGGAACTAAATTCTCCACAATTCGTTTTTCTAAAACCTGAAATCAACATTCTTTTGTGTTGTTTTATCTGTTCTCTCTATGGGTAGCTAGATTAATTTTTCTTCTACCGCGTAATGATTATTTTGATTATAGAGTTACAATTTTATTGGAATTGGAGTTTTTATTTACTATATATAGATATATACGTATGGATTATGGTTTAGTTATTACTTTTGCTTTTTTCCCCCTGATTTTTCGTCGATTTTTATTCATTCCATCATTTTATCCAATTATTGTCCCTATTCTCATATCTTACGTGTTTTGGGCAGTCATTGACTGTATCCCCTAAATTTTGTGATGTCACTACTACATACCTGTCTACCCTACTCCTATAATCTACTTGTACTGAATGAACTTTCCAGTTATGTGATGTGTAAGGACATTGTACCTGTGATTTCCAGACCTACATTTGTGCTTAGTGATGCTGTGTTTACAACATCGACGTTGCTGTGCTTACGTCATTTGGCATTGACTGTTCTGCTGTCAACTGTGTTAGTGTGTGAACATTTCTGCTGTACTCATCATTTCTTATCATATGATTCTTTCCAGACTATATTTGCTGCTGTGTTTTTATCATGAACATTGAATGAAACTACAAAGATGCTTAACTTTTTTTTAAAACAGAAATTCTAAAAAGTGATTTTTTTGTTTGTCTCCGAAATGTTTTCATACGGGACTTTGATTTCAGGGGGGGGGATGTGAAGATATGTGTATTTGGACATATGGAAAAGTTTCTTATTTTGAACAATGGGACATTTTATTTTAAAAGAACATTTCAGTCAAAAGCATCATCATTCGTTTCAAGTTAAATCACCTTTCGATTTTTTTTTCTAAGTTCATTTGCCTTTGCTGTCTGTCATTTACTTCTTACGTTTGTAATTTCTTAATTAATAAAATAACAGATTGCTTACCCGTCTGCATTCCTATCATCACCTTACCTTGGTTAATCTACAAGCATGCACTTTCTTCATCGAGACGCAAATCAGAGTGAATAACCCAGGACATGAACCCGGAAAGAAGGCCAGACAAAATCGATGGAAAGACTATTGGAAGGGACAGTCGACATGGAGCGAGAGTCTTCTTTACATCTTTGGCCGGCGCCCTACAACTTTTAACAATTTTTGGTTCGAGCTCGAATACTTACTCCTCCGGAATTCAAACCCAGAACCTCGTGATAGATATCCTTGCCTCCTGAAGACTTTACGGAGATTGAGATCTACAGTCAACTAGTTTTCAGTATTCAGATAAAAACCGCCTATCTTTCATGGTTATACATGGTGTTGTAATAATAATAATAATAATAATAATAATAATAATAATAATAATAATAATAATAATAATAATAATAATAATAATAATAATAATAATAATATAAGAAGTAGTAGTGGTAGTAGTATCATTGATTGGTCTATGTAGGACACTTGAAAAGAGTACTTGAAACTACACACAGGGTTTAGCCGGAATTGGCTAGTTTTGGCTCGATTTGAGTTGGAGGAGTCGAGCTGTAAAATGTCTGTTTCGAGTCGAGTCGAGTTTCAAAGAAAACTCGCTCGGACTCGTTCGTGCCCATCCCTAGAGATACTCATTTTCTTTTGCAAAAATCTTGATCCGCACTACCCCCTTAGGATATGTATTATAATGAAAGTAATATGATATCTTAGTTTGGATTAAGACCTAACTATATACCAAAAGTCATTTCATTTGACTTTTCAATTTGGCCGTGATCAGGCACACATACTTACATTCAATTTTATATAATAATTTATATATTACAGCAATTCAAAAATGTATTTTTTTCAATAATTAGCTCCTCCAAAATTCACAAGTGTGTGTCTCGAAAGCCAAGTGATAGTATACGTCCTATTGCTATTATTACAATTACAAATATCAATATCCAAAAGTGCCTGAAGTTCTTTTATCATTAGACATACTCACCTTAGGAAATGAACAGAAACAAATGAAAAAGGAAAGGAAGTGGAGGCCTTGAAAGTAAAACGTAGACACATTCACCAGTGTTCAGAAGATGCTGTGTACAATGCAGTGAGCAGAGTGGGTCGGTAGCTCAGACTGGGTCATGGTGGGTGGTGCATCGCAGTGGGTCATGGTGGGTGGTGGGTCGCAGTGGGTCACATTTTTTATGACCCACGACCCGCTCAGAAAACTTGACCCACTGACCCACTCCATCTCTGCTAGCTTGTGTACCTATTATTTGTGTACTGCAAGACAGACATCGAACATCTCACGAGAAATGTTTATGATGTTTGTTGAATATCTGTCCCTACTCTGATTATCTGAACAGAATAACGTAGGTCGTAGAGGGAAGCTTTGTATCGGACCGAATGAAACTTATGTCACAGATTAAAGTGCCAAATTTTCCTTCCATTTCAGTGGTACGAGTCGTACCCATACCATCTTAGTACCGCAATAGTTTCTACGAAGATCTCGAAAATCCTTAATCTTATTCACATAAATATACATTTTTAAAAAATTGGAATTGGATTACATTTGATAGTACACTGAATAGTAAAAAGATAAATATTAGTGATCCATGAGATCATTGGCAATAAAATGGCTCATAAAAGAATTAATTTAATTATATGAAATGCACTCATTTATGAATGAGTGCTCCACGATTTTATGACCAATTATGAAATTCTGGAAAACGAAAATTCGTTTTTAGTGCACTTTTGAACAAAATCGTGTGCTTTAATTGTATCAGGGACGTCATTTGAGCCCCCAGGGACACAATGGCCTTCTCTAAATTTGTAGTTTATATACCATTTAATCAATAAGACAATAATGTCTATACCAATGAAAAATGAAAAAATCTACTTACATCGGGGTTTTTACCTCCCTCCCCCTAGCAAAGTCTGAAATGTCGCTGCTGTATGCATATAGTGCGAATATCCAACTGTTCGAGGTGCAAAGACGATAAGAATAGAAGGTGATATTATCTTTCCCAAACTTTATACAAACGTATTTCAATATGTATCTCGAGGAAAGAGATAAATGTGAACCGGGAACACATGACCCATTTTCATTTCTTGGATGACATTACCGCAAACAATAGTTTTTAGAGATCTACATTGCTCTTTTAGATCTACCAGAAGAGTAAAATATGACAGAAGAGTTTATCCAGGAAGTAAGCTAGGAAATCGCGTTGAAAATGAATATGAAAATAGCGAGAGTGGTGCTCAACAACTTTCCAAGAAAAATCAAGGATTGAAATTGAAAATAGTGATATGAGTTAATGGACATGATGAAAAGAAAGATGAGATGAAAACTAATTAAAAATCCAACAGAAAACAAACTAAGCTCTAAAAACTGAATACTTGCCTCAACAACAAGAAAAAGCAAAAGGCAAATAACGGCACAAAGTTATTTTCATTAACACGTAGACAAAGAGAAACTCTTGATTTCGAGTAGAAAGGAGGATATGGCTCGATATAAAAACGATGTCCTCAACGGGAGATCATTAACGCTTCGGCATTCGGTATTCAACGTTATTCAAAACTAAAGCTAGGAATTCTATGCTCGAAATTGATCCGGCATTCATGATTCCCAAGCTTAGATGTTTCAAGAAGAGCAGCATCCCATCCAAACACTGTCGAGATGGACCCTTATAAGCTAATCTCAACTCCAAGATGTGGCCATTAGTTCATATTCCATTGCAGAATCTTAGTTAGGGCGTTTAGATTTCAAGGGAAATCCTGTACAATTAGCGAAGTTGTGAGAAAAAAAAAACAACTAAAGTTTGCACGCTAGTAACAGTTATTTACAATATCTGGATATGAATCTCTTTAAGATCTAAAGGAAGCTTCAGGCAGAGATCTTAAAGATAAAATATTTTCAAAATCATCAGAAAAGCGGAATTGATTCCCTTGTGCACTAAACGCATCAGTTATCAGCAAATATATTTTTCTATACCTGATCTACTTCGTTTGGAGAAATATGATTTTAAACATTTCAGCACCTACCAGGCCCGGGTCACAGCCAAGCTTGAATAATTGGCTGGCTAGCTTCAGAACTCAAGATATGTGAGGAAGAAAACAGCATGTCTGACACCAAGATTCGAAGCGGATACACTACAGAAGATTGGTGATATTTGTTTAATGCACGTTATCAAGAGATACCAAACAAATTTCGAGTTCCCATGAGTCGCCGAGCAAGTACAATGTAAGTAGGATTTTATATATTCCTTCAGTCAGTAAAAGAAAAAGAGAATCATGCTCAAGGTATATTACGAGGGCTAGATCGTTTGAGATTAGCCTCTGTCAGTAGTGTAATTAAATAAGATATATTGCCTATTTAGCATGCTCAGTTGAATATAATGAGCTCTCTGTTGATTCTCTTTATTACCTTTAATACCATGTATAATCGTATTTAATCCAATTCTTGTAATCAAGGTCTATAAATAATATCTGAAACCCAAATGCAATTGCAATGCATGTAATTTGCATATATTACAACACAATTTCTCACTTAATTCCTATAGGCAGAAAAGTAACTACACAGAATCTTTCAGATAATCAAGGGAACGTAATAGAAATATAATAATAAGAAATTGTAAGAAGTGAATACTTATATCTATCTGGAACGAGAAGGTATCCACGGCAACTTTAAAAAAGAAATTCACAAATGTGTTGACCTAGACTGGAGAGTATTCGGAAGAAACAGCTTCTTACTGAAAAGTAAAATACCAATGTTTAAGTGTAAACATTTCAGTGAATACATTCTACCTGCCTTGACATATGAATCAAAACGTGATTTAAAAAAAAAAAAAAAAAATCTGCAGACTACAGAAGATATAAAGACATTCCTGCTAGAGATCACTCACAAAGGTAGGTGAAAAATCACACGGATTGGAAAGTTGACAAAAGTGACGGATGTTATCAGGAAAATAAAGGTATTCAAATGGCAGTGAGCTGTGCAAAGAGAAAAGACAGTTTACGAAAGAAATTCTTGATTCGATATTAAGAAGGTACCTAGGAAACGCCCTCGTAAAAGGTTGTGTGACGAAATCAAGAACCGTTGTACAGCAATGTGAAAAAGAATTACCCAAGATTGATGGTTATGGAGGAGTTGGAGTGGCATTCATCCAGCAGTGAATTGGCAATAGTTGATATATAGTATATACAATGCGCTCATATATACTATATATTATTTTATCCAAAACATTGCTATATTGAGAAACGTATAACCGCTTATAAAGGATATAATGCTGTAAATTTATGAACAACCATATTTCAACATTCTAAGCATTCCTTGCATGCATGGGACATATTCTGAATACGTTTCTTAATTTTATGCAAATAGCGAAACTCGGTTTACGCTTCACATTTTGTGTTTCCTAAGCTTTCCTTGGTTTCTTCAGCTTCTTTCATGTAGATATGATTCACGAGTCGTTAATTAGCTGCACAGGCGTAGCTTTCCGAAAGATACGGAAAGAAGCCTTATTCCAATCTCTATATGGCGTCTCTAATGTGATTTTGTATGTATACTTCTCCACGTGCTTTTTTTCTTTTCTTTCTTTATTGTATGTTTGTCCGAGTATTGGTTGATAATCTTTAGAAAAAATTGTACCATTTGTGAGAAGTTTCTCATCTTTTTCCTAACTTCTTATATATAGATAGTCTTAATTCATAGCTACATTGCTTCTACTCAGTGGCGTATTTACGATTTTGTTTCGGGGGGGGCTTTCCTAACTTTCGGGGAGGGCTTTGCCTGAAAATGTGAAAATTCTGCAAGATATTTCATATACTTTACTATAGTAAGTAAGATTTCGGGGGGGGGCTTAAGCCCGGAAGCCCCACCCTAAATACGCCACTGCTTCTACTATTAATGCTGTACCATTTTGATGTAGGACTTTTTTCTTTTTAAACATCGAAATCAATTTTTTTTCTTATTTTCCCTTGAAACACTTTCCACTGCATGCGTCACAGTTAGTGGCGTCATTTAAGGGGACAGAGGAAATAAGATACATATTTTAATCAATAGCATAGTAATATATTAATGAACAATCTGTGACTACTTATATCACTATTTCAGTAAGGATCTTGCCCCTCTCCCAGGAAAACCTGAAATGACGATCCTGGTAACAATGGAACTTCTCTTAATTCTTAAAGGAATTGTATTCTGAGGGTTGAAATAGAAGTAATTGTATTAGGAAAGGGAACAAAGGAAGCTGCAGTTGTACAGACATCAAATTTATACATCATCACCTACCCTCCTACACACACACACATACACACACACATTTCATATATAACCTTTAAAAAAATGCTATTTTCTCTTGTCGATGATTGTAGCAAATAAGATTATCAGATATAGATAAGATTATTAGATTTATGATACCCACTTTTTATCTAACTGCTTCCTTCTTTGGTTCCAAATTCCGCCAAGAATATCACTATTGAAAAAACTTTTTTCTTGTATATTCATTCGTCAGTTATATCCGAATTGACTAATTTCAGTGCAACTTTCTTTCACGTACAGAAAATGTAATTCCTAGACAATTTGTTCCGAATTTATTAATAAAGGGTACATAGAAGAAAGAAATACGGAATGGTTTGCACCTTTGCTGGCGACTAAAATTGGTGTTTGGGCAACCAAGGAAAGGATACCACAAACCTCCAGGTAAGCTAAGTGGTTATGGTTAGGGATTTCTCAATACTCCAGGAAAGCGAAGAGAGGTAGACGTCCCGCAGAACTCCAGACAAGCTACGGAAGGCAAGGAAACCACAGAGCTCCAGGCAAGCTAGGATCTCTCAGTGCTCCGAGCAGGCAAAGAGAGGGATTGAGTTCCCATAGAGATTCAGGCATGTTAAGAGGCTTGGGTCAGGTTAGATCTCTCAGAGCTCCAGGCAAGCTAAAGGAGGTGATGATCAGCCAAAACTGATGTCGATGAAGTTTCTATTGCATTTTATACCATTTCCTGAATAGCGATGGCTCTAGTGTTCATCTTTTGTCACATTACGAAGATGGTGACGGTGGCTGTAGTCTGCTTGCTCTTAGTAGTTGTACTAAGAGAACATGTGGTTTTGTTTACAAATAAGGAGCACGTGTGTTGTTTACAAATACAGACCACGTGTAGGATATTACATTATTGTCTTACTAATTGTCATATATTGTAACAAGAATTTCAAATACTTTTTCCTTCTTACTAATCGTTTTCTGACATTATATTTTTCTCTCGTACTATCAGGCCTTCTAAAAAAAATGTTGAGCCTTCTGCATACGAGCTGGCGTTGGTGTCTCAAATCTCAGGGTAGCCTATATGATTCGAAGCGGGTCAGCGCTAATGTCATTAGACAACTGATAGTTAAAGCAAATGTATGTGCAAAATTATAGGAAATCTTATAATGAGTCTTAAGGTTACCGTGAAGACGAATAAACTTTCCGCAAAATGACGCTATATTTTACAATTTTATTTCAATAAATGTGGAAATACTACGCAAGCCCGTGATAAAATTTGTGCTGTTCACAGATAAGATACATTGTCAAAAGTAACAGCCATAAGATGGTCCAGCTGGATATATTAATGTTGAAAATGCTTCACGCGGTTGTCGACCAATCACAAGAAAAGATGAAATTCTGCCAAACTCGAACAAGACCGGCAATCAGTCATGACATCGCCAATGACCCAAACATACAACACTAAACAGCGTTAAACCATTTGGAAAAAGTTGGCTACAAAAAGAAGCTCGGAGTTTGGGTGCTCTACAAGCATTCTATTTCTGTAGCAAAGAGGAATATATCTTGTTCTAAACTGCAACGTCTCTTCTATTCCAGACAAATTAAACTCAAATATCTTACAAGAACATAAATTTTATTATCACACCCAAAATAGCATATCAAGTTTCTATGAGGATATACTATGAAACAACATCAATATATGAAATTACATAATTTCATTGTTCTTAAGTGTATCTTTTAGACGGTGAATCCTATTGTCAAACCGTCTCTACTTTAGCTTTCTAAGTGTTCCCTGATAACCCACTTGAAGAATTACTCACAGTCTTTCATTTTCACGTTGCTTGTCTTTCATTAATTCAATGAAAGAATATATGTCAAGTCTTTCTTCGTAATTTGGCGTGCCAAAGTGATTCCACAAGTCACTGCAAATAGGTAAAAAATGCATTATTAGTACATTAAAACTTCAAAGGACTGCAGGAGAATCTACGTTGGAAAATTTTGGGTGAAACTAATTTATTTTATTATTATTATTATTATTATTATTATTATTATTATTATTATTATTATTATTATTATTATTATTATTATTATTATTATATTGTAAATCGAAAGAAGGTATTCTTTTGATAATTTACAAATCAGTGAATGCAGAAACTTCAATATGTGCACGCCACAAGAAAATCTATATTACACTTTACATGATGTTAATGGAAAAAAATGCTTTACTGTAGAGTGCTCGGAATAGCTTAATTAATGATTTCATAATTAAAAAACTTGCACTAAATGCCAGCTATCTATCTACGAAAGAAAACATTACTTACAGAGAAAATAACGTGTCACCATCATCCAGCCAAGTAGCTACAAGATAATCATGAAACTCCTGTTTTCTTAGCATCTCTTGACCCCTCCCCCCAGTTTTAACACACAGATCTCAAAATCAACTGAAAAATATTAAGGGCAGAGTGAATATATCTACAAAATTTCAAGCTTCTATTTAGAAAAGTAAAAAATATTGACCTATGTGAGAAGAATATCCTCACAATACCCCAAATTCCCGCATAAAACGGGAAATTTTCTAAGACATCTCTATTTATCCTACGATCATGGTTCGTTCCTCATTCTTTTCAGCATGTAAAATACTTTCTAACGGTATCATTCACATGTCTTCATCATGTATCTGAGGCGGGAAAATCGCGAAAGGATTTATTAAAAATATCCTTTTTTTTTTTACCCTTTTTACTCCTTTAAACACTCTTTGTGGCAACGCAGAGATCTGAAACATACCTGCAAAATACTAAGGAGTACACTGAATATATGTGCAAAATTTTAATCTTCTAGGTGCAAACGTAAGCCAGCAAAAAAAAAAAAAAAAAAAAAAAATGCTCACAGTACCATAAATTCCTATTTAAAACAAGATCTCAGGTAAAAATTTCCTGAGACATCCTTTTTATACTAGGATCATGGTTCGTACCTCATTCTCTTCAGAATAGAACAGCCTTTGAAACGGTACACCATGCTTTGCAACGGTACTCTTTGTGACTTTAGGTACTTTACTATTGGTATGTGCAGGACAAGGGCGCCGTTTTCTGTGTAAATTTGGGGGATCCATGGAAGATAAGCATTAGTAGAAGGGAAAAACGAATGACCATGTATTGTAGAAATAGGAGAACCTGCTTCAACTTAGCAATTAGAGGGTCTCGTCATTAGAGGGCCATTTCAACTTTGGGGGTCCAAGGCCACTAACTCCCCAGGATCGGCGCCCTTGGTGCAGGAGTACCAACTTAAGAGAGCTAATGAAGTTTATTCTAAATAATTAACCTTCAGCTAATTATTATTATTATTATTATTATTATTATTATTATTATTATTATTATTATTATTATTATTATTATTATTATTATTATTATTATTATTATTATTATTATTATAGCGCTCCGGAGTTTACGTATGCATTTGATATTTTTAATGAGAACCTAGCAGCCAGCACCATTTTTATTTTAAAGCTGAAATTATTTTCGAAATTATACATACTTTTATGTAAATTGGTAGCATGAGTCACTAGCATACACTCGTCACGAATTACTGGTGTGTTGATACGATGATTTTTGTCAAGTTATTTTTTTTTTTTTCATTTCTTGAAAATGAATCATAAGCAGGTGAGTTTTCTTTGAACATATATACTGTAGTTAACCTAAATATTTGTTCACTCCTTTGTGGATTTGCGCAAGAAATGAGTTCCTTCTGAGGATCCCTTATGACTTTATCTCTTTTCTTGTTGCTATTTTTGTTTTGCTAGCGGTACTTGTCTTAATAACTACATACTTTCACTACCTGACACTAGCTCATCACTATAAACAGAAATTCTAAATTTCGAATCAGAATCAAAGTACTTAATACAGTAATATCGTATTTTAATATACTTATCTCCGTTTTTCTTAGCAGTTAGCACTAAACAAACGAACACACACAATAACAAGTCAGTATTCGCTCCATAACAACACGGATACCAGACAAGCATGCTCAGCAAGTGCCTTTGAGACTACCTTCAAACAAAACACGACAGGTGACGCTCCATGAAGAAGAAATGCATCAGGTAAGGTGCAGAAGTCTGCATTAATCGAATAATCTTAAACCACAATGCATGTACATGTCTCAAATGACCCGTTTTTATTTTCAATCGTTCTCTCGGGTTGGAAATGCTGCACATCAGTGACAAAAACGAAATTTATACATACTAACGCCCCCATTTGATGCACGTAAATATTTTAGATTTCCTATGATGCACTTGTAGTTATGTGTGTTGTTTCTGACCATTCTCGATGAGGAAGCTCTTGAAAAAGAATTTTCCTACTCGGTCTTTGGGATATGTTAAACACATCTTAATCAATATAACAAACTTCTTTCGGTATTCCAAATTCTGCAAGAATGCTGTATAGTATTTATCTCCTAATATAATCGTATGCCTTTCTAAAATCAATAAATAATTGATATACTGGGGTATTGTATTCCCATTTATTTTCGAGTATTTGTATAATGGTAAATATCTGGTCCATAGTTGATTGATTTCGTCTAAATCCACACTGATAATCTCCAATAGGTTTCGCGTATGGGATTAGTCTTAATAATAGAATGTTTGAGAGAATTTTATAGATGTTGACACAAGAGGAATGCCTCGAAAATTATTACAATCCGCTTTGTCGCCTTTCTTGTGAATTGGAACAATGATTCTTTCCACTCTTGTGGTAATTCCTCCTTGTTCCAGATAAGAAGAATGAGTTTGTGTATCTTGTTCCACAATTTTCCCCTCTGGCTAAAATTATCTCAGCCTGATTTTATCTACACCTGGAGATTTGTGTTTCTTTAATTTCTTTATAGCAATTTTTACTTCTGTTCAGCTAGGCTCTGAAATTTATGGTTCTGCTGTTCATTTTCCTTTCCCCACGAACATTAGTTTTTGGCTGCGTGTTAAGCAAATCATCTAAGAAATCTTTCAATCTATTCAAGTTGCTATCTGTATCAGTAAGAATTGTTCCGTCGCCTCTCTTTAGTATATACGCGCGAGGTTGATACCCTTTAATTCTTAAATTCGTTGATATCCTTGAACATGTCAGGAATGTTTTCTTTTGCCATTATCTTCAAGTTCATTAATTTAAGCTTTAAAAAAATCGCGTTTTTCTCTTCTAAATATTTTGGAAGTTTACCGTCTGATGTCAACGACATTTAGTGTAGTTATATCGTTCGGGTTTTGTAGTCAACGTAATTTCGCCTGTTTTTCCCTCTCCATTAGTTTGGTGCATTCCTGGTCGAAGCATGATTTGTTCCCACGTATTTCCGCGTGTCCCAATTTTTCTCTTGCTAAAATATTTAATGCTATCCCTAATTTGAACTCAAGTATCTTCAACATTCAGAGCTTTCAAAACCTTCTAAAAACGAGAATTTATTATACTTCAATCTGATATTCCCCTCTCTCCTGGTTCTCCTCTAATTTCTTTAAACTAAACCTCTCCGTTTTCAGATGTTGAATATTCTCTTAATTCTCTCTTTCTTATTATCGCTGCTATCAGATAGAGATCAGTGTCACAGTCGAGTCCTCTGTACGAGCGAGCATCACTTATGCTAGACTGTCTTCTTCTATCTACTAAAACGTGATCAATTTGATAGTGTGTTCTTCCATCTGGCAAGGTCCATGTGTATTTATGAACATCGTGATGTGGGAATTTTGTTCCCTTCACGATAAGGTTTTTAGATGTTCCAAAGTTCACGAAAATAACTCCGTTGTCATTACTTTCCTTGTGCAGACTTACTTTCCCTATAACCGGCTTGAAAACATCCTGTCACCCTACCTTGGTATTCAAATCCTCTAATAGAATTTTCATATGGTATCGCGGGACTTCGTCGAATACCCGTGATACTTCTTAAAAGTGTCTTTTATGTCGTCATCCTTATCTTCTATTGTGGCACGTACATTTAGAACAATAGTATCACACCACCGACCCTTAACAGTAATAAAAGGAAGTCTATCATTAACAAGTTCAACCCGTTTAATTGCTGATGTTAAAAGAATCGAAATTAAAATGCTATTTGTGTGGTCACATACAGAATAAAACTACAAAAGTTTAAAATTATTAGTGGAAATTAATGCTGTCACTATTTCGAACATTTTAAAAGCACATAGTTTCTAATATATTTAACTTTCATTTCTTATCTATAGTATGGACCGTTACATACAGTTGTATTGTAAATTTCCGCAACTGTTCTTCAAGTGGATTTGTAAACAACCAAAGGTAGTTTTGTCAAGTTTTAAAAAAAGTCCAAAATACGCTTCTTGAGAACAGCTCAAATTTATGAAAGAATACATAATGATCGCTTTTGGCTGCTGCAATGGTCTGCCCAAGCAGCTTAATAAAAAATCATTGTAGTATAACAATAGGTGGTGTGCTTTTCTTATAAGTAAAAAAAGGAAGGAAAAGCTTGGTGTGGTGAGTGTAGGGGGCGCCGAAATGTCTAGCTACGGCTCTGGAATTTACCTATTATTTAATTAGTACTGATATTTCAGACAGAAACAAATGCATAGCTATATGCATATACTTTAAATTTTCATAGGATCTTTCGATTTTTTTAAAGTTTAGAATAAATGAAATGAAATGAAATTTTTGAGTTTTACGTCCCACGATTATGCCGGTTAGGCTAAAGGAGACGGTGATGATGAGAGATGAATGAAATGGTGGAATGAAGAAAGTGGGAGGAAACGGGAGAACTGCGAGAAAACCCACGCACATGCTGTTTGTCCACCACAAAGTTTACTTGGCGAGAGCAGGGTTTGAACCCGGGACCCCAAACACCAGAGGGGAACGCTCTACCACTGAGCTACCGCGGCCCCTTTTTTTAGTTTAGAATGGGAGTCTTACTTATGTATCTTTTTCAAGGTTATTCACGTACTGTATTTTGAAAGCTTACCTATTTTATTAATTTGGGCATCGTCAACGTCTACCATCTGTTTATTTCTTCTTCAAGGCAGCGCCGTAACTTAGATTTTTTCTGGGGGGCAAGCATTAATAAGCGTATTTGGGCCCCCTAGAAAAAGTTTTCAAATTCTTGGTCCCCACCTTTCCATCTTTGTTTTACTCTTTACGGGCCCCGGAGCCTGTGGGCCCTCACGCACTGCAAGGTCTGAGGGGCCGTTAGTTACGCGCCTGGGCCCGTTCCATACATGACAAATTAATTAAGGGGGACAATATTAAAAAATCTCAAAACCATACGAATAAATATTATTTCTAGGGCTCCTAATAGCAGACTATTTTACTGAAATGGTCCCACGACTCTTTTTGTTTTATTTACCTTTTGTGTGCTGGTTTGTTTACGTTATGTAGTGAACCTGTTTGATGCTTCATTCATTTGATGTTCAAATTGTGTATGGAGTAAGAAAATTTTGTCTTAAAATGGGCCCCTCTCAAACGACGGGAAGCTTCCCTGGGGGGCTGTTGCCCCCTGCCTCCTCACAAGTTACAGCCCTGCTTTAAGGACACCAATTCTAGTTACGTCTTGAAATTCTACACTAAGGAGTACACGACTGGTAACTTTGTTCCAAGAACACTAATAACAAACAAGAAAGGTAGCTCAGCGATTTTCCTGCAAATCTCCGCTGTAGAAACTTAAGTGATGAGACCTGTGGACCATACAATGATGATACAATTACAATTCATCTATAGGAGAATCATCGTCTTACAAATTCCCTTTACAAAGCAAACAAAAGAATTCCATTCCAGGCCAACGCAAGGACATGTGAATAACTCAATCACACGAGGATCTCCTAATGTCATACCTTGATGGAAGTTCTACGAAGATAATCAACAAAATTCTGGAGACGGCTACATCACTCACAACATTAATACTCCCAAGAAGTTGAGAACCTGTATCCACACATTTATCTACAAAATGCCGACTAAGCACTACACGTCGAACAGTCGATCAAACCAGCAGGACATCTACCAAAGATCATCAGCAGTTGCCTCTCATAGCAACCCATCTCTTGTGCATACAATAAGATTTCTACAATACCGAGCAAAAGAAAAGAGTTCACAAAACAACTCTGTTTTCAAACTCAGCAACTAGTCATGATAAATAGGTAGCAGATAAACAGTGACAAACCTGCCGTGTTTAGTCCCCCCCCCCTCACTTTTGATACTCTAGCTATGTATAATGAAACAGGAAAAATGAGACTCAATAGAAGATGATATGAGGACGACAGAAAGAAATACAAAGGTTTTAGCTCTCATAGAAAGAAATACAAACCGTTAGGAACATGGGTTTAGAAGTAAATGCAGAGGAAACTAAATACATGGAAGTTTGCCGTAACAGTAATACTATAAAAATTATAGATACATTAAAACATTATATAATACTTTTAGGTTGTAGTACATATCCTTTATAACCAAATAAAGGGTTCATTTTATTTGTCTGACTATGACTACTCGTAAACGCAGAGAATGGTATAAAACAACTTGGACTAGAATTCTAATTACATTTTACACTGCTTCACACATCGATCTTCGGTAGGGAAGGGTTTTGGGGATTGCTACGGCAGTACCATTTAAAAAGTTTTGGAACAAATACGTTCCTCCTCAGGTCCAATGTAAAATATAGTTCACTTCACTGTACTTATTACAGAAGACGTATTTTAATTAAGTGAATGTATATATTTAGCTGTGTAACACATAAATACATTTTTAAAACTAAAAGGAAGTCGATAGCTATTTAACACAAATATATCTGTCCAATTGTTTCATGGGAAATTTTATGTTTACTTTCTGTGAATGCTCTGTAATCGAGCAACTTGTTCGTAAACGCAGAGAATGGGATAAAACAACTTGGACTAGGATTCTAATTACATTCTATACTGCTTGATACATCGATCTTCGGTAGGGAAGGGTTTTGGGGATTGCTACAGCAATCCCATTTAAAAAGTTTTTAAACAAAGGTCCAATGTAAAATATATTTCACTTCACTGTACTTATTACAGAAGACGTATTTTACTTAATTAAATGTATATATTTAGCTGTGCAATACATAAATACATTTTTAAAACTAAAAAGAAGTCGATAGCTTTTTAACACAAATATATCTGTCCGATTGTCTCATGGGAAATTTCATGTTTACTTTCTGTGAGTGCTCTGTAATCGAGCAAATTGAAGTCATTGCGAAGTTTGCCATGTGTTGAGCAGAAAGAGAAATGATACTGATTACTTTCGAGCTTGTTTTTGCTCTAAGTTGTAGCCCTACTCCATGTTTATTTCCATTTTGATTTATTCTATTAATATTTAAAACAGAAAAATATAGATAAGAAAGAAAGTGAAGAGAATACTAATTATATTACGGTCTCTAGGTTCGGGTACTATCTAGGGATAGCCAGAACCGGTTCCTGGCGGAACCGGTTTTCGGGTCTGAACGGATCCGGATCTAGAAATTCCTCTTTGCAGTGTTTTGAAGGCCTCCTTTACGGATCTTTGGGGGCTTTCGGATCCAGGTCTGGAACCGGTTCCTAAGATCCGGTTCTGAAACCGGGTTTTCGGATCCAGGTCTGGAACTGGTTCTGAAAACCGGATCTCCGAGAACCGGTTCAGCCTGAGCCGGAACCTTGTGGCCATCCCTAGTACTATCAACTTAATGAAAGGAGGTTTGGTCGTATACTCACCGTCGCTGACGAGCCAATTGTACTGCAAAAGTAGGGTTAGAACTTTTCTTGTCAACAGTCTTATATAAATTATATTTGTTTTTGAACATCTCTTATAGCCTCACGAAGGAAATTTATGAGAAGCATAAGACACCGAGTTTAGCACCAGATGATTGTACAGAGGAACTAATGTACCCTTGCATTGTGCTACGTTAACTGCATTATTACTATGGCAAGAATAAAATATTAAAACATGCATGAAATATATGACATTACTTATCCTGTTGATGAAAATATCATCATAATATACGCACGGTTACGCTACTTGCATCATATTACTAGACACAAAATTAGCACTCGTTACATATCTTTTAAACATATATAGTTTAGGCTTTGAGAAATTACAATTACATAGTTTTACACACTATTGATATATCTTTGATTAGTAAAACATTGGCCCAAGAATAATATATGTAGACGAACGCGACCATTGCCAATACCGATTTAATACACGAACATTAACGATTCCGATAGTTTAATCCTCGGAAGACACAAACATTTTTTAAAGTAAAAATATATTAGTCTCCGACTATCACCTTATTTGGTATTACACTTTGAAAATTCAACTTTTCATTTTTAAAGCACACTGCTTACTTAGTATATTCGTATGAAACAATAAGACTTATTGAGTCAGAATTTTACAAAAGAGCAGGTGAATGTTTTAAGTGATGAAATTTGACTGCCCGCGCTTTCCGAGCGCCAGGCTTACCTTACACAATGGAAGCGCAAGAATACATTGATAGGAGGAAAGATAGTTCCCCCAAAACACTTAGTTTTTATGAGGTTGCTTCACTAATAAGAATTGATTAACTGATCATTGTCTTATTGGGAACATTAACCACATTTAAACACATAATAATGTAAATAATAAATGATTATTACAAAAATGCACATTATGACGTATAATTCAACTCTGCCATTTAGCTTAGGAATTCAGCTTTGGGTAGGAGGGAGAAGAGAGTTAAGCTGAGTTGAATTTTTTATCCATATCAGGCAATGCGAACACAGAAATGGGTGAGCAACCACACACACACATAGAGACTTATGAGCGAAAAGGTTCGCAGCATTTCGATTCTAAGAATTTTTGTCTTGGTGCGTACTAATTTCAAGAAATCCTCTTCCGTATACGAGGGTTGATTAAGAGATATATAACGATATCGTTATAATTATAGATTGCGTTACTTTTCATTGATTCGAGTTCAAAAATATATTACTTTTAATTGTATAACAAAATATAGTAGGAAAAATCTAGACAGTTGTACTCTTTTATGTATCAATTTGAGATATGAGAAGCCCCCTAGTTCAATCGAGACCATGTGAGTTCGTGGTGGATGGTATCGTGCAAGTGTGATCTCTTGGGATTGTCCCGTTTTCTCTCACTTTGTTATTCCACCAATTAATTTCACGATAATTCATGTCCATTAATAATACGTGTGCTTTTTTGCCTAAAGTACATCATAGGACGGGAAAATAGAAATTGCATGTAATTTTCCCAGCTCGCGCCGTGCGGAATTTGTGGTGGACAAACACCGTGCTCGTGGGTTTTTTCGGGGTTCTCCCGTTCCCTTCCACTCTCTTCATTCCACCACTTCACTCATCTCTCATCATCACCGTCTCCTTTAGCCTAACCAGCATAAACGTGGGACGTAAAACTTAAAGATTTCATTTCATTTCATCAAGTTTACTTTGATTACCTTTGTAATTTTTAATTTAGTGAGCACTTGTTTTGTAAATGACAGAACTTGATAAATACATTTCTCTCTCGCTCTTAAGGAACCTGCTTTAACGGATGTTGGAAGCAACGGACAAAATCTGGAGCAGCCGATTCAGTTTGAAAGTCTATTTAAGAACTAAAAATGTTGAACTTACTATATTCTAATAAATAAGTGTAAACAGGTATTTTCCACAGCAGCGTTATTTCAGAGTTTGCTTCGGCAGCGGGGAGAACAAGGAACCGTTCCTGCCCTCTTCAAAGAGCATCTATGATTTTACACTGTCAGATTGGAGTGAATGCTAAATTGAAAGAAAAATATTCTATTATTCCTCGTTTTCCAGTAACGTAATTTGAATGTAACTGTTGGCACAAAGAGAGAAAAATCAAGCGAATTTGGAAGGCGAATCCATAGACTCTGACTATAGGTGGCTTTCCTCGCGCTGCTCATGCCACGACATAACTCCAATCCTAGAGAATCTGTGTTGTAATTAGAGATGCAAGGGCTCGGAAAAAAACCGGCTCTTTTGGAAAAAAAAAACTCCGTTTTTTCTGCTTCGCTTTTTTGCTTGGGAAATTTTGGCTTTTTTCAAAATTCTGCTTTAAATTGAGAAAGCAGACTTTGTTTCGCTTCTCTATAACACAATAAATCATTTAATTAGTGGTTGATGCCGATAATAATATAAAACCTCGAAAATGAACCATGAATTTCGAAAAGATATTTCAAACAATTTTTCTTCAACATATTTACGTTATGAATTCCAAAGGATTAACCAATGTATATAATAAGATTTTTTTAACCTCCTATATACAAAAGTAAGCAGGGTTGGCAAGAACCATGGTTGTTTTTGAAAAAGTCAAAAACCCGTTTTTTGGGGGAAGTTTAAACCAGGATTTTTTTATGGCTTAAACCAGGTTTTTTGATTTATATTTTGCTTTATGTATTTATATTACATATTCACAGAAATAAGTTTCTTTCGCCTTAGTGTTATTATGCAACAATGGGGTTATTCTGGAAGAGGTCCCAAAAGCTTAAAGAAGTCCGGTCAGTAAATTTCTTAAATTGAGAAACTCCCGCCCTAGCCATAGGGAAAATCCCGTCATTACTTTAAATGTAAAACAATAACGGGAAAATCCTGTTATTGCTTTGCATGTAAAATTTAAAGGCCAACGTATCATAATCAGTACGCTAAAACTGAGGTATTAAATAACAAATTTAGTATGTAGATATCATTGAAAGTCCAATCCAAGCTAATGTTGGAAGCTACGAAGGCAATCGATAAATTTTACCAATTTCTATCAATATATTTAAGCAACCTTAGCTTCTTTATAAAACAGCAGGTATTCAGGCATGCAGAAATATACAATTTGGTTTCGTTTCGTATGTTTAGACTTAACATCCTTACGTAATACCGAGGTTATCAAGAAGACTTTCGCTTAAAGTGACATCCGAACCGCTACTTGGTTTACGCATGAAAGAAGGGTTGTGATTCGACCGAGAATTGAACATGGGACACCTTGATTAAAAGGTGAAAAGGAAATAAAACTAATGCAGATGTTTGATATGTGGAAACGTCACCATGAAGTTCACACGATTCGCCTTTTTCGTTCTTTTTATTATTTTTTTTATGGTTTAAACCAGTTATTAAAAAAAAAACTAATGTAAACCAGCCAACCTTAAAAGTAAACACTTCTTTAAAAAAAATACACAAATAACTAGCAAAATTGTATGTAGTATTTTTAGTTCAAAATATTCCATACCCTCTTTTTGAAACAAAATAAAATTAAAACATAAGAGAAATACTTAGATTTATATGGTACACTTAAAGGTTGCACATCTAGAGCTTTTGGTTCTGTATATTCTTGAAATTCTACTGTTAAGGTTTATAGAACCACCATCACGGTTTACCCAATCCTCAAGTTTTCTGAATTTTTAACAAGAAGGATTCAACATATCATTACGGAAACTTCCCTACCAAAAAAAAAAAAAAAAAAAAAGGACTACGGAATGTATTTAAGATGAATACAACTGCACAACAAACATGACTGAGTGGTTAGCTTTGGCGCTTCTTTCAGGAAGTCCCGGATTCAACCCAGCATTCGACCATTCTGACAAAGCTTTTCTTCATTCCATCTGTGAATGTAGAAATAGTGCGTGTACTGTGAGTTGGCAGACTTCCTTTCTTATTGTTTTTAAATCGTTATTATTACTAATTACTTGCAGTGACGGTTTAGCGAAGGTTAGGGGGGCGGTCTTTCGGACTGTAGCCTGTTCCCCAAAGTTACGAAATGTCTAAAACAAACGAAATATCTATTAGTTATACCTTTACTCATAAACTTTAAGCTCCCGTCAAATAAAAATTTCGAATGTTTACAAAAACTAAACATTAGTAAGAAAAACCCCTCTTAAAATACTTTTATAAATCCGCCACTGATTCTCAGTATAAAATGATCTTCAACGTTGTATTCGGAAGAGTATTCCTAAATATAAACGAAACGAAATATTAGTTATGCCTGTAATCATAAACTTCAAGCACCTCCCAAATAAAATTAGGACTTTTTAGAAAACGAAACAATCAAAGAAACCCCTCCCCAAGTACTTTTCTAAATCCGCTACTGATTATTTGTATAAATTGGTATTCAAGGTTGTATCCGGAAAATTACTGCTAAATCATTGTACAGCTACAGTATAACAGAAATGTGAAGTACGGTTTGATGGATATATAGAAAAACGTAACTTTAACTTTTGCGCTTGAAGCTGGAGATGACAAACTAAAATGATCTAACTGAGAGAAGAGAAAAAAATGTCGATAACTCAAAAGTTAAAATAAAGTTAAATAGCCTCTAAAATTGCTCTCAAATACTACATTTTTCATCTTAGCTTTAATTCGTAAAACATGTGCTCCATCCATCTTGATAGTGAATTTCAGAGCGAAATATGGCATTTAGGTCATGGAATTCTTATCTAACTATAGAATATACTATAAGAAAGCTATTTAGATAGAAAAATCATGAAAATGAAAAAAGCCAAAATTTCCAAAATTCTCGTTTTTTCCCAAAAAAGCCGGCTTTTTATGTGAAAGAAAAACATCGATTCAAAAAAGCCGGCTTTTTTACATCTCTAGTTGTAATGCAGATTTTTTTGGGCTCTGCGCACACAACCAGATAATGCTTTACCAAAGTACATAACCATAATTTTCTGTATTCTGCACGTGCTGATGGAGGCGATACACAATTCCATCTATTTGCAGCTGTACAGATTGGTCCTGCAGGTGCAGAAAATTTTTTGTGTGATTTAGAATTTTGCTGAATTTCTTCTCTCCGGAGTTTCTAGAATAAAAATCGACTTTTCTCTCTCAGTGTATTATTTCCTACAGATTTAATATCAGAAGTTACAGGCAATCGGCAATGTCATTGACTAATTGGAGTTCAATAATTCTTTTTAGCACCTAGGTTATATGGGAAGAGCTAACTGCTTAAAGTGAGATCCAAACCACCATTTCAGTCCGTATTCACCTTCGGGAATTGAATCTGGGACTATGCGCGCAGATAGCGCGTACTAGTTAAGTGTCTCCCAGAAATAATTTACAATGAAATTTAAAAGCCCGTGCTCTCTGGGGGACAATTGGAAATGCATTGTGGGTAACCTGTTGAAGAGAGCTGGCCGCCTTATAAAACCCCAGGCAAAGAACGTGAAGCTCTTGTCACAATGCATGGAGATTGGGCGGTCAGGGCTGTGCTTTGTGGTACTTTTGTTATTCACTCTCAGTATATTTGTACCAAGAGGACGTAAATACGACGAACATTCATAAAGTCCATACCTTTAGGTAGAATTTGTGTGAATACATGCGTTATTCATACATATGGTTCCAGCTTTAATCACATGCAAGATGGCGTTGATGAAGCGTAAAAAAACAAGATAATTGATGTGTTGGGTAGCGTGGAACCATTTTTTTTTTAAAAAAGATGGAAATCTGAGAAAAAAAAATCACGATAAAATGTTGATTGTGTACGGGAATAATTCGACAACGTACGAAACCGTGGAAAACTGGGAAAAACTGTTTCAATGTAGATGCACAAAACTGCAAGATGTATTATGCAGTTTTTGACGGAGGAACTACACGTGATCAAACAAATGGAAGTTTCAGTATTTTGCGATAGACTCATAGCCATCCAAACAGGCGCGCAGACTGAAATTTTTATTGGGAGGAATCCAAAATTCGGGGGTTAAAATTCTGTAAGACACTAATTTTATGTAGTATTGAATCGGTGTTGTTCTATAATAATAATAAAAAAAAATATGATAAATATTTTTTAAGTACTGTTATTTATATTCTCAGAAAAAATGATAGAATTAGGTTGTTTTTATAAGAAAAGAAAGAGTATAGATGAGGTGTAAGATCACACTTATACTACATCAATTATTACTCTGCTAAACTAGTGTAGTTGTATTAAGAAAGTATAGAAATTTATGTCGAGTTAGGAAGTTTAGGGAGGGTCCGGAGCCGGTGGAGCCCTGCGAGGGCGCGCCCCTGCAGGTAAACAATCTCGAGACAGTAGGACTGTAATAGAACATATACGAAAGAATATGGAGAATACCAATCCAAATATTTTATAGTCCAGCATATACTCTAAGCTTACCTTAAATACATAGGGACACAGTGGCTCAGTGGTACAGCCCTTATCTCTGGGACGTGGGGTCCCTGATTTGATCCCCGGCCAAGTAAGTTTGTGGTGGACAACATTGTATCTGTGTGTTTTCTCGGGGTACTCCCGTTTCTTCACACATTCTTAATCTGCCGATTCTTCCATTATCATTCACTTGACTCAATTATCCGTCTCCCTAAGCCTAAAGGAAATAATCGTAAGACGTCATACTGAAAGATGTACCTTAAATGTATGAGAGAACAAACATTTATGGGGATGGGTACTCGCTATATTTTAGAAAAAGATCGAGAATTACATCTTTCCAGAAATTCTAGCATGAAACCAGTGCCACGAAACTGGTGTTAGTGCTGGATTAGTGCACAATTTGATACTTTTGTCCCGCGACGCAAGTAGGCTAGTTGTCGCCTGAGGCAAGAACTCGCCTTAGCAATCCTTCCTCCCTGACCAACCAAACCAAAACGCTTTCTGACTACACCTAATATTGGTATCACACTGTAATTCTCCTAATCCATTTTTTCTTTAAGTTGTACAGCTTGATTTCAAAATTGCAGTACATAATTTAATTTTTAATACAAGATGAAACACCAAACTAATTTGTATTTGATTGTCAAATAATTTGAGAGTAGCATGCATGACATTCTTACAGTCTTTTCATAATAACTGCAAATCACAATGTTTTCCGGATTATATCGGGATGTGCAAATGTGTAGAACGAATCAGCAGTCTGTTGCTTTAGAATATAATATTTAATTATGACAGTCAAGCTGTAGTCTCGAGTGTTATAATTTGCACATTTGTTGTTGTTTGTTACATTTTGCAAATCTCTTAAATCGATGTAAGGTAAATGAAAACACAAAAAGATGGAACTAAAATTTAACTTTGCTGGCTCTTTTGGCTGCAAAGGTTCTTACAGTGTCCTCAAAAGATAGTTTTGAAGCTAACATATACTCTATGGATATGATCCTAAGGTTGGTGAATCGTTGTTATCCTGTTAAGTTTCTAATGTATTTTTTTATGATCTTTAGTTTGCTAAAACTCCTTTCCTTGCCTAATAGTGAAAATAAATATTTGCCCTGTTTTGCGCCCCCCCCCAATCCGGCCTGTTTTGCGCCAGGGGCATAAAGCCCGTTCCCCCTAGTTACGTCACTGCTTGTGCCTCGGCATCCGATCAAGAATTGATTTTGCATGCCGATTATCACTTTTTCTCCTTGTAACATATTTGGCCCAAAGCCACTTCAACGTTTTTTTTTTTTTTTTTTCATAATAATGTATGTCACTTTGGGTATCCTTATGATCCACAAATATATACATGCATGTATTTTCACTTCTTTAAGTCAACACCTTCCTATAGAAAATTCTTTCTCCTATGCGTCTGACCAAGGGACTTCGGCAATTAACAGAGTTTTGGCTCACTTTTTGGTAATTGAGCAATAAACTAATTTTACATTTAAAAAAAAAGCACATTTTGACTTAAGAATGAAATAGACAAATATCAAGTACAGTTTTCTTTTTATACATTATTTTCATACTTATAATTACGATATTACATTGCAACGCAGCGAACTTTGTTCTCTGCAAAGAACATTCTCACTACAATTCACAGATTGTTATTTTCTTTGTCCTATGTCTTTACAATTTTATTCCCATGGAAGATCCCTCCAGGATCGGGATCCTAGGCAGAAATTCGCTGCTATATGTTGCGTAAAAGCAAGGATGTTATAAAATAGGGTATCTGCCCATACAACAAAATTGTGAAGCCATACGTCACAGTTCCGCCACACCTACTCTGCCCGCTCCGCGCCATTAAGATCGCAATGTTTCGAGCTAACAAACATGCGGAAACGAGAGTAGCCAATCAGACGTACCAGCTCAGACGATGCTCACTTGTTTTTCGGCTTCACTGAGTTCATAGGATGAAGATACGTATGGGCAGAACCTCTATTTTATAATATCCTTGCGTAAAAGTTGTTTGGTTATACTACGAAACATGTAGCAGTGTCACGTGTATAGCACGTGAAGGAGTTTGGTTTGTATTGTATGATATTTCGTCAACTATTATTTAAACCAGAAATTGTAGTATATTCATACAACTTCCGGTTTTAGTAGAGAGATTAGGGTGAACATCAAAAATATATTCTTTAGACCAGCGTTTCCCAACCTTTTTCAACTTGCGGCACACTACGGGGGTAGCTTGAATTCCCGCGGCACACTCAAAGATATAATTATTATTTGCAAATATAAAGTACCGTGGTATTTTTCTGTGATTACCGATTTTCTCACAGAGAAGAAAGCTCGATCACTTCCCCCTCCCCCGTGGAAATCATTATGCTTATTTTTCATTTCAATTTAAAACTTCAAAACAATTGCAATGAAATATAGGATTCAGATTTTTTTTTTTTTTAAATACAATTTCTGTTTCGAAAGCTGTATCCGATTTTTCACTAACGAGAGAACCTATCCAATTGTAACTCTGACTTTGAGTCGAGACTATGGCCGTTGGATACCTTGTCCCAAAAGAACATAACACGAAAAGGGATACATTCTCGATCGCAACCGTTGCGGAGATATTAAGCTCCATACTATACATTACAAAGTCAGATTCCGGGTCAGATTTTTCGAAAACGGTCGGGTAAGGAAACTCAGCGAATACATATCAAATTAGTGTGAGGAACCCAGCACCTTCTGGATGAAAAACTTGTGTCCGCAGGGCACCCGCAGGTTCCCAGGCGGGGTCCAACTCAAAATTTGCAAATGGAACCGGGGGTCAGTAGCATACTGTATGAAAGCTATTGTTAAATAAAAGAAGATACAACAAATCTCAACTCTCCTGTGCCAACGGGTAACTGGTCAAAATGTCAATACAACCAACATCAGAAAAACTATGGCCACGCTTCTAAATCCGTTAAGTTGCGATAATAACAAAACAGAAAAACATGTTTAAAAGTGCAAGGTATTGAAGTAAAGCAAATTGCTGCAGTCTCTCACAGAATCGCACAACGGACCTTATCCAAGTATAAGTGTGACTTCGAATGACCAATAAACCATAGAATAACCATGACCATTGGATTTCGTGTCCTAGCAGAGAAAGGTTACATTGTCAATCGCAACCGTCGTGGAGGGTGAGAAGGTCAAAAGACAACGGTATATCCTTCGCGCATCGAGACCCCAGATTCACAGATTACACCGTGAAATTTCTGTCGGAGGATTTGCTGAACGAGAAACATGATGGTAAAGACGAATAGGAGTGATCTTGAACTGTGAGGCAACTTGGAGAGGAGTGGGATTGAAGAAACCTGGAATAATGGTGCAGAAATAAAATATATCGGAGAATGCTTTTGAGAGAGAGACTGCAGCAATTTGCTTTACGTCAATACCATGCACTTTTAAACATGTTTTTCTGTTTTGTTATTGTCGCAACTTAACAGATTTAGAAGCGTGGCCATAGATTTCCTGATGTAGGTTGTATTGACATTTTGACCAGTTGCCCCTTGGCACAGGGTTATTGTAGAGTTGAGAATTGTTCTATCTTCTTTTATTTAACAATAGCTTTCATATAATATGATACTTGACCCCCGGTTCCATTTGCAAATTTTGAGCTGGACCCCGCCTGGTACCCTGCGAGGGCCCCGGGGACCCAAATTTTTCATTCAAAAGGTTCTGGGCTCCCCACACTAATTTGATATTTATTCGCTGAGTTTCCTTACCCGACCGTTTCCGAAAAATCTGACTCGGAATCTGACTTTGTAATGTATAGTATAGAGCTCAATTTCTAACTTTTCACGCTTATATCTTCGCAACGGTTGCAGTCGAGGGTATATCCCTTTTCGTGTTATGTTCTTTTGGGACAAGGTATCCAACGGCCATAGTCTCGACTCGAAGTCAGAGTTACACTTGGATAGGTTCCCTCGTAAGAAGGAAGATCACTCAAGAACGAACGAACAAACAAATCTCTTGTACTTTTAAAACACAGTAGGTAATTTGTATGCACGTTTCCTTTGCCGAGAGGATTGAATGATTTCTTTAAAATTAAGTTACGAAATAGTCTGCAACAATAAAGAAGCAATAATGGTCATGACAATAATAACAAATACGTTTGTCCACATTAAAAATGTACAGAAAAATAACACAGCATGAAACTTAAAATTATAGATTCATAGTAGAGGTTCATAGTAATGTGAAATAACAAATATACAATTTTTGCCTATGTCTTGCAATTTATTGCTATAGAATTAATAATTTTGTTTCGATTTCCTCGCGGCACACCAGTGTGCCGCGGCACACCGGTTGGGAAACGCTGCTTTAGACCTTAAATTGATTACAGAAATCCTTTCTCGCTATCTGTTACCGTTTTCCATCTATTACAAGGAACGCTAAAACCGAAAGTAGTTAGTTTCAACCACTTCCGGTTCGAATAAGTAGCTGAGAGAGAATATGGTATATATTATGAGAATGGTAAATTGATTCAATAAAACAGCTTCTCGCTAATTCTTAGCATTTTTGCTCTATGTAGATCAATATTGAAACCGGAAGTCGTAGTGGATTTCTACCATTTCCACTTTTAGTAGCAACTTAAAGATGGAGATTAAATGCATTGTTGAGATGCTTAATCGATTGCAGGAACCCGATTCTTTCTATCTATTACCATTTCTACACCATAACGATTAACGGTAAAACCGGAAATGCTTGATTTTTCTGATTTTTTAAAAATACAGATTAGAATGGACATGAATTATATTCATGGGAAACATAATCAATTGCATAGAACCACTTCTTGTTATCGCTTACCGTTTTCAATCTATAACGATCAATGTCAAAACCGGAAGTGGTTCATTTGTGTTACTTCCGGTTTCAATAGAGAGATGGAATATGCTCTTGGGATACTTAATTGATCACAGAAAATCGCTTCTCGCTATCTATTACAGTTTTTATTCTAAGGCAAATAATGTTTTATTCTATGTCATTAGTGATCTCAACTACTTTTAGCTTGGATAGCAGATAAGAGAGAAGATGTTACCTATTGTTAAAAACTTAAGTCCTTTTTTTAAAAAAAAAACTCTTCTCCAGGGCGTAACTTGTGGGGGGCAGACAGTACCGTACGCAGGAATTTATTTCGGGGGGTCTAAACTAAATATTCCTAAAATTGCTCTTAAAATTGGGTTAAATTTACACAAAAGTCGAAATTTCGGGAAGGGTACGGACCCCCATGACTCACCTCCAGCGTACATCCCTACGGGCAAGGGGCAACAACCCCCAGGAAGCTCTCCGCCGTTCGAGGGGCCCACTTTAAGACAAAATTTTCTTAATCCATATACGGTACGAACATGAAATTATAAATGAAAACAGTTTGGCCTGGACGTTGATCAGTCAGTCACCTAGGGCTACTATTATATAGGCTTATAGAGATTTAAGATATACTGAAAGCATATTCATAGTTTTATTATGAGCTACGAACTATTAATAAAATTAGTCATTTTTAAACAGTGTGATGTGATGAAACACTGTTGTGCCGACTGAAGGTTTCAATGCGAAATAACTATCTTTCATTTTCTGAAATAATATTTTGGGTTATTGAACTGCATTTCTTCAGTAGACAATTATATTTTTTATGATCATAAATACAAAGCAAGAGCACCTTCATGGCCAAGCGGTTACCGTACTCACATTGTGTGTGGAAGAACCGGGTTCTATTCCCAGCAGGAGCTCATGTGGTTTGAATTTCACATTAATCAGTAGGTCCAAGTCTCATATAGCCTCGCTGCTGAACAAGACGTTCAACTCAAATACAAAACAATCTGGCATTAAGTGTTTAGAAAAGTTAAATTTTATAGTTATGCAGTAGGATTTTAAATTATACACTTACTACAACAAAAACAACAGTAAAAACAAAATATTAAAAACGCTGTAGTCTTTCAAAAAGTTTTTTTTTTTTAAAAAAAAAAAGATAAGTGGCATAATTTTCTGTTTTATGAGGCATGACTTTAGCTTATAGTTGAGCCACTTTCAGAAAATTTTGTTCGGGAGGGCAAAATCGTAGGCAATAGCAATTTAATTTAGCTTCGGGAGGCAGGAGCAAGAATTGGTTAACTTCAGGGAGACCCATCACCATGTTACTGCCAGCGGAGAGTAAACATGACACTACCTCAAGGTTTTAGGGGACTAAATGCCTATCAGGATTCGAAATGAAGTATATGAAATGCTGCTTTACCCAAATATCTAGAGCTCCTTCGCAGTTAAGCGGTTAGCGTACGCGCCTATGGCGTGGGAGACCCGGGTTTGATCCCCGGCGGGAGCTCATGTGGTTCGGATTCCACGTTAATCAGTAGGTCTTGTCTCATTTAGCGTCGCTGCTGAAAGAGACGGTTAAACTGAAAATCAAATCAACTCAACCCAAATATGTATATTGTAATACTTATATATATATATATATATATATATATATATATATATATATATATATATATATATATATATATATATATGTGTGTGTGATTTTTTGAGAAGGGGAGGAGCTAGTTATAGATTATAGTACAATAATTCATTGCACAACGATAGGCATTCAATATACTCTAACGTTGTTACACATTTCAGCATCTTATAAAAAACTTACGTACTATCTTCGTCAAAATACGTATATGGTACTTGAAGTAGTCAATTCGTTCCAAAGCTCCAAACAAAAGAACTACGTGCATCTTATGTTGTTGGTAACTGGGAGATGCACTGCGGGACATGCTGTATAATAGACCAACAAAACGAATATGAAACTTACTTCTGTACCAGGATAAAGATGATTCATACGCATTTAGACTCTCGGCAGTACCTTTAAACAAATGGGAAATTGTTTTCTATCCTTGATAATGGTTCATTAAAGAACAATTCTTTAAATTTAATGCTTTACGTGTCATATTTAACGAATCTATTTTATTCATTTTGTTCCTGAAATTCTTCTTCCAATGAATTTACCTGCGCACAAACAAACAAACAAAGCAAATGGATAAGGGAGCACGGAATAGGAATTGTGTTTAACCTTCATCTTTATACGATGTGTATTTATGCCTTTCAGTACACCACAATACATTGACAGAAAACAATAGCCTATAAAACAGTAACCTGTCCTTTCCACGAGCTCAACACCAGATCTTAATTGGTGTTACGCAACAGATAGCAGGAACAGATGCTATACTTCTTCCTTTTCCGTTGACACATTATACTCATCGATAGGAAGTCTATTATATGTGATTATGGTTGCAAACAGAATATGGGATGTGCTTCTGTTTACCAGATGTGTCTGTGTATTTATTGAAGAATTATCATGATTCATTCCCTGTAAACTCAGAAACATGTAACCTCATACACATATCATTTAACGAATACTTTTTAATTTAAAACTGAATGAGTTTCCTAGTTCAGTAAAGATCTACTTTTTCTTTTACACCTTTCTATCATATTTCCTCGAAAATAAGAAAGGGTCTTCTTATATTAACTTGTTGGTCTAAAAGATGAATCAGAGTTTATTTTCAGAGGGTGCCTTATTATTATTATTTTTTTATTTTGTCGCGAATTTTGTCGAGGAATTTGAAGCTTAAAATATATAAAACGATAATCATGCCTGTTGTGCTGTATGGTTGCAGAACATGGTCGTTTACTCATAGGGAAGAACGCAGACTGAAAGTATTTGAGAATAGAATCCTGAGGCGAATATTTGGACCCAAGAAAAACGGAAATCGGGGATGTGGAAACTTCATAACCATGAACTGCATAATTCATACCGTTTACCAAACATTGTTAGGGTCACCAAGTACAGGAGGCTCAGGTGGATAGGTCATGTAGCCAGAATAGAAGAAAGTAGGAACGCTTTCAAAGTTTTAACTGGAAATCCAATCGGAAAACGACCATTAGGAGGACCTAGGCGCAGATGGGAGGACAATTTTGAGATGAATCTGGCAGAAATAGGAATACAAAATAGAAACTGGATCCAGTGGCCAAGAACAGAAGTCAATGGAAAGGTTTCGTGAACGCGGCATTGGACCTTCGGGTTCCATACGTCTTAGAGTTAGTTAGTTACTCTTATTTTTTTTTTTTTTTTTTTTTTTAATGTACAGTCTAACACTGCCTATCGACTAACGTCCTTCTGAATGTTGTGAGAAAACTGACAAAATAAGTTTGTTGAGAAGTTTATCTAACTGCACATAGAAAAAATAACTAATCTACTATAAGGTAATCCGTTTGGGAGAGCTCTATCTATTGGCCATATTTTGGTGGTAGAGCTTAAGGAACAGATGGCTAGTGTGGACCAGATTTCTCGTATACACTAGAAACGAAACGTTGAAGTGAGAAAAATTGACTGAAATAAAAAAGCGCATTATATTAGCATTTATGGCAATCAAAAAGTCAGTCAGTAACTATATATTACAGAAAAATAAAACTAATGTCATTGGTCCACTTAAGGAATGAAATTTGTTAAGTCGAATGTTTCTTAGAGTGGATCAGTTCCAAAATCAAGTAAAACGCACAATCCATTGATGTCAAGTTCAAATCAAGATGAAATGGCGAATCGCAATTTGATTTCAGTCTGTTTTTTGCAGGTCATCTTTGAGACATTTTGGAGCTGAAAATAGTGGTAAAACACTTTTTGTTATGTTTTTTTGGCCAATCAGGATGTTTTAGTTTATTTTATGATATTCATACAATGTTCAAAAAGTCTCCAATACAGGAAACACGCATTGGTCCAGTCTGCGCAACTGATAGGTTGAAACTGAAAAACGTGCTTCTAAATTTAACGTTACACTACAGTCTTCAAACACATACTATATTGTAACTTAGAAAAAGTATTTGACGCTAATACACATTTCGATACTTGGTTATTACTGATGAAAACTAATTTGTATTGATCAAAAAAAAAAAAAAAAAAAAAAAAACTGTTCTTAATCTTTTTGCACTGAGTGCACATCGGAAGAGACTGTTCTCGAAAGATTCCTTTCCTCTTCTGCAGCCAATGTATTCAACTCTTATGTTTTCAATATATTAAGTAATCGAATTCAAAAGCCGGCCAAAGGGATCACGGTGACTCGCTCAGTGGTAGAGCACTTTCGTCTGGTGCGTGGGATCCCTGGTTCGATCTTCGGCCAAGTAAGTTTGTGATGGACAACGGGGTACTCCCGTTTCCTCCCACTTTCTCATTCCGCCAATTCTTTCACTATCATTTGCTTGCCTTCATCATCGTCTCCCTTAGGCTAACAGTCATAAACGTCGGACGTTAAACTGAAATATTTCATTTCATTTCAGAAGCCGGTCCAAATTCGGCAAACGTTTCCAAATTGAAAAAAAACAGATGCTTTACAGTATATTTTTCTCCATTTATTCTCACCTCTCAATTGTACTCTAGAAATATGATTTTAGTTTTAGGTCCTTGTTCACGGATGATGAAGTGGACTTCTAATAATTAACAAGTGTGCTTTCTGGACAATGACAAAATCGAGCCTAAGACTCTTAACTATTTGGTACATACGAGGCACGTGTAAAAAAAAGCGATATCTATTATATAAAAGAGAACGCACAAATCCTTTGTTAGCTCATCACGCTAATACGGCTGAACCAATTTCTTTCATTTTTGGGGGGTTATTAGGATTTGGACCCTAGATGGTTTTTATCATATCACTTTAATTTTTAATTACCAGTGTCTTGAGATAATTGACCATTCAAGTGTCCATAACGTACAAATCCTTTGTTAGTTCATCATAGGTATAAAAATAAACGTATTTATATGCAACCCGCATGACCGTGTCACTCGGCGGGTTAACATAAATGACAGGCGATATAATGTTAACATTTACTGGAATCTACTATGGTTTTTATCATATCACTTGAAAGCGAAAAAGTAAAAATTATCTAAGTAACACAACGTTTATTGCGTTCCGGGGTGACCGCAGCGAAGCGGGGCGGGTTAACATAAATGACAGGCGATATAATGTTAACATTTACTGCAATCTTCTATGGTTTTTATCATATCACTTGAAAGCGAAAAAGTAAAAATTATCTAAGTAACAAAGTTTATTGCGTTCCGGGGTGACCGCAGCGAAGCGGGGTGAACGCTGCTAGTTTTTTATAAAACAATAAAATGATAGAAGAAATTTATTGTGATTGATATACAAGTATTATAGCGAGCTGGCTTTAATGCGAGGCTGAGAAATTCAGAGTTGATTGACAGGTGCCCCACCCCGTCACCAAGAAACGATCACTCGACGGTCCTGGGCAAGGTTGCCAGTGCTTTGTCAAAAAAATTCACCTAATACTCACTTAATTCAAAGAGTTTACGCAAATTATGCAATCCCTATCGAAGATCCCTGTATACGTGAACACACGCAAGTTACGCTGTGATAGCAAATGCTTTAGTTTTTTCTCCCTCGCGATAGTTTGCCCTCTCTTACGCTGTGAAGCCATTGTCAAATGAATAATAAGCAGGGCCTGGATTTTGTTGACAAGTCAACTTTTTTCTGTTACGCATAGGACAAGGCAAGTTCAAATAAAAATGTTATCCATCAACTCTAGGTTCTAAAAATATATTTTTTTAAGGGTCAACCTTTGGTCACTTTTTGCCGTTTTGAAATTTCAGGTCAATTTTTAATATTTTAAGGTAACTTTTAGGTCACTTATGGTCTTTCTATTCTTTTTTTTTCAACATAAGGAAATATTTAAATGAACACGGTTTACGGATGTGGAAATGACGAAGTTGAATAATTTCTTTTCTTGCTTCCTGACTACTGGGGTGGAAAAACTGCATTCTTAACAAGCTAATGAAAACTAAACTGTAGCTGGTTGACGAAAGGTGAGGGTTGGTAGGTAGTCAAACAGATAGTTTTGGGTTGTTAACCACAAAGGATGTGATCATGTGCATAACTAAAAACGGATTATAAGGCGTAAGAAATATTTTAAACAGGTTTTTATCTATTATTCTCATGTAACCTACACTTGCGAACTTTAATTGGTTAAGAGTGCCTTCTGGTTTCAACTCGGGAGTGAATTGACGCTTTCAGTACGTACAGTGCCGTACAATGACCTGATCAATGCACATAAATGATCAATGGACTGCAACTAATTGAAACAATTTTTTTTGAATATGAGTGAGAAATGTTAATTAAAAATCCAATGAATATTAAAAAATGTCAATGTTTAACGAAATAAACGTTTAAGAAAACGCAAGTTTTAAGGTCAATTTTTGTGATTTTTAGGGTCATTTTACAGGAATTTTAGTGTCATTTTATAGTTCACTTTTTAGACAATTTTAGGTCAACAAGATCCGGGCCCTGACAATAAGCAACAAAACCACAACCACAACAGCAATCAACAAATAACCAACTCATACTAACTCTTCAGAATGACATTCATGTGACAATTTTCTAACCCTGGCAACGCTGACATATAGAAGGAGGGTAAGGGAGTATCGCAAGAGTCAGGCAGAAAAATGTTGAAATATTTCCCCCTCTACCTCAACCCCCGCTGGTAAACAAGCTAGCTCCCTATTATACCTCATACTTTTGCTATTTTCGACGTAGTCACCACGAACTTTAAGATATTTCCGATAGCATGGCACAAAAAATTGCCACCTGAGAATGCAGACAGTCCAGAACTGCGTGTTGAACACTTCACCGTCGTTGAAACGCTTTGATGCAAGTCACTTTTTTCAGGTGAAGAAAAAGAAAGAAATCGCTGAGGGCAACGTCGGGGCCGTAAGGGGGTGATTGATAGTTCTCATAGAAATCTTCGAATTGTGTCACGTGTTGGCAACCATTGCCATGGATCAGGAAAACTGCAATGCCGACTTTGGATGGCATGTCACAGATTTTACAGTGTTTGACAATATACGTGTGCTGTAATTGTTCGTCCTAGTTCCAAGAATACCACAAGAATCACACCTTTTCGGTCCCAAGACACGGCTACCATGATATTGTGAACTGATGGTGTTTGAAGTTCTTCGTTTTAGAAGAACCATGCAGGAGGAGCAGCTCAAAGTGCCGCAATTTTATTGACTGCTGCTTCGACTTCTCAGTGGCGTATGATATCCAGGTCTCATCCCCCGTTCCCCCGTCACTATGTGAGAAAAGAGATCATCCTCTCCTCAGTAGGCAAAAAAAAAAAAAATCACATGCAGTCATTCTTTGCTCTTTGTGAGCGTCTGACATCATTTGTGGCACACACTTCGCACAGAGTTTGAGGTAACCCAGCTTGCCGATCACAATACGATTCACTGTGTACGTAGTCACTTTTGGAAGCTCTGGTGAGTTCAGTTATTGTGAACTGGTAATTGGATCGCACTTTTTCATTAACGCATTTCACCACAACATCAGTAGGCCTTCCACTACATTCATCGTCATGAACTTTTGAACGCCCTTCCCGAAACTCTTTGTACCTTTACCTGAGTTTCTCTTCATTCATTACTATCTGTAAATGGCACACCATTCCTGATTGATGTTAGCTGCATTCTGTCCTTTGGTATTCAGAAATCATATGACAGATCTTACTTCACATTTGATTGGATTTTGTATTACGACAACATTTCACCTTACCACTATTTGCACGTACGCAACACCACTCGAACGATTCTATTATCTCTGTTGAAAGCATAGAATACTGGAGTATGCTCAATTTCATCCAACCTTGGATAAAAAAATTATCGTTTATTTTGCAATCCATTTTTTGTAATATTATTAGCGTTTAAAAAAAAGAAACGTATGCGAAGATGAAACATATAACAATTGATAAATCATCATTGAGTTGAACGAAATGATATGGGTGAGTATAATTCTTCATGCATATGTAATTTTCGAGAAAATCGATATAAACAAGTTCCTTTCTTTGTAAACCGAAGGAACGTATGTTGTACGATTATCACATCTGATAAAATTAAACTGATCCTGAAATATGCACTAATCAGTTTTCAGTATGGTTAATGAGATGTTATAAACTCTTAAACTTTAATTTTGTTTAACTATGGCATCATCTAAGGAGAAGACATATCAATCGATAGTTCACATAGAAATGAACAAACTGCCATGCTTGAAGAATTACCATGTGGAATTCTCGAAAAATTGAGAGAAGAATTTTTATGACATTGTAATGTATGTCATTCGTTGGCATCTAGTGTAATTGATAGTTTTTATTCCGCTGGAATAATTTATTTATATTAATTGTGTAATGAATAAGGGATGTAGCTAGAATGGAAGAAAGGAGAAACGCTTTCAAAGTCTTGACTGGAAGACCCATCGGAAAACGACCATTAGGAAGACCTAGGCGCAGATGGGAGGACAATATTAAGATGGATCTTGCAGAGATAGGAATACAAAGTAGAAACTGGATGCAATTAGCTAAGGATAGAAGTCAGTGGAGAGCTTTTGTGAACGCGGCATTGAACCTTCAGGTTCCATAGGCCATAGAGTTAGTTAGTTAGTTTTTTTTTAATGAATAGGGGAAACATGATCCGTTAACAGTGATGCACATACTGCTTGTAATTGGTGAAATGAGAATGCGGAAGGAAACGGTAGAACCTCGAGGAAACCCACGGACACGAGCTTGTTATACTATACCATTTATTATTGTGAAATGATATTTTAGAATTCCCTTTAAGAAAATTCTCTCTTCTGTTATATAGAGCAGAATGAGATGCTTATGAACTCAATTGACTCACTATCTAGTGGTGTTATCTTCCCATTCTTCACCTCGTATACACTAATTCTTGCTTACTTCGCTTTCCGTTTCAATTTCTAAACTATGTATAATTTCTTACTCCATCCGAACCTTCAATATTACCTAAGTAATTTACAATAATATTATTAGTTTACAATAGCATTCAGTCTCACTTTCAAACACATGTTTCGCCAAATCAACCAATACCAAATTTCATCCAATCAACTCTCATTACATCAGTCACAAGCTTTTCAATTCAACTTCGGCCCAGAAATCAGTAAACAAAAATATTTACCACTGTTCCGTTTCATGTTACCTAGACTTTGGATAATGCAGAACCTTACTTAATGAGGATCTGTACTATTATAGACTTCTAATCAGGTCCTCTTGATTTAACTCAGCTTTAAAACTCTTAAGCTTGTAATGATGAAATGTCTTTTCTTCTTGGTTAAATAATATCCGCAATGCATTACATTTTCACTGTTTAAAGGTTACATGCTAATAATATTGTCAAACAGATAAGAGTATTTGTTCTCTGCTATTCAGCTTTGAATTATGTACTTCGCTTCACGACATCATCATCATGTATAGTCTATCTAACCCAACAACAAAACCCTTATTAAAATACGAAAAAACATTCCTCTCATAACATGTACCTATTTCTTTAATTAAGAACCAACATCGTTAATTACTAAAGAGACCAGAGTATTGTAGTATGCATTATATATTTATTGTTTATGCATATACACACATAAAGATATGTATATACATAGCTAATTTAATAGCAAGTATCAATGGCAATGTGTTTATAACGACTTATTTGTGATGAACAGTTAAGACATTCTTACGTGAAATGTTCTATGTGTGGTATTTAAATAAATGTGGCGCCTAGTTGATGAGTTTGCATGTAATCATATTTACACAGCAATAAACAAAAGAAATTTTCTACCAGACGAAACTATGCTGACTTCTCAACATATATTTTATTTCCTTATTTTGTCATTTTATTTCCTTTGCGTCTATAATAATTAATTTCGAATATCCAAAGCTCCAATTTTCCTCAAAAATATACATTTTTTAAGTACACGTATGTCATTAATTTCATGATTCATATTGTGTCTACCAGTTCTGTATGCACACTCTTCATACAGCTATGCATAGTAATATTACATTCTATTTCGTATTTATCTGAGGTTTAGAAATGACATGAAATTAAATTTCTAGCTTAACGCCCCAAGATTATACACTGAAACTAGGCGACACAGTGGAGGCCGCGATGACTCAGTGGTAGAGAGTTTCCATGGGGTTCTTAGTTCGATCCTAGCTCGCGCCAAGTGAGCTTTGTGATGGACAAATACTGTTTGCGTGGGTTTTCTTGGGGTTCTCTCGTTTCCTCCTACTTTCTTCATTCCATCATTTCATTGATTTCTCATCATCACCGTCTCCTTTAGCCTAGTCAGCAAAACCGTGGGACTTAAAGATTTCATTTCATTTCACAAGTGACACAGTGATGAAAATGAGTGAAATGGTGGAATTAACTCAAGTGGGAGAAAATATCTAACAAGTAAAGGACCATATGGTTGTCGCGCAAATCAGATGCAGACATACGCCATCTGATTGAGCATGAAAAGATATGGAGAACACAGAAATTTAAGGTGCTAAGGGCCATAGGAAGCGGAGCGAGGAAAGAGGAAATATTGAATGTCGGCAAAATTGAAGAAAGCCAGGATGACTGGAAAAGTTAATTTCGTGCAAACAGGGAAAGAAAGTCAACCAAAAGAACGAAACTAAACATAACAAGGATATCAAGGACGAAGAAAGATTATAATCAGGGTTGCCATCCGGCCCACAGTGTTGCCAACGCTGCATAATATTGATATGGAAGATATAGCACAGTATAGCAATTCATGCATAAGGAAAAATATTAGTAACACAAAAAACAATTGAAAAGACTCTGTACACGTGCGTAAAAAGGTTTCACGTAGTCGTGAGTGAATATTACACCCGTGTGAATACAAATGGAGGAAAATAGAAAACAGTACGCACCATTTGTAGTTTAATTGCAGTTGACGTGAAGATCACGAATGAATGTGTGGTCAATACACAAACATTTCTCGCAGTGAGCACAGCGGATGAAACCCAGCTGGTCACACGCGTCTCTACAGCATTCCTCTGTGAGTCCTTTTTCAAAGCAATATGCGGAAGGTGTTTCACACTGTCCAGGATGTTCATTGGAGTAGCCACATTTGAAAAACGCAAAGCGTATCATCTTTAGGAATCGCCTAGAGGAAAACTGGTAATGAACAAATGACTAAAGGCGGAGAAAGTTCTCACGTTGCCACACATTAATACTGGAGAACGCTAACGTATCTGTGATGTACTTCACCATGTTTTTGAATGGACGAAAGAAGAACACATCAGCAGGTTGTATAAGGCCTGTACATTTCGGAGGAATCTGCTTTTTGTAGAACTGAACACCGTCAGGAACTGTCATGTTGTAAAGAGTGTCATCGTTGTTTGGAGTCCAAGAGTCAACCAAAAGCAAAACACGATTCTTACCCTGAAGGTCGGACCACAAAATTTCTTCCAGGAAGATTTGCAAATCCCGTTTGGTCATATTCGCTGATCTGCTTGCATATGCTTTCACATTGAGGAATTCAGCGATGCTCCCAAACACTTTCGTTTCTGTGTTATCATGTGCACCCCCTATCGTTAAACCTTTTTACGCACGTGTTCAGAGTCTTTTCAATTGTCTTTTGTGTTACTAATATTTTTCCTTGTGCATGAATTGCTATACTGTGCTATACCTTCCATATCAATGTTATGCAGCGCTGGCAACACTGCGGTCCGGATGGCAACCCTCATTATGATCTTTCTTCGTCCTTGATGCCCTTGTTATGTTTAGTTTCGTTCTTTTGGTTGACTTTCTTTCCCTATTTGCAAGAAATTAACTTTTCCCGTCATTCCTGACTTTCTTCAATTTTGCCGACATTCAATATTTCCTCTTTCCTCGCTCCGCTCCCTATGGCCCTTAGCACCTTAAATTTCTGTGTTCTCCATATCTTTTCATGCTCAATCAGATGGCGTATGTCTGCATCTGATTTGCGCGACAACCATATGGTCCCTTACTTGTAAGAGAAACACGAGAAATCTCACGCACACGGCGTTTGGTCACCACAAAGTTCACTTAGCGTAAGCTGGAATTGAACTATGAACCAGAGATAAGTACTCCAGTACTGAGCCACCGAAACCCCAATCGAGTTTTGCAAAAAATCTTAAATTAGTAGATGGAAACTAGATAGTTTAAAAATACAACAAAAGTTTTTGTGTAAAGTTGCTAAATTATTTTTTTTTTTACTTGTATAAATTAATCAATAGTAATAAGTATGGTTTACTTAAAGTATTTAAAACTTGAGGAAGTAGTTAATAATTGGGGGGAAGATTAATGATATCTATTTATGCCATCACATATCCTATTTTATAGTGTATTGTAATATTTGGTAAAACATATTTTGCACATACGTGTTTTGTTTCTCATCTTTTATTATGAATTATATAAATATTTTGTATAGTTTACGATATAAAAGATGACAAATATGTGATTTGTATAAGCTTTTAAAAGAGTTCTTCAAAGTTAAGAATAAGGAAGTTTCCCGCCCGTTGCAGCACGAAAGTTCAGGTTGGTGATTAAGAGTGATCCTCTCTGTAGCAGCTGGGTCAAGGAAATTTCTTTCCCGTTGCAATGTAATCTCATTTTTTAATTTTTCCTACCGTGTTATTTTCTTTTTCTTTTTTTTTTTTTTTTTTTGGTAATATTGTCATAATTTGTTGCAAATTTCCTGTATTAATAATATTTATTAAATCTTTCCAATTTTCCGTTTATTTCAATTAGTTAATCATGATTTGATTCGACTAACTTATAGCTAGCAAAATTCAAGTTTGTAACCCATTGAAATACATATATTTAGAAAAATTCTTCTGTCCAATGTGAATTTATATAATTTAAGTATTTTTCGTATTCTAAATATTCGATTTCTTTAATTGGGATAAATATTTTCAAAATTATTCACCCAGAAAATTCGATGATTGTTAAAAATAGGCGAATTATATTCATAGTTTCGTATATTTCCATATGTTTTAATGTAAACGTTGCAATGAAAATAGGCGTGTGAATCCCTGATTTGAGGAACGTCTGGGTTGAAATTAAGTTGTTGATGGTAATTGCAAATGGAAGTTCGTCGTGTTTAATGTCTGTTCTGGAATATATTTAACAGTTTTGCTAATTTCATCAGAAGTAAGGTATGTTTGACAATTGAAGTATAATTAGAAACACTCAAAAAGAAGTATTGAAATAAATTTGAAGAAAATATATTAAATGAAACAATCTGGAAAAATATCTGAAATGAAAAAGCACTTCTAATTTTATTAATTGTTTAACTTGTATAATCTGCTTATTGATTAATAAATCTTGAGCCTTACCATAAACTGAACCTTTATTTAGTTCTCAAAGTGGGGTTCGCGACGCCTTAAAATTGAAATGTGTTGATGTGTTGTAATAAAATGGAACTCACAGCTGTTGTGCAAGAAGTATTTCTTCAGTTACTAAAAAGAAAGCAATTAGAAATTATACCTACGTTTGTAAATTTAAATCTTTTCCTACTTTACTAAATTTCTGCCCTGTGAATATGAAGAGTTGTCTAAAAAGGCATTGCAACATTTGATGCCTTTTTCTACCACTTACTTATGTGAGCAGACCTTTTCTGCTCTTTGCAGTAAAGCGAAATCGTCTTAATGTGGAATTGGACCTAAGATTAATGGTGAAAAGACTTATTCCGGATTTCAATGCAATCATGGAAAAACAAAAATAATTTCATTCCTCACATTAGTGACCTCATATTTAAGAACATTGTTTATCAAGTGAATTTCCTTTAAAAAAAAAAAAAAAAAAAAAACGTTGCTTTTCAGTCTTGAAAGTTACTGTATTTTCAATTGAAATTTCGTTCACTATCAAACAGTTATGTATCCTTAGAATAAATTACTTATTGCATTATTATTTTCCTTGATCTTTTTCTTGTCAGTGGTAATTTTGATCAGTATACTTTTTTTAATACCATGTGAAATTTCAGATAGCATTGCAAGGGGGGTCCGCAGATCACTTTCCGATATGAACAGGAGGTCCGCGTTATTGGAAATATTGAGAACCACTGACTTAGAGGATTGTTCAAAATTAAGTTAAAACTAAATATAACGTTTTAGCAGTTTCAATATTACAATTCAAATTAATTTTACTGGTAGCAGAAGTTGACATTTTGAAAGCATAGCAAAGGCAACAAATATAATTTGTGGCTAGTTTTCTTTTAGTCCCTCTTTCCACAGAGTAAAATGACTGTATTTCCAAGCACTGCACAATATTTTTACTACGTATTTAAGTTATTAATATCTTAGCAGAATGAAAGAGTCTTGACGAATAAAAATGTAATTTTCATTTTTACAATTCAATGACTTCAAAATTATAGTATTGATAAAAATTCTTCAAACCAGCTTTCTTCCATAGAATGTTACTTATTATTGCACATAAAATCACAGCAAATTAATATCAATGGAATAAGTACAGTTTTGTGGATACTTTTATTTAAAATAAATCGTTCCTGGTGTTTACAAAATTAATTTATCACCAATATTTAGGTCCGAGGCTGGGTATATTTATTGGTTTTCGAATTGCCATTTCATTGACGGCAAGCAATATGCACGAGTCATGTTGGTTGCCCAACAACCGTATCAAGTTCCTGAAAATATATTTTGTAATGTGTATTGTGTAGATTGCCTAAGTTTAAATTGGTAGACAAGAAAGAACTATTATACACCAAGAAATGGATACAAATTCATATATATTTCTGTTCAGAATTTCTCGTATGCCTTATTCTCTGTTTGAAAAACATTTTATTCTGAGCTTCAGATATCCTATTAGAACATAATATAAGTTTAGTTTACAAAATTAAAGCCTTAAAGTATCATTTTGGGTATGATGTTAGTTAACTGCAGTAAAAGTTCATTATTTACAGAATTTATTTTTTCTTTATGTCTTGCCAATATATTTGAAATGGAAAACTTAGGTATAACGTTCTTATTCTCCCGCTCGTATTTTAACCCCAGTTTTATGTCGTGGGGTCTCACAGACCCCAAGGAATCATACATCTCGATTATTTCCTTATTTTGATAGTTAAAACACAGTACGTTTCTGACATCTTCAGAAATTCAATTTTACAGTATATTTTATGACTATAACAAATTTTCTTTCGCCTAAGCCATAATTATCTGACTTATTTGTAAACAACCCTGCTTTTTCTGTCGTGGGGTCTGTGTGACCCCACCTGGGAGTCAGTTTGCTAATAGTTATGAAGAAATTTTAAAATATATTGCTGAGACTTTCTGACAATTAACCTAATGTAAAATGATTTCAAAATAGTTCGTACTTGTTTGTTGATGGCAGTGGCGGATCTAGCCGGGGCTGGGTGGCCCAGGCCTCTTCAAACTTTTGAACGTCAAAAACAATTGAATTTATATATATTTTTCAAATTAAAATGGTTTGCGTAAAGTCATGATATACCTATCATAGACTGGAATCTGGTCCCCCCCAATTTTACCCCCTAAATCCGTCACTGGTTGATGGTGCTAAGGGACTAGAGCGAATTGTCTATTGCAAGGGGGAAAGTACTAGGAAAAGACAAATTATAAATTTGTGGTTTTAACTTTTCTTTTACTCTAATAATCACAGAATGTTTCCAAATAAGGCTGATGGGAGAACGTTTGTCTTCTTTCAGCGTATTTATATATGTTAGTTTATCACCAAATCGACCAAGTGGCCGTACCTCAGTTAGGCAAGTTAGATATCTTCACCGGTAAATCCAAGGTATACTCATTTGTAGGTAGCACAGTCCTACCCTCTACATTATCACTGGAAAATTGCAGAGTGACGTAACTTTGTGTGACTTGCAAATTTATCATTGACAATCTAGAAGGTGGGACTGTGTTATCCACAAATGAATATACCTTGCATCCACTGGTGAAGTTATTTGATCGAATTAGGAATACGCGCATCCAGAATTTGATGCATGCAAAGTAAACAGAAAGTTTGTTCGTGTATAACAGACCTTAGTTGATCGTAATTTCTTCAAATCTGAGAAGAAGAAGTTAATAATTTCTTCATTTGCCAGTGTGACCGCTGTTTTCGTCTCTCCCTGTAAGCAATCATTGTAATGTAGTGTATGCCTAATTGCTTTGCAAACAATTAGCTTTTCGGATGAAATTATTTGTTCTTCTTTATTATGTCTGAACCTAAGAGACCTCGAACTGTTATAATAGACGAAAATATTAGCTCTGTACTGTGGAGAAGAATCTGGCTCAGAACCTTGTGATGAAACTTTCAAAACATTTGTTCAAAAGTGGAAGGAACATTACTATGGAAAATTATTTTACAAGTGTGGAACTTGCTCAGTTCCTGCTAACTCAGAATCTCACTCTCGTTGGAACCATGAAGAAGAAAAAACGTGAAATTCCGGACATTATGCCACCTAGTAAATCTCGTAGTCCATTGACATTTGTCTTCGGATTCAACCGAGACCTAACGATCGTAAGTTATGCACCTAAGAGAAGCAAAGCTTGATTTTACTTAGCATGCAGCATCATGATACCGCTGTATCTGACTCAGGTAAGAAAAAGCCAGATATAACAAGACCAATGGGGCGGTGGATAAATTTGACCAAATGGTGAGAGAATTCACAACAAAACGGCAAACAAGAAGGTGGCCATTAGCTGTGTTCTTCAATATGGTAGATGCTACTGCGCTGAATGCATCTATAACTTTCAAAATTCAAAATCCAGATTTATGCAATAAACTCAATGCGAGGCTTAAATTTTTAACCAGCTTTGTCGAGGCCATGGTAAAGCCTCACTTGCAGCGAAGATGCGAGATGTCCGCAGGGTTACCAAAATCAGTGACTGAAGCAATGAAACACTTTTGAATCTCCAAAACTGAAAGGACTTCAACAATTTCAGCATCATCTGCAAACAGAGGAAAGCGTTGTCATCTTTGTGATAGGAAGAAGGACAGAAAAAGTAGACTAGTTTGTGAAAAATGCAACAAACATTTTTGTGCAGAGCATCAAGCAGTTATTTGTTGCAATATGAAAATAAACGTGAAAAAACTTAGTTCTCTTGTAATAATGAGAAATAGGTTGAAATGTACCAAATGTGAAATTGTATTTTGAGAATTAATAAAGATTAAATTGTAAAACAGAAGAGGATTTGCTTTTTAAATAAATATTAAGCGTAATAATAAATTGATAGGTTAGGTTAGGTTAGTGTTCATTGTAAATGGTAACAGTAAATTGTTAGTCGTGAGTTTCAATATAGATACAATCTACGATATTAGGTTAGGTTAAGTTAGTTGTGATTGTAAATTGTAATAGTATATTGTTAGTAGTAGAGATGCAAGGGCTCGGAAAAAAACCGGCTTTTTTGGAAAAAAACTCGGTTTTTTCTGCTTTGCTTTTTTGCTTGGGAAATTTTGGGCTTTTTTCAAAATACTGCTTTAAATTGATAAAACAGACTTTGTATCGCTTCTCTATAACACAAAAAATCATTTAATTAGTGGTTGATGCTGATAATAATATAAAACATCGAAAATAAACTATGAATTTCGAAAAAATATTTCAAACAATTTTTCTTTAACATTCTTTGTATTATGAATTCCACAGGATTAACCAATGTATATAATAAGAATTTTTTAACCTCCTATATACAAAAGTAAGCAGAGTTGGCAAGAACCGTGGTTGTTTTTGAAAATGCCAAAAAACCGTTTTTGGGGGGATGTTTAAACCAGGCTTTTTTGGTTTAAACCAGGCTTTTTTGACTTAGATTTTTTGCTTTATGTATTTATATTACATATTCACAGAAATAAGTTTGTTTCGCCTTGATGTTATTATGCAACAGCGGGGTTATGCCGGAAGAACTCTCATAAGCTTAAAGACGTGCGGTCAGTAAATTTCTTAAGTTGAGAATCTCCCGCCCTAGCCATTGGGAAAATCCCGTCATTACTTGAAATGTAAGACAATAACGGGAAAATCCTGTTATTGCTTTGCATGTAAAATTTAAAGGTCAACGTACCATAGTCAGTACGCTAAAACTGAGGTATTAAATTACAAATTTAGTACCGGTACGTAGATATCATTGAAAGTCCAATCCAAGCTAATGTTGGAAGTTACGTAGGCAATCGAAAAATTTTGCCAATTTCTATCAATATATTTAAGCAATATTGGCTTCTTTATAAAACAACACGCATTTAGGCATGCAGAAATATACAATTTGGTTTGTTTCGTATATTTAGGCTTAACATCCTTACGAAATACCGAGGTTATCAAGGAGAAGACTTTCGCTTAAACTGACATCCGAACCGCTACTTGGGTTACGCATGAAAGAAGGTTTGTGGGTCGACCAAGAATTGAACATGGGACACCTTGATTAAAAGGTGAAAGGGAAATAAAACTATTGCAGTTGGTTTGATATCTGGAAACGTCACCATGAAGTTCACACGATTCGCATTTTTCATTCTTTTTATTTTTGTGGTTTAAACCAGTTATTAAAAAAAAAAAAAGTTGGTGTAAACCAGCCAACCCTAAAAGTAAACACTTCTTCTTAAAGAACACAAATAACTAGCAAAATAGTATGTAGTATTTTTACTTCAAAATATTCCATACCCTCTTTTTGAAACAAAATAAAATTAAAATAAAACATAAGAGAAATACTTAGATTTATATGATACATTTAAAGGCTGCATATCTAGAGCTTTTGGTTCTGTATATTCTTGAAATTCTACAGTTAAGTTTTATAGAACCACCATCACAGTTTACCCAATCCTCAAGTTTTCTGAATTTTTAACAAGAGGGATTCAACATATCATTACGGAACTCCCCCCTCCCAAAAAAAAAAAAAAAAAAAAGACTACGGAATATATTTAAGTTAAGCTAAATACAACTGCACAACAAAAATGACTGAGTGATTAGCTTTTGAGCTTCTATCGGGAAGTCCGGGATTCAACCAGCATTCGACCATTCTGACAAAGCTTTTCTTTGTTCCATCTGTGAATGTAGAAATAGTGCGTATACTGTGAGTTGGCCGACTTCCTTTCTTATTGTTTTTAAATAGTTATTATTACTAATTACCAGCAGTGACGGTTTTGCGAAGGTTAGGGGGGCGGTCTTTCGGACTGAAGCCCGTTCCCCAAAGTTACGGAATGTCTGCAACAAACGAAATATCTATTATTTATGCCTTTACTCATAAACTTTAAGCTCCCGTTAAATAAAAATTACGAATGTTTAAAAAACTAAACATTAGTAAGAAACCCTTCCCAAAATACTTTTCTAAATCCGCCACTGATTCTCAGTATAAAATGATTTTTAAAGTTGTATCCGGAAGATTATTGTTAAACATATAAACGAAACGAAATATTAGTTATGTCTGTACTCATAAACTTCAAGCACTTCCCAAATAAAATTAGGACTTTTTAGGAAACGAAACAATCAGAAAAACCCCTCCTAAAGTACTTTTCTAAATCCGCTACTGATTATTTGTATAAATTGGTATTCAAGGTTGTGTCCGGAAAATTATTGCTAAATCACTTCACAGCTACAGTATAACAGATATGTGGAAGTACGGTTTGACGGATATATTGAAAAACGTACGCTTTGACGGATAAATAGAAAAACGGGCAAGTTTAACTTTTGCGCTAGAAGCTAGAGTACTAAAAGCTTTTAGAAATGAAACACGGATGACAAACTAAAGAAGAAAAAAAATGTCGATAACTCAAAAGTTAAAATAAAGTTAAATAGCCTCTAAAATTACCCTCAAATACTACATTCTTCATGTTAGCTTTAATTCGTAAAACATGTGCTCCATCCATCTTGATGGTGAATTTCAGAGCGAAATATCACATTCAGGTCATGAAATTCTTATCTAACTATAGAATATACTATAAGAAAGCTATTTAGATAGAAAAATCATGAAGTTGAAAAAAGCCAAAATTTCCAAAATTCTCGTTTTTTTTCCAAAAAAGCCGGCTTTTTATGTGAAAAAAACCATCGATTCAAAAAAGCCGGCTTTTTTGCATCTCTAGTTAGTAGTCATTTTCAATATAGATAAAGTCTAAGATGGTCATTTTAAATTGTAATATTAAATTGTTAGTGGTAATTTTCAATATAGATAAAGTCTACGATATTGGGGTCTGTGAGACCCCACGACAAAAGAATACGAAAAAATTTAGGACAAAAAATAGGAGTTAACGACATCAACCAATGCTATGTATATAGGCACACGCGTTCCGCTAACTTCCTCCGTAGAGGGTCTTAAGCTCCAAAAAAGAAGCATTTTTAACTGAAGTTTTAATTTATGCATAGATTTTAAATGATAACTTTGTTTCACTAAGTCTAGCTTTCCAGAACTACCTTTCCAGAACAGTTATTTCTAATTATACATACAAAAAAGCCAGCTTTTTGGGAGATAATTTTTTTACAATAAAAGCTTGCTTTAAAAGAAAAATGCAATTTTAGCTTTTCTCTCTGTTTGTGATTTTCTTATTCAACTATTACCTCTATTGTCTTGTAGTGCATTCAACAATTTAAAAAGTACCTTTATTCATCTATTCCTTGGAGCGAAGCTCCCCTTTGAAATGAAAATGAAATGAAATTTTGAGTTTTACGTCCCACGGTTATGCCGGTTAGGCTAAAGGAGACGGTGATAATGAGTAATGAATGAAATGGTGGAATGAAGAAAGTGGGAGGAAACGGGAGAACCCCGAGAAAAACCACGCACACGGTGTTTGTCCACCACAAAGTTCACTTGGCGGGAGAAGGGTTTGAACCCGAGATCCCTAGCACCAGAGGTGAACGCTCTACCACTGAGCCACCGCGGCCCCTCGAAGCTCCCCTTTACTCGACTTATGCGTTAGTTTGTACGGATACCCCTCCGAGATCCCTGAACCGTTCTTAAGAGTCTTCATCCCGGCGAAATTAAAACACTGCTAATTTTACAGTAATTATGTGATATCTTCAAATAGATAAAAGATAATTGAAATATGGAACAACAGCGTCCTAGACAATATTATTTTGCGTGAAGTACCGTTATCACAAGTCACCTAGTGGCTTTCCGTTTTCAGCTGTTTAGAAACGCGAAAATAAATGCCGATTTTCAAAATGGCTCGAAATCGAAAGCAGATAAGTGAGTCGTGATATCGGTTTCTCATGTAAAATAATATTGTCTAGGGCACCCTTGTTGTTCCACATTTCGAGTATCTTTTATCTATTGGAAGATATCACATAATTACTGTAAAATTATCGGTATTTTAATTTCGCCGGGATGAAGACTCTTAACGAAATTTAGAGCTAACCTGGTGGTTTGAGAGCGCGCGCTAAGTGTCATGAGGGGTTGTATGTCCAGATCGGTAGGGATGCGCACGAGACGAGTCGAGACAGAATTTTCCTGACAAAATTCGAGTCGAGACACAGCTATTCCAATAGAGAAGAATACATTTTTCGCGTCGAGACATCACTTTTACAGCTCAGTTTCGAGACGAGACAGCCTCAAATCTTGTCTCGTGCACATCCCTACAAATCGGACATACCATTGAGGAATAATCACCGAGAAACGAGATGCCCATAGACTTGAATTTGGAAAAGCATTTGGAAAATAATTCTCACTGGAAAATAAAATTTTCAGTATTAGAAATGGGGCAAAGCCCTTTTCGTTTTGTTCTGCGAACACAATCTTTCAGTCATTGTGCTTTTCGCTGATAGGCCAAATTTAATTATTTTCATGTGCTCGTTCACGAAAACGATGCACAAAAAAATCTATGAGTAATTAGTAAAGACCGGTCACTTCGTTTGCAATTATTGCAATTATTGGATACCTAGTTACTTATGATTACTATTTTCATTCCGGGGCTGGCTATCTTTATTGGTTTTAGAACTGGCATTTAATTCGTTGCCAGCAAGTATAAGTTATGCAACCAGCATATCACTAGGGTTATGTTGGTTACCTAACCACGTTATTAAGTTCCTGAAAGTCACACGTCTTGTCATATGTGTTGTACGGGTTGCCTAAATTCAAATTGACAGACAAGGAAAATATCATAAACGAGAAAATAAATTGAATTGGGTTTGAGTTTAGCGTCCCGTTCAGCAGCGAAGCTATATGAGACGTGGGCCTACACACGTGGGATCCGAACCACATGAGCTCCAGCCGGGAATTGAACCCAGACATCCCGCGCCAAAGTCTCATACACTAATCACTTACCAACGAAGTAGCTTAAGAAACAGATAGAAATTCATATTTGTTTTGGTAGTATATGCAATTTTGCTTATATCTCATTCTCCGTTCTGTAAACACTTTATTTTAAGCTTCAGATATTCTATTATAACCTAAATTTAAGGTCAATTTACAAAATTAAAGCCATAAATGACCATTTTGCGCATGATAGTTTGACTGTGGTAAAAATTCACTATTTGAAGAATTTAGTGTTTCTTCAAATCGTGACAATATATTTGAAATAAGAAAGTTGTGTATAGCGTCCCGTTTGAATTTAAAGGCTTCAATATAATTAGATAGATACACTTGTTCCGCGTAACCTCCTACATAAAAGATGTATTTAGCACCAAAACAGCTGAATTTTGGCTTTATAAATAAATTCTAAATGATAATTTTGTTCCACTAAATGTAACTAGTACATTCTCAGAACAGTTACTAATAACACTAATAAATTTTCACTAAAACATTTTTCTTGTAGAACGCTACTCTAATAGCTCTCCAAACAATTCGTTCGAACTAGAAAACCGATTGCGTTCGTCGATTTCTCCTTTTTCTTTCCTATTGAGGATCGATTATCCTTGGTTATTGAACTTTTCGTTTTTTTCTTCAGAATGCAGTCATTAATTTTTTTTTTTCGTGTTATAATGAGAAAAAAAGGTTTATCTACTAAAGTTACAATATTCAGTTGTTTTAAAAGACTTTCTTTGGATCCCCTTACATCTCTAGTCTGAATTCGAAGCTGGTTTAAACTGTTACACTATTAAAAATCAAGAGCAAATAACACTACTTGACTTGTGGGTGCAAACAGATTTATGCTCAAATGAAGAAAATATTGTAAAAGCTGTCAAGTAAGCAAGTCTCTAAAATCTTGTTCTGTTTAACCTAAGTAAATGTTGCTTCGTAGCTTCTACGATTCGATTCGCTTAGAATTTGTGTATATATCCGTCTGTCCATCTATTCATCTGTCTGTTCCACGATAACTCGTCTTTCACCCTGCCTCCGATTTATTTTAGGGGTCAAATATAAGTTTTCTAAAATTCATTCGGATTTGACATGTAATATACATTTTCTTTGACTCTTTTCTGTAATTCCCAGTGCTTGGAATTAAAAGCAGTTACGGATGAAAATTGAATTCAGTCTCCTCATGTAGCATGCGTGGAAGCATTTTTTAAAATTTCCCAATCATTCACCCAACATTAAATCAGTAAAAATGACGTAGTAATATATACTCTTCCTCCGATATATTTACAGTTACATGATAACTTATATAAAATCCATTCCATGTTGATACGATATATATATATAATCCGTAATCTCAAGTGCTTGGGATTAAAATCAGTCAAGAATGAGCAATGAACTTAGTCCCCTATTGTGATATGAAACATTGTGAACACTACCCTGACCCCACAGACTAAAACATACTGTATGTCTAATATATCTTTTGTAAAAGTGTTAGATTTTCATGGAATATGGCGTATAGTATTTGAGGTTTCACAATCATTCCCACTACTTGGATTTAAAATCAATCGAGAACCAGAGAGCGAACTTCTTCTCCTCTCCTAAGGTTTAAAAAAATATTCTTCGATGATTTTCATAAATATTATTCAATTTGAACACAATATGATGAATGTGTTTATCGAGGTTTTCACACTCTTGCAGTTGAAGTCAATCAAATAAGAGGAATTGCTCAACCTCCCTGAAGATTTAAAATTAAAAATTATGATAAATTTTCTAAAATATACAATATTGCGAATATAGTATCATTTTTCTGCGGATTAATAATCGTTTCAATTATTTCCAGTTGAAATAAGCCAATAAGGAGGGAGTACACTCATCCTAATTGTACCCTGAACCCTCTGTAGAATCTTATAAAAACTTTAACTTAAAAATTTGGACCAGATAAACTAAATGGCATGGTCTCTAGAGAAATATACGTGGCGTGTTTTTAAGTAAGAATTTCGGTCTGTGATTCATTTTCTTAGTGCTAAAGTCGTGAAAGCGGCTGTAATTCATCGCCAGAATAGTGAAGTGTATAGAGAAAACGGAAATGGTTTAAAGAGCCTTTAAAGATGGCTGCACGAATGTTCATGATGAGGAACGAAGTGGGCGACCTTCTGCCATCACTGAACACTCAAGCTTAAAGTCTCATCGCAGAATTTGGATGGCAAAACTTAATCACCTTTCGCACAGTCCCCATCTAGCGCCCAGTAACTACCACATATTCTTTCATTTAAAAGAGTATCTGGCTGATCAGCGCCACGACGACGATGATGAGATCAACAGCCGTGTTGCAATAGTTGTCAAATCAGGAGGCAAACTTGTATGAGGATGGTATTCAAACGCTTGTTGTAAGATACGATAAATGCCTTAATATTGGTGGAAACTACGTGGAAAAGTAGATTAGAGTACAGGCTTTCATGTAAAAATTGTTATCAAAATTATACTTTTATTATTATTATTATTTCAGAACGATAGTTACTTAAAAACATACCTCGAACATCTGGACGAACGGACGGACAGACAAAAAAAAAAAAAAAAAAAAAACTTTTCTGTATGTATGGGTCGTGAAATCTGTAAACCCGTTGAATGTCGAACTCTTTTTTGTTTTTATTTTACCCGATTAGCATTTTTTCTTTTCTTCTATCTTTCCTGGAAGTTAAAAAAATAGTTTTATGTAAAATGTCATGCTTTTGCTGCAACACTATGAGGCAGACATAAAATTAAGTTCTCTAGAAGGATACAAGTTCTTTAGAGCAGTACAGAAGTTTCTTCATAATAAAGTTCTTAATGTGAAAAAAATCAGATTTTGTCCTTCAAAAAAATGAAATTGAACAAGCAGAAATTTCTTCTTCAATTCTATACACGAGTAGTATCTTCTTAGGATCCAACTATTTGACACTACCACAGCGGCTTTTCTTAAAAGTTCTCTGCAGATGATTTTATCGTTTCTTCTGTAGTGAAGTATTTATATGTAAAAGATCTCGTATTAATTAAGCTTTCCGAAAGATAGAATTCATAAATGTCCCAAACAAGTGAATTATAGTATTAACATAGCATGTAGATAGATAAAAAAAAAATGGCAGAAAAGCTTAATATTAGAATGTATTTCATAAGATAAAATAAATGCAATACTGACTTATATGAATATGATAAGATTGACTTTTTTTTTCCTGAATTTTTTCCACAGATTCTGCGTTAGTGAGTATTTTCACATTATGGACTTTTCTATGATTTGGATGAGCTATGGGAATTTTATAAACACCTTACTGACTATTAAACCTTTACCTTACTCCTTCACTTTCTTTTAAGTATAATATAGGAACCAAAAATCTCCACATCATAATATAACATAAACTTGTATAGAAGGTCGAGGTCTACTAGTGTGCCACATTTGATCCAGATTGGATGAGCTTAGTTGAACTTCCGAACCAGTGGCGTATTTAAGGAGGGGCTTCCAACCTTAAGCCCCCCTCGAAATGTTGTTTACTATTTTAAAATAAGTGAAATATCTTGCAGAATTTTTACATTTCCAGGACTAAAGTTAGCAAAGCCCCCCCCCCCCCCGAAACAAAATCGTAAATACGCCACTTTCTCATACGATAGATGATACGCTCAGAGCACAAGGGAATCAAGTCTAATTAACAAGGTTGTGAAGAAAATAGAAGTAAAGTTTATTTGGTACGCTTAGATACATGGAAAATTTAACACTGTTTATTGCATTATTGGAAATAATATCTGGCAATGAAACCTTTAAAGTCTGAAAGGAGATAAAAATGTATAGACATAATGTACTCTCGTTTTTCATTTTTAAGAGAATAGGAAGTGGCCACCCTACCCATATTCTACTGATTTTAGTGACTCTATCTTAATACGTTAGAATAAATGGACTAGATTCTGCTATCCGTCATGCTACTTTGGCACCAAAAACTTCAGGAAATAAACAGTTGACCCTTTCAAATATGTTACAAAGCAGAGTAAATGTGTATCCGCTCTGCGTTATATATACAGTGTTCTATTTCTGACGCTACGCAACGGTACGGCCTACCGGCACCTTTTTAATGATAACAATATTTCCTCTTCTGTCTTAAAAAAGTGTTGACGAGAAACTTCGAAAATACCAAATAGAAAGAAATATAGTAAATATATATAGTTTTATTGGAAATCAGAGATTTTATTCTTTTCCTTTTTTCTCTCTAGAGAAAGAGTTGCGAACTTTTAACTATTGAAATCAGTTAATTGTATTCAGGGACTAGAAATATTTGGGCTCTTCTGTTTCTCGCGCGCTGACCGTTTTTTTTTTTTTTTTTTTTTTTTTTTTTTTTTTTTGCACGGTAATAGAAACCATAAAAGTTTTGAACCAATCAGAGTCTTTTTCTGAAAAGACGTCTCATAACGAAATAATCGTAACAAATTTGTCTATCGCTGAAGTTCGACTGAACTGAAAGCCAGTACAAAAATTCTGTTGGGAAGCCACCTCTGTACTTTCTCCGCAGAGGAGCCTTTGCTCAAATCTTATTTTAATATACTATATCCAATTAATTGTTTTTATACATTATTAGAAAGAGGATTAAGTGAAAACATCCCTTAGATTTTTTTCGCAACGTTTGTCTATTAATTTAGTAAAAAGGTTTGTAGAACATTTTGGTAGCATGACTAGTAATCTGAAGAATATTGTGTGAACTATGTACTATAAGGTATGTGTGTTATTATTGTAATTCAGTATTCGTGGAACTTTTGAAAAAAATAACAATAGCAACTTACTTTTACCCGTTTACAGAAAGAGAAGAAAGCAAGAAACAAATCACTTAGAAATATTCATTAACGTTTAGATATATTGTATTATAGAATTAAGATGCAAGAATAAGACATTTTGACAGCATAATATGTACGTAAGAGATTTTAGTTAAAAGACTGTAGTAATATGCAACTGGAGATTATTATTATTATTAATAACAATAATAGGTGATAATAATAATAATATTCTTAAAGGTATGCAGTTTTTTTAACCATTATGAACCATTATGAGATCAAGCGTACCGGCGGCATTTTTATTTTTATAATTATATATATATATATATATATATATATATATATATATATATATATATATATATATATATATATATATATATATATATATATATATATATATATATATAGGTATCCCATATTTAGGGTAATTTCGTGTTGCGGTATGTACACCCGCTAAATGTATTGTATGTGACCGTAAACACGCATTTGTGAAATAGCAGCTCCCTACGGGAACGTTAACCCGTGACGACTTGACGACAGTCATGAAATTCCGTTTCCACATTACGATAATATAATTTATTTAGAATGTCTAACCGTGATTACTGAGGAACTAAAACGCACAGAGAAACGAAACTTTGCACGAAGAAGCAACTAGAGAAAGAACGGTATCTGCCCGTTTATGGACGAACATCACCGGATGAACAGTGTTGCCAACCCAATTGAAAGTTGTGTTTTTATAAATAGAATGTCCTAACTTAGATATCATCATGGAAAGCATCAATAAAAACAAAGACAAAAGGGATGGTAGACGGAGATCAGTGTTGCAAACTTTTCGAGAAATAACGTAAATCATGTGTTACATGCAAACACCGTGGCACACACAGGGAGTGAGGTACTAACGTTTATACTCCTGAAATTAAATATTGACAAGAACTGCTAACGCTGACTCCAAGTCTAGATATTTCCGTTGAACAGTGTTGCCATCAACAGAAGAGAAAGTTGGAATTTGGAAACGTACAATATTTAAAAAAAAAGTCACTAGTGCAGAATGGTTTAAAACCTATAATGCAAGGCGGTAGAGCATGAGGAGCAGTACTGTGGTTATATGAGATCGGTAAGTCACGTAATGACCAAGATATTCGGTGTCTTGTTAAAGCTAAGAAGTAAGATTAGTAAAGGGTGGCAACGATGCACAGTGGGTTGAAATCCTAACAACCTGGTCAAAATATGAAAACAGAGTGCAATTTGCATGAGTTTATATATTCGTAGGTTTTCGAGGTGTCTGATAGCGATGATGACGTCAAAAGTGAAAAGTTCAGAATGGTTGATTCAATTTGGCGTACAAAATATGTTCGGAATGCTCCAAATGGGCTGAAAATTGAGTGAGTTATATTTGTGAGGTCTCTAACGTCACAATTGTAAAATTCAATATGCCGGAACCAATACGGTGGGTAAAACGGGCGTAAATGGCCATTTGGAGAATTTCGTAACGAATTTGCCATTCATATTGGATCCAGTAACAGGAACCAGAGCCGAGTTGGGCCTGAAAATGATAATGCTATCCAGTAACAGTTACTGGTGTTTGTGTTCGTGTCCCTGTCAAGAAGACCGTGCAGCTAAATGTCCCAATTGAGCAAATTAAAAAAAAATAGATAGTACGCACGCCTTTGGTGCACGGGGTTACTGGTTCGATTCCCTATGAAAGTGCCTTAGAATTTAAACGCATTATTATGGTACGGAATGCATTTTAAAATGTAGGTCGACTCCTCATACAGTCCTGGTGCTGAATAGAGATACCAATTCAGCCTCCAATCAATCAATCAAATGTTTATCCATCGTTAAGTAGCAGTATAATTGGTTTTGAAAAAATATTTCTAGAATCCAATTTTTATTTAGGCCTCAGCCAGCTATTGATTCCTACAATGTAATACTTTTAATGTTTATATCAGGGTGTATTTTGTTCATTGATGTAAGTTCTGTACAGATCTTTGGTTTCCAAGTCAATATCCATCGCATTTAGGATTTAAATTTCGTCAATTTTTCATTTAAGAAATTCACTAATTGTTATTTATGACAAGAAAATTTAACAAACCTGTTA